>NC_134486.1:152140303-152440303 GCF_040206685.1 Ascaphus truei | reverse complement strand
GCCTGCAGGGATGTTTGGAGCTTGACATGCATGGTGGAGAATAGGCTCTCCAGGTAGGATCGGGTGATCGGTTCCTCTATCTCCATTTCAAGAGTTGCATGGGCTTTCGTACCCATATTTAGAGCTGCTTGCGGCTCTTGTGAGCCTCGTGGTCCGCCACCCTCTTGGTTTGCTGGACTCTTCTGTGTCGGAGAGAAGAACCGTGACACCGCCGGTGCTGCGGGCTTCTTTGTGTGTTTGGGCATGCTCCGATCTCTCCAAGTAATGGGGGTATGTTTTTGAGCCTTGAATTTCTGGTTTGGGAGCGTTATTTATTAAGTTTTAGCCGGTGGGTCCGCGGAGCTCCCCTCCTACACCCCCACTCCTGATGACATCATCGGAAACCCATCCCTTTAGCACATTTTTAATGGATCATCAACATTCAGTATTGTCATAGACAACTTAGGATCTGGCTGTGGTTTTTTTTTTTTTAGGGAAGCTGTGTCTTTAACTGTAACGGGAGGCGGCCATCTTGGATCCAGATGGAACGCAGGCTGAAACACATGACATGAAGATAGCTCCTACTCAGAAAGCTCTTATTCAGACCACAGCTCTGATCAGACTCTCTCTTCACAGTGGGGGCGCAGGCAGGCTCAGGAGGGATCAGGTAGGGCGCAAGAAGGCGGGCCGCCAATATCTTCAACTGGTTTAGCCAACAAAATAGTCAGTGGGTCCATAGAAATGGACACATCCGTTATTTCTTTTTTTTTTTTTTTTTTTATAACTTTGATTTTATTGGGTGAAATACATCTTACATGGTAACACCATCCATTGTCTACAGTGACATCACCGCATTTAGTACTTTCTTTTTTTATATAATTAACCAAAAACTTGACTTACTGGACTTACAAGACGAACAGGGGGACAAGACACACTAACTATCTAGTAGGGAGGGGAGGGGGGAGGAAGGGGGGGGGTGTTAGGGCTCGAAGGGGTGTTCCACCTATCATCTTCCGTTCGGGCGCCGTGCGTGTATTTTAGTGTAGACCTCTCTCTCCGAGAACATTGACCCACTCTCTCCTACTGTTACCTCTTTGGCTGCCTCTTTCACTAGGGGCCTATTCTTCCCTGGATCCCGCTCCTTCTCCGGGTTCTCTGTCTCTATGTTGTCATGGATCCCTTTCATTACCGGAGAACGCATTTACCGCCTATTATTGCAGGATTGTGGTGATATCTATTCCCGGGATGTCTGTCTGTGCCAGCCAGGGCTCCCAGACTATTAGAAAATTTGAGCCGGTGTCGTTAACCAAACTCGTCAACAGTTCCATCCGGCAGACAAACCAAATTCTACTTCTAATCTTGGGGATAATTGGAATCTCTGGTTGTTTCCATACTGCTGCAATCTCGCATCTGGTGGCTGTAGCCAGATGTGTGATCAATTTATGTGTGGCATTAGATAGCCCCTCGACTCGTCTGCCCAGTAGGAACAGCCACGGGTCTAAGGGGATTTCCACTTCTAGCAGTCTCTGAAGCCAATCTTTAATCTCCTCCCAAAGCGGGTTTACCTTCGTACAAGACCACAGCATATGGAATAAGTCCGCTCTCTCTCCGCACTGCTTGGGGCAGAGCGGAGAGTAGCCTTTGACAAATTTAGATAATTTAGCGGGCGTGTAATACCACCTCATCAGGACTTTATATGCGTTCTCCTTTAATGTGGTGCAGATGGAGCTTTTGGCCGCCATCTGCAGGATCCTATCCCAGTCTTCGTCTTCTAATGTCTCTCCCATGTCTGCTTCCCACTGTCTCATGTAGGCAAGTTTGGGTTGGTCGTCCGTCTTCGGGCACACTACTTCCCTGTACATTCTAGATGTTAGTCCCCTTGTGTCCGTATCTCTTGAACAGAGCTGCTCAAAATTTGTTCTCCGAGGCCGAATTGGGGCTTCATTGTAGAAGGCCCTGATCTGGAGGTATCTAAAGAATTCAGTGTTTGGTAAATTGTTCTCCTCTTTAATGTGATCAAATGTTTTTATATGTTGCCTGCCCTCCAGATCTTTTAGACGGAGATACCCTGCTTGAATCCATTTTGAGAAAATAGAGCTATCCATACCTGGAGCAAAGTTTGGGTTCCCCCATATGGGAGTCATCAGAGAGTTCAGGGATGTGAGATGGCACTTGAACTTAACCGCGTCCCAGACCTTCAAGGAGTTGACCATGGTCTGCAGAGGAGTCCGCATATCGGCCCGACTTTTTTTGGGCAACCAAATTAGGTTCCTAATATCTATTGGTGTGCAGCATGTTTTTTCTAGCGCTACCCACCTCCGAAGGTTCGGGTCTGTGTGCCACTGCACAATCTGGCTCAGTTGGGCTGCTTTGTAGTAGGCGAACAAGCATGGCACCCCCAACCCTCCTCTCAAGGTCGGCCTCCTCAAGATCACTTTGTTAATTCGTGGGTTTTTCTTATTCCAGATAAACTTTGTTATTAAGGACTGAAGCGAGAGGATATCTTCTTTTATCAGGGGGATCGGGAGGGCCTGGAAAAGGTACAGCACTCGTGGCAGGAGATTCATCCTCACACTATGAATACGGCCTATCCACGAGATACTGTACTCCGCCCATCTCCGGAGATCCTCACGGAGAGTCCGAAACAACCTGGGATAATTTGCTTTATATAAAGCCTTATATTCTTTTGTGATATATACCCCTAAATACTTAATCATAGAGGGTTGCCATTTAAAATTAAAATTGAGTCCAATTAGTTTTTCTACTGGTTTGGGTAAATTTATATTGAGGGCTTCCGATTTGGCCTGATTAATTTTGAACCCAGAAATTTGTTTAAAGGTCCCCAAAATTGAGAAAACATTGGGCAGGGAGGTGAGAGGCTCTGATAATGTCAGGATCACATCATCTGCGTAGAGCGCCACTTTGTGTGATTGCTCTTTTACAGCTATGCCCGTAACATCCGGGTTGTTTCTGATATGTGCCGCCAAGGGTTCTACGCAGAGGGCGAACAACAAAGGGGACAGCGGGCATCCCTGGCGTGTGCCACTCTTAATTTGAAATTGCTCTGATGGGAATCCCTGGTGTCTCACCCTTGCCGTTGGCCCCTCGTATAGGGCCATGATGGCCTCCAAGAGGCGTCCCTCAAAGCCAAATGCCTCAAGCGTCCCTCTCAAGTAGGGCCAATCGATTCTATCGAAGGCTTTCTCAGCGTCCAGACTTAGTACCATTGACGGGATATTCTGTTTCTGTGCCAAATCCACCAAATCTATTATCCGTCTGGTATTGTCCGCCGCTTGCCTTCCTCCGATGAACCCCACCTGATCTGGATGAACTAACCTGGGAAGGACGCTACCCACTCTATTAGCTAGTAATTTGGAGAAAATTTTTACATCCGTATTAATCAGCGAGATGGGCCGGTAGCTCTTACAGTCTGCCGGGTCCTTACCAGGTTTATGGATCAGGGAGATTGACGCCTGAAGCATCTGAGCTGGGAACGAGGCCCCGTGTAAAATAGAGTTAAATAGCTTCAATAGATGTGGGGCTAACATTTTCTGGTATTTTTTATAGTATAAGTTGGAGAAACCATCTGGGCCGGGCGCTTTGGCAGGCTTAAGTGACTTTACAACTACCGTTAACTCTTCTAAAGAGAAGTCCGTCTGTAACGCTTCCTTCTCCCCCCTGCTCAAGGTCGGTAATTTGGCTTCTTTTAAGAATTCCCCGAGATTATCCCTCGTCTTTTGATTGTGTATGACCTTACCCCCATCGTACAGCGTCTCGTAGTAGCTTTTGAACTCTGCCACGATCCTCTGAGGATTAGAAGTAAGCTCACCCCCTTGTGTGCGAATAGTTTGTATATGATAATTAGGAATTTTGTTTTGAAGTCGATTTGCTAATAGGGTGTCTGGCTTGTTCGCTTTCTCAAAGTACCTACGTCTGGACCAGCTCATCTCCTTTTCTGCCCGGGAGGCCAGTTTTATATTCAACTGCTGTTTGGTTTCTGCCAAAGCACGCAGTGTGTCCTGATTCCTAGATACTTTGTGCGCCTTAGATAGGGTCGCTAGTTTGTCTTGTAGGACTTTTATCTGTTTCTCCTGATCCCTCCGGCGCCTAGCAGCTAGGCACATGAGGGAGCCTCTGAGAGTCGCCTTGTGGGCTTCCCATAGGGTGGTGTCGGAAGAAACGCTCCCTACGTTCTCAGTGAAGAAATCCTTGATCCTCTCACCAATTTCTCTCTGCAAGTTTGGGATTTTTAATAACAGCTCGTTTAGCCTCCAGTTTGCTCCAGGTCTGTCTAGTAAGTTTAGAGTGCACCGCAGCTCGATAGGTGCGTGGTCGGACCACGAAATATCGTGGATTCCCGTGTGGGAGACCACAGGGACCAGTCTGTTTGATACTAGGAAGTAGTCCAGCCTACTGTATCTGTTATGGGGGTGGGAGAAGAAGGTATAATCTCTACTTTGGGGATGCTGTTCGCGCCATATATCTACCAATTGGCAATCCTTCAATCCCTGCGTGATTTGCTGAATATCTAACTTAAGGGGGAGACTAGCGGCCGTGCACCGGTCTAACTTGGGATTCAGTGTCCTGTTGAAATCGCCCGCTATGATCATGTTTCCCTTGGCTTCCTTTTGGAGTTTTCGGAAGAAAAGGGAAAAGAAATCAGTTGATGTTTCACAGGGTGCGTATACTGATGCTAATGTAAGCGGTTTCCCGTGGATTGAGCCCACCAGAATTAGAAATCTGCCCTCTTTATCTGCCACCTTTTTCTCAACCGTGAAATCTATCCTATTGTGTATGGCTATCGCTACCACTCTCTTTTTTACTTGGGCGGATGCTAAATGTACTACACGGAAATCTTTGTCTAAAAATTTTGGGTAGCTGTCCCTAGAAAAGTGTGTCTCTTGGAGAAACAGGAGGTCGGCTTTGAGTCGTTTGTAATCCCTGAGAGCTAGCTTGCGCTTTGCCGGGCCGTTTAACCCCTTGACGTTGTGAGAGATACACCGGACCTCGTTATTCATGGTACTTTATTTGTGACCTGATTCCGTCGGTGTCTTCCTGGGCCATTCTGAGTCCTCTGGATGGCGTGGAGATCCCGATCCCTGTCTCTTTTATGCCGTCGCCGCCTTTCTTCTGCGCACTACTAGGGGAATAGGGTATGTGGTGGGGGAAAGCGATACAGAGGGAAAACACATCAGGGGGGACAACGAGAAGACAACAACACAAATACATGTAAACAAACAGAACTATGGTATCGGCTCTAGGACTTCCCTGTCCCACAGCCCATCCCATTGCCTTTCGGACAGGGGCTCTAGCGGGTCCCAGACCTCGCCCCCACCTCCTCTCCCCAAAGGACTTTAGTCGGTTCTGGGGGCCCATCCCCCTTCCCGACCCAATTGAGATTCATGCCGACTCCGGAGTAGTCCATCTGGCTCCCACCCCGTGTCCGCGCTCTATATACACCCTAACTGATAACTGGGGTAACCCCCCCCAACTGGATAGCCATGAGTGCCAGCAGCTTCCCATGTCCGGCTGCCTGCCGTTGTCGTGTCCAATGCTCCTTAGCCAGCGGATGCGCTCTGCCTCACCCTGTTTAGTTCTGCTGTGCCCTTCTCTGAATCTAGCCCATTTAACCTTTAACCTCTCTGGCCATGCGTCATCTATTTCTTTCTCTCACTTCCCCCCACCTTCCTCAAACTTCCTTATACCTTCAGCGTCTTACGCCCTACCCTCACGTCCCCTCCATCTTCATTACACTACTCCCCTACCTACTTTCTATCTCTGATTTCCTTCCTTCCGTACTCCCTGTCTATCCATAACTTCCTTCCCCCTCCAGTGACACTTACTCTCCCTTTTGCCTCCCTAATCTCCGACCCGGTCCTCTAATTGACCTCCGTTGGCCACTTCATCCGTCTCCTAACATCCTCTATGTCTACTTCCCCCCGCTTTTCTACTCCTCCTCCCCCTCCTCTTTCTATCTCACTTTCCTTGCTTGGGAGCGTTATTTATTAAGTTTTAGCCGGTGGGTCTGCGGAGCTCCCCTCCTACACCCCCATTCCTGATGACATCATCGGAAACCCATCCCTTTAGCACATTTTTAATGGATCATCAACATTCAGTATTGTCATAGACAACTTAGGATCTGGCTGTGGTTTTTTTTTTTAGGGAAGCTGTGTCTTTAACTGAAACGGGAGGCGGCCATCTTGGATCCAGATGGAACGCAGGCTGAAACACATGACATGAAGATAGCTCCTACTCAGAAAGCTCTTATTCAGACCACAGCTCTGATCAGACCCTCTCTTCACAGTGGGGGCGCAGGCAGGCTCAGGAGGGATCAGGTAGGGCGCAAGAAGGCGGGCAGCCAATATCTTCAACTGGTTTAGCCAACAAAATAGTCAGTGGGTCCATAGAAATAGACACATCCGTTATTTCTTTTTTTAATAGATTGGATAACGATCCAATATTTCTATTGCCGGACACGTCCACCAAATGTGGACCATATCGCTTCTCTGCCCACAACCCCTCCAGCACAGATCAGACACCACAGGGTAGATTTGCTTCAGCCGCCATGGCGTGAGGTACCAATGAATAAAATTTTATATATATTTTCTTTAGTTGCTGTGCATATGGAAGTTTTTGCAGCAAACTCCCATATATCCTCCCAATCATCCCTGTCAATTTCTATTTTCAAATCCGCTGCCCATTTGAGCATGCAGTCATGATCATGTGAATTGACCAAGGCCTCCAAACTGGCTTTTATTCTAGTTATCAAACCTTTTTGATAACTACCTCTCCTACATAGTGCTTCAAAACTTGTGAAGGGAGTAAATTCTAATTTTGGGGACATTTTTGGAAAAAAAATCTGATCTGTAGATATTTAAACATACTAAGGTCTGGTGCCTCATACCTAGTTAGGAACTCTTGGAAACTAGAAAGTTTTCCTTTATGCACTAGGTCGGCAACTACTCTAATATGTTTAGCTTTAATTTGGTCGAATTGTTTATAATCACAGCCTGGGGGGAAATTGGGATTATTAAAAAGCGGAGTGAGTTGCGAAACGGGAGACACAAGATTAAATTTGCCCTTAGACTTGCTCCAAATCTCCCAGGTAAATCTCGTCGGATCTAGCTCAAACATTTTGGCGTACACCTCCTTATCCAGTGCCCATAGGGACACTGGCAGAGAAGACGTTCTAGCATATTGGGATTCTATGGCTAACCAACAATATTGTGTTGGATCAGCGTTCCACATCATCACCTGCCTTAGTTGGGCAGCTTGGTAGTATTTCGAGATATCTGGGACACCCAAACCTCCTCTTGTCTTTAAAGCCATCATCACCGATCTAGCTGTTCTAGGCCTTTTACCTTGCCAAATAAAATTAAATATTCTATTTGTGAAATTTTTCAGTTCGGATCCCGGTATCCGGACTGGGAGAGTCTGGATATGATATAATAACCTAGGGAGTATATTCATCTTGAGTGATACTATTCTCCCAATCCATGACACCTGATATCCTTCCCACTTTGCCAGATCCCTTTTAATCTTATCAAACAATGGTGGATAGTTGCCTTGATATAGGGAGTGGTAGTTCCTAGCCACATTTACTCCCAGATATTTAATATGTGAGGAACTCCATCTGTAGCTGAAATTCAGTTTTGGAATTTTATCTCTGGATCTGAAAGATTCAGATTAAAAGACTGTGACTTGTCGCTGTTCATTTTATATCCAGAGATTTTTCCAAAGTCTGATAGCGCCTTTTGGAGGTTGGGTAAAGAAGTCTGAGGGCTTGCTAAAGTCAGAATAATATCGTCTGCGAATAATGAGATTTTATCATTTGTTTTCCTAATCACTTTATACAATGTATATTACTATTTGCTCTTATTTTAGCAGCCAATGGCTCAATCGTTAGAGCGAAGAGAGGAGGAGATAATGGGTACCCTTGTCTCGTACCATTAAAAAAAAAAATTTCCCCAAACATTTTTATTAGGCAAAATCATCTTTACAGACATTGGTTTTACATTATCAGTGTTGGCCTAATACAGTTGTATTTTCCTTGTTCATGTGGTTTTACATTATCAGTGTTGGCCTAATACAGTTGTATTTTCCTTGTTCATGTGGGGGGAGAGAGAAAGAAAGGAAAGATCCCCTAAGGTCACGTCATGGTCTCTGGGGTGTGGAAAAAGGAAGAGAGGAGGGGGAGGGGGGCAGAGAGGGAGTCATTCCATCCTCGTCCGGCCGGGTCCCGGCATCCATCCTTCACGGCTCTACTGTGGTTCAGATCCGTCTGGGGTTGTATCCTGATTTGGTTCGGATTAATGGGTTAACCAGGGTTCCCAGATTTTATAGAAACCTTCAGTTGAGCAGTTCAAGAAGGCCGTGAGTTTTTCCAAACTCATAACATCGTTAACTCTTTTTTTCACTAGCTGTTTGGTGGGGGGCGCTATCTTCTTCCAAGAGTATGCGACTGAACACCTTGCTGCTGTTAGAATAAAGGAGATTAATTTCCATACTGGGCGATCAATGTCCTCTATCGGCCTGCCCAGTAGGAAGGTCAGTGGATCTATAGGAATTGTGAGGCCTGTGACCTCTTTTATCAAATCTTGTACCGTAAGCCAGTATTTCTGAATTTCTGGACATGACCACCAGATATGGGCCATGTCCCCTCTATGTCCACAGCCTCTCCAGCATAGATCTGAGGCCAGAGGGTAGATTTGTTTTAACCTCACTGGGGTAAGATACCAATGATACATTATTTTATAGATGTTTTCCTTCACCGTGGTACAGATGGAAGTTCCTGAGGCCGCGTCTCATATTTCCTCCCAGTCCTCTCTGTCAATAACTATGTCCAATTCCGCTTCCCATTTAAGCATATAGTCGTGAGCGGTAGAGTTCACCGGATTCTCCATGCCGGCATATATTTGTGTTATTAGACCTTTTTGATGTACTCCTTCGCGACAGAGTTTCTCAAATTTTGTGAGAGGGGGGAATTTCAATGATGGGGACATTTTTTGTAGAAAGTGTCGAATTTGGAGAAACTTAAATGTATCCAGGTGGGGTAATTTTAATTTGGTTCGCAATTCTTGGAGACTCAGGAACTGTCCATCGCTCAGCAGGTCCGCGATCGCTCTGATCCCCATTGTTTTAAATAGGTCGAATTGTCGGGTTTCACACCCTGGTGGGAATTTAGGGTTGTCAAATATTGGAATGAGCTGAGAGCAAGGGGACGAGAGTAAGAATTTAGTTTTAGTTTTTGCCCATATGTCCCAAGTATGTTTCATTGCCCCCAGCCCAAATTTGGGCGCCATGTCATTTCCCCTGTCACCGCTCCAGAGAAAAGCTGGTAGAGAAGGCGTTCTGGAGTAATGAGATTCAATTGCTAGCCAACATAGCTTGTCTGGGTCCCGAGTTCCACATTACCGCCTGTTTTAATTGGGCAGCTTGGTAATATATATTAATGTCTGGGACCCCCAGTCCTCCTTTTGTCCTAGACGCCATAAGAACCGACCTAGCTATCCGGGGTCTCCTTCCATCCAAATAAATTAGAGGATTTTATTTTGGATAGTTTTTAATTCAGAACCAGGGACATGGATCGGGAGCGTCTGGAAATAATATAATAATCTGGGGAGTATATTCATTTTAACTGAGATCATTCTCCCGATCCATGAGATCTGGTATTTTTCCCATTTATCCAGATCTTTTTTAATTTTCCTAAATAGGTTGGGATAATTATTTTGGTATAGGGAGCAATAGTTCCTCGATACATGTACTCCCAGGTATTTGATGTATATAGGGCTCCACTTATAATTAAAGTTTGATTTCAATGTCCGCATCTCTGGTTCTGATAGATTTTTTTTATTTCAATTTTTTTATTAGGCAGTTATAACAGTCAACATATTTTCTATGACAGTCCATTTGTGGCCTAACACAATTTTTTACATATGAAAGAAAAGTCTCGACGTCCCCCTGTTCCTCCAGGGTCTGTCGGGGTGACGCGAGAATTGAAGTAGAAAAGGGAAGAGAAGGAGGGGAAAAGAGAGAGAGGAGAGATGGGGGGGGGGAAGGGGAGTAGTTGTACCCTTCCCTCGCCTTGGCATGCGCCTTTCGTTTCCGTTACCCATTGTGGCTCCTACCTCTATCCTTATATGGCGTTTCTGTGTGTCAGGGCCATTCTAGTGAAAAAACAAAAATAAACTGTGCGCTACTATCTAACTTTTAAATATATATGGATACAGTGCAGTGACTAAACCATAAAATATTGAAATAAACCACAATACCATAGTGAATAAGTGATAAGATAATAAAATTATATCATAACCGTGTGGTTGATAAAGGCGTCTGCTGCTATAAACATTAGGGGTGGCTCAGCACCCCACACACTCTAAGAAATGGAAACAAAAAGAAAACAGCGCACAACGCCAAATAGTGAAGCAAGTATAAATATATATTAATAAAGGGGTAATAAACCTGCGTACATCAAGTTGATAAAATATGTGCATTTAGTGTATATCACACTAGTTTACCACTCCGTTGTAAGCAGGAAGGTCTGGTACTTGGCTTTCTCTGCAGGAGCCTCCGTGGTGGTTCTGGGGCATGGGATCCTTCCCTCTCTCCTCTCCGGCAGGACGTCACTCTCAAGGGGGTTTCCTTTAAGCAGCTTGGCTTCACTGCAGGTTCAAATGCTCAGTGGGACCGCTCATCCGGCGATATGCCGCTTTTGGAGGAATTTCCCCTAGAATAACCCGTCTCTCCTGTGAGGATTCACTGCTCGTCACGGCCACTTAGATATCAAAACAGTCCAGAGCCGTTGGAGTGGCTCAGCAAACAGTTCCGCTGTGCGGACGCCAGACCGCAGCTAGCAGGGGCTCACTCAGCGTGCCACGATGCCGCTCCGTCACGTGGTGTGACGTGATGACGTCACAGTCTCCGCGGCAGTGGAGAAGACGATAGGGGGGAGGGATAGAAGTCCCTAAGAGTCTCTCAATAGCTCGAACAGCTCAAATAGCACAAAAACAGCATAAAGAATACTGATAAACAGTGCGGATCCAATGAATGTAAATTAGCAAATGTACCCATTCTAGTGAACCATGGGTCCCAAATATTGTAGAAGGCAGTGGTGGACCGTTTCAGAAATGCTGACAGTCTCTCCATTTCCTTTACTTCGTTGATTCTATTTATTACTGTCTGTTTGGAGGGGGGGGACACTTTCTTCCAGGCGGCTGCCACCGCACATCTAGCCGCAGTGAGAATAAAGGAGATCAATTTGCCTGTTGGTCGGTCCAGTGTTTCTAGGGGCCTGGCCAATAGGTAGGTCAGCGGTTCAACTGGGATTGTGAGGTCTGTGACCTCTTTTATAAGATTGTGTATGGTTTCCCAGTATTTCTGAATATCTGGACATGAGCACCAGATGTGGGCCATGTCCCCCTTTTGACCGCAGCCTCTCCAGCACAGATCAGAGGCCAGGGGGTAGATTTGGTTAATTTTGGCTGGGGTGAGATACCAGCGAAACAGTATTTTATATAGATTCTCTTTTATTGTGGTACATATGGAAGTTCCTGAAGCTGTTCTGCACAGATTTGTGTTATGAGACCTTTCTGATGGCCGGACTCCCTGCATAGCCTTTCAAAGCCAGTGAGAGGGGGAAATTCCAACGTTGGGGATAATGTTTGGGTAAAGTGTCGAATTTGTATTTGAAGACATTCAGCCCTACTATCTCATATTTGGATTTTAAGTTTTGGTAACTCAGGAACTCCCCGAAGCTCAGGAGTTGGACAATTGCTCTAATATTTTTGGTTTCAAATTGATCAAATTGTCTGGGCTCACAACCAGGTGGGAATTTTGGATTTTTGTAGATTGGTAAATTGGTGTGAGTTGGGAACGAGGTGTCGTGAGCTTAAATTTATATCTGCATTTCGTCCAGGTCTCCCAAGTGTGTCTCATCGGGCCTAGTTTGAATTTGTTGCTTAGCATGTCTTCCCTGCTCATGGACCAAAGGCAAGCTGGTAGTGAAGGCGTCCCGGCACAGTGTGTTTCTATACCTAGCCAACAGTATTGTTTTGGGCTAGCGTTCCATACCACTGCCTGCCGTAGTTGTGCGGCTAGGTAGTATCTTGTTATGTCTGGAACTCCTAGTCCTCCTCTCCCCCTTGAGGCCAAGAGAAACTTTTTGGCGACTCTATGCTTTTTGCCTTGCCAGATAAAGTGGAAGATTAATTTTTGAATATTTTTTAATTCTGAGCCAGGGATGGGAACCGGGAGGGTATGGAAATAGTATAGTAGCCTAGGGAGTATGTTCATTTTGAGCGAGACCATCCTCCCGATCCATGATATCTGGTATCCTCCCCATTTATCTAAGTCTTGCTTAATTTTTTTGAACAGGGCCGGATAGTTATATTGATATAGTGTTTGGTAGGGTTAGGATGACATCATCAGCGAATAGGGATATTTTGTGCTGCCTGTGTCCAATTTATATTCCTTGGATGTCTCTATTGAGTCGTATTGCTGATGCCAGCGGTTCTATGGTTAGTGCAAAGAGGAGAGGAGATAAGGGGCATCCCTGTCGAGTACCATTGGTGATCTCAAACCTCTGGTTATTGCCCCCTGGTAGTTTTACCGTTGCTGATGGGTTTTGGTATAATCTACGGACCCCCTCTAGATATGCGTCTTTGAAGCCAAATTTGCGCATAGTTTGGTCCAGGAATTGCCAGTTTATTCTATCGAACGCCTTCTCTGCATCTAGGCTTAACAAAAGTGCTTTGGTCCCTGTGAGGTGTACATGTTCAATGATGTTGATTATCTTCCGAGTGTTATCCAAGGCTTGTCTGCCCTTGACAAATCCGACTTGGTCAATATTAATTAATCTCGGCAAGATGGGGTTTAATCTGTTTGCTAAAATTTTACTATATAATTTGAGATCACTGTTGAGGAGGGAGATTGGACGATAGCTTCCACACTGCATCGGGTCTCTGCCTTCCTTATGTATAATGGCCAGGTTGGCTAAAGACATTGATGTGGGAATATGGTTCCCTTCCATGAAATAGTTAAATGTTTTTAGAAGATGCTTAGATAGTGTGGGCAAGAATCTTTTATAGTAGACGTTGGTGAAACCGTCAGGGCCAGGAGACTTAGTGATCTTTAATGATTTGACCGCCTCCTCCAGTTCCTCTTTTGTAATCTCAGCATTGAGGACTGTGTTTTCCTCCTCCGTTAAAGTGGGGAGCTGACATTTGTTCAAATATTGTGTTATGGCCTCTATGGCTATTGGTGCGGGGCGGTCAATTTTAGATCTTAAATTATATAACTCAGTATAGTATTTTGTAAATTCCTCTGCAATTTTCTTGTCACTACAGTATATTGTATCTCACCAGATTTACTTTTGATAGCTGTTATTTGAGATCTCTTTTGCACCCCTCTTAGTTTACTTGCTAAGAGTCTATCAGCCTTGTTTCCCTTGTCGTAATAGAGTTGGTTTGTCCATTTGAGGGCCTTTTCTACATCCTCCAGCTGAATCTGCCTAAGTTTTGTTCTAGCTGTAACCAGCGTTTTATATAATTTCTTTGTAGGGTTGGCCTTATGGGCTTGTTCTATGGTTTTAATGCTATCTGTAAGTTCTTTGATTTGTGTTAGGCGGGCTTTTTTCCTATGGGAGGCGATGGAAATAAATTTCCCTCTGATGTTTGCCTTATGGGCTTCCCATAGGATTGCTGGAGAGGAGACTGTTCCTGCGTTGAAGAAGAAATAGTCCTTAAGTGAGGCTCTAATTTCTCTTTCTATCTCTGGGTGGTTTAATAACGAATCATTAAGTCTCCAGGAATAGCTTGTTGTTTTTTCAAAGGGGAGTGATAGTGTTAAGGTGATTGGGGCATGATCCGACCAGGTGATTGAGCCAATGTCTGATTCAATGGCTGCCGCCATCACGTTTTTTGTGGTCAAGAAATAGTCTATTCGAGAGTAAGTCTGGTGAGGCGCTGAGAAAAAGGTATAGTCTCTCTGGCCTTGATGTTGGGATCTCCACACGTCCACTAGTGAAAATTCGTTTAGAATTCCCCTGAACCTTTTCCCCATGATCTGGGAGTAGGTTGTACGGGGGGGACCCATCGTGGTTGATCTATCCTCGGTAGGGTTTAATACCATATTTAGATCACCCCCTACTATCATCGATTATAGATATCCCGGGTCTACGCCCTCGAGAACAGCTTGGAGAAATTCTGTTTGCTTCTCGTTTGGGGCGTATACATTGATCAGGGCAATTGTCGAGCCCGCTAAGGAGCCATATACCACAAGGAATCTACCCTCTGGGTCCACTGTCGTTTTGATATGATTGAATGGGGTGCCTTGTCTGATTAGGATAGCCACACCCCTCTTTTTACTACTAAATGAAGCAAAAAAGCTTGTTGGGAACATTTTTTTGAATAAATTTGGGGGGTCTTGAGATGTGAAGTGTGTCTCCTGTAAGAATATGATGTCCCCCCCTGATTTTTTCATGTCCTGAAGGGCCAATCTCCGCTTCCTGTTGTTTTGCAACCCTTTGACGTTTAAAGATCTCACTTTAATCGGGGCTGTATTTGCCATTCTTATATTTTATTTTCGTGGGTCGTGGACTCGGGGTCTCATCTTTCCCACTAGTTGAGACCTTGCTCCTGTTTCCTGGGAGTGTGACATATTTTCGTCTATGGGCTTGGTGGGTTGAAGGTGTAACTTCTTGATTGGCCCTTTGCGGCTTGCTGTTGAGCTGCCAAGGGGAGCGGTGGAGGGGGGGAGGAAGATCTGCTGGGACAGGGTCATCAGATGGAAGAGAAGTAGGATTAGGCCTTGTACAGGTCCTAAAGTGATATTGCCATGTCTCCTGGAGACCGGCATTCGGACAAATTTGCCCATTCTGGGGTGGGTCCGGAGCCCGAGGCCGGAGTGCAACAGGGAGGTCCTGGCCCGCTGCTGCGTATGTTGCCCTTTGACCCCTCGACCCTTGGGTACGGGTGGCTATGATGGGGGGGGACCAAGGTAAAGGTGTGGGGGGGGAGGGGGAGTGATGGGTGAGGAGAGGGGGGAGGGATTTTTGGCCGGGTGTCGGAGTAGAGAGCGGTGGGGGAGGGGCTATAGAGGGAAGAGCAGTGCGGTGAGGAGGTGAAGGGTTGGGGGGGGGAAAAGGGGGGGGGAGGGAGGGGAAGGGAAAGTAAGTAGGAGGGGAAAGAGGGAGGTAGGTCCGGGTCTTTAGTTGGTCAGATGCAAACCATATTTCACATTTACCCCTTTTACCCCATCTTTTGCTGGGGTATGAAGCTCAGTGCATATTATACATACATACATACATACATATATTAGTACATTTGTTGAAATTGGGAAAGGGGAATACATGCGTTTATCATTTCAGTGCGGGTACATTGATTTACGTACATGGTATACATTTGGTATAACGCTTTGTTTTTATCACCACGTGATTCCTAGCGGTTGTCATGGCCACCCGCCTTCCCTCTGTTAGGCTGTATGTTTTATTTCTATCCGTGGGTTAGCAGAGGATGCGCAGGGGGGAACCTGGGTGGATTTCGGGGCGGGTTGCGGGGGGGGGGGGGAGCATGTGGGGGGCAAGGGAGGGGAGAGAGGGGAAGGGGGGGTGGGGTCTGCTGTTTGGGTGGGTGGCTAACGGTGAGTACAATTATGTCGACATAGCTGATGCCTAGCTTTTGACATATGATATGCATGTGATAATACAGTGTCGATCCGGCAAGACACAGACCGCAACTGGTGTTACTGGAACCTGCTGGTTCTTTCTTAGCGCCTTCGTTTCCGCACTGTTCTCGGTCTGTTGGTTGGAGTGGTAGGAGTTGGAGGCAAGCTCCGGATTCAGCGAGTCTTGTAGTGCTTCTGTTTAGGTTAGTAAGGGGGGGGGATAGGGGAGTGCAAGGAGGGGGGGGGGAAAGGGGAGGGGGGGGGAAAGGGGAGGGGGGGTTACGGGTAGACTGGGGGGGGAGAGAGAAATGTAGGGGGGGGAGTGGGGGCAGGAGGGAAACGGGTAGGGATGGGGTAGGGGGTGTGCTTCTATAAACTCCTAGCAATTTTGAACTTGTAGGGATGGGGGATAGCTAGTGTCACTCTCGCTTCAGTCCTTACGCACAGCTTAGTGTCATCTATTAGGTTGTAAGGACTTTGAGGACTCAGGGATTGCCTGCGTATGGGGAGTTGTTCCAGGGAACGCAGATGCCACACTTGTAAGGGTAACGTACTTACAGTTTCGGGGGGGTGGGGGGGGGCGATGCCTACCTGGTGTGGACCTGTGTGCCGGCCTCTCATAGGGCTGATTGCCCTGAGGTGCCGGCTGCTGTTGCTCGGGGGTTGGTGAGGAGTGGGGGCGACGGGGGTAGAGGGGGCCATGGGGTTCCCCATCGAACCTTGCTCCTCCTGTAAGATTCTCTTCCCTCCCCCCTCCCGCAACAGTGAGCCCCCCCCCTCCCAAATAGAAGGCCTCTTTAATACGGCTCCGGCTGACAGCCTTGTGTCGGTCTTGCGGCCGGCTTCTCTTGGGCGGATGTGCAGCCTTTCATGGTGGACACTCCGGCTTGGCAGGCGGTCTTCTTTATTCTCTGCAGCAGGCAGGTACGGCGTCTCCCTCTGTTATGCTTGATCCTCGTTGTGGCTGGGTTTCTAGTAGTCGCTCTGGTTTATGGGCAGGTATCTTGCTGAGTCCTCGTGTGGCGTTTTTGTGACATTATAGCGCTGAAACTGGGAGAACAGACAACAGAAAGATACTTTTATTATGTCTTTATTTTCTTTGTTTTCGACCTGCGAGGCGCTCTGAGGTCCTCACTGAGGGACCCTCATTCTCCTGTTCGTGGGAGTCAGGTGGATCAGCATTCCACGATGGGGGGGGAGACAGGCCCACTGCTTCCGCCAGTCTGGACATCTCAGTCGGGTGTCTAATGACATGTGTCTTCCCATTTCTGAAGATTATTAGTTTAAATGGGAACCCCCATTTGTACTTGATACCTTTATCTCTGAGGAGGGTGGTCAGGGGTTTTAAGTCCATCCGCTTGTTGATAGTTTGCTTTGCTAAATCATTATAGATTTGCAGATGGTCATCTTGGTAAGTGAGCGGGTCTTTTTTCTCTTTGGTGGTGTAGTGGTGTAGCCTGACTATGGTGTCCCTGGTCTTATTTGGGTCGTCTGACCTTGGCCCGAGGGCGCGATGGGCCCTATCCATCTCAAAGTCCTTTTTGTCCAGGTCTGCGCACAGCGAGGAGAAGAGCCCTAAGAGGTATGGCTGTAGTTTATCTGACTGGATCGTCTCTGGAATTCCGCTGATCCGCAGGTTCTGTCGTCTCTCGCGGTTTTCCTGGTCCTCGAGGTTATCTTTCAGATATCTAATCTCCATTCCAAGCGGGAAGATTTCATTGTCTGCATCTGTTTGTGTCTGGAGAGATTCCGCCATTTTAGTTTCTAGTGTTGTCGTCCGTTCAGCGAGGCCTGCTATTTCGTGCCTCAGTTCTGTTACGGCAGCCATCAGGTCTTGCTGTATAGAAGTGTGCAGTTTGTCTAGCATGCCCTTCATCAAGTCTTGCATGAATTCCCTTGTTGGGATAGTCTCTGGGCTTTGCACTCGCTCCCTTTGTTCTCGGGCCGCGGCCTGCTGCTTAGGGCCTCGTGTGTTCGTTGGCCCGGCGCCATCTTGGTTTCTCGGGGTAGGCTCCGAGCTCCGCTGAGATGGCGGAAAAAAGTTTAATGAGCCCTGGCCGGGCGGCGCTTTTTGCTTCGCAGCCATTGCGGGGTGTTTATTCTGCTAGGGGTTATGTTTTTGGGGTCGGGTGGTGGGGTGAGGGGCGCTTGTATAGCGGTCTATGCGCGTGGGCCGGCGGAGCTCAGCTCTCACACGTCCATCTTATCTGGCTTTGTTTTTTTATTTTCTGTTTATTTAATTATTTATTTTCCTGTGGGGGGCTGTGTCTTTAAATCAGACCTGCGGCGGCCATCTTGGATGTAGCCGACACACAGGCTGAAACGCGGGGAGCCAGGCAGCACTATTCCCCGCCAGGGGGGGGGGCTCAGGTATCACTTGGCCAGGCTTCCCCACTCTCCCTGCGGTCAGCTGTCCGGTCGTCTCTGGGGAGCCTCCCCGTCTGTTATGCCACTATGTTATGCCACTATTCCCTGCGTGTGAGCCCGGCGGCCATCTTAGGTGGTGCTGCTCCTCCACGCCGGGGCTCAATCGGGACTGGAGGGGTACTCTCGGCCTCGTCTCCCCCGGCCCACGGCTCTGCTCACCTCTGTGGGGCTTCCTCCTCTCCCCTCCGGGACCCCGCCGTGTCACTCACCCCTCGGGGAAGCCACGCTTCTCCCTGCGTGAGCCTCCGCAGCCGAGTCAAGATGGCCGCACCGCCTTCCCCCTCGGCTCCCTCCCGAGCACTCGAGATCGCCACTGGTGCTGGCGAGTCTCCTACCGGCTGGTAAGCTGCTCCGGGATCTGTCTGCTGTGATAATCTTTTGCGGGGAAGCGGAGAGGGGGGGGGGGCTGGCTGGTTTTGTCGGGGGCCACGCTGAACCTCTCAGCTCCACAGAGTCTCCCTGTCACGCACGGGCCTCAGCAGCTTCTTTTACTCACTTTATTTTCTGCTCCCTTGTTCTGTATATTTGGGGGGCTTAGCAATGTCCAATTTCGTTATTGTTTGTGTTAAAATCACCCCCGTCTCCTGCTGTCTTATAGTGTGGTGTTTGAAATTTATTTTGGCCAGATTGATGTTCGCTATTTCTTTGTTTGAAGTTTTGTCTGCAGGAGCTTAAGACAGACACAGCCTTTGCAGTTAGACTCCAGGCCACGCCCAGGTTCTGATAGATTTAAGTTGAGGGCTTCTGACTTATCACTGTTAATTTTGTATCCTGATATTTTGCCAAATTCCTTTAATTCTTTGTGTAAGTTGGGAAGGGAGATCTGGGGCTGCGTTAATGTTAATATGATATCGTCTGCGAACAATGAGACTTTATAGTTTATTCCGCCAATTGGTACCCCCTGTATATTTATATTGTCTCGTATTTTAGACGCTAGTGGTTCGATTGTTAGGGCGAAGAGGAGGGGGGACAAAGGGCATCCCTGTCTCGTTCCATTTTTCATTTCAAATTTTTTTGCTGTACCCCCCGGGAGTTTCACCACTGCAGACGGGCAGCAGTACAGCGCTCGGACTCCCGCTAGATACGCATCTTTTAAGCCGAATTTCTGCATTGTTTTGTCAAGAAATAGCCAATCAATTCTATCGAACGTCTTCTCTGCGTCCAGGCTTAACAGAACCGCTTTGGTAGCTGTGAGGTGGGCATGATCAACTATATTTATAATTTTGCGGGTGTTGTCTGAGGCTTGTCTGCCAGATACAAACCCCACCTGGTCGTTGTGAATTAATCTCGGTAGGATGGGATTCAGTCTATTTGCCAGGATTTTGCTGTATAGCTTAAGATCGTTATTTAGTAGGGAGATTAGTCGGTAGCTCCCACATAGCAGTGGGTCCCTACCCTCTTTGTGGATGATGGCGAGATTGGCCTGGGTCATTGATGGGGGGATTGGGCTGCCCTCCATGAATGAATTGAATAAGCTGAGTAGGTGTTTAGTTAGGATCAGGGAGAATCTTTTGTAATAAACATTGGAGAAGCCGTCGGGGCCAGGGGCTTTTGAGATATTTTTTTTTGTTTCAATTTTTTTATTGTTTTATCAGGGTACACAACAGATAGTAAACTTTGTTGTACATAGATTGGATAAACATTGATATTTGCATATATTAATAAAAACATCCGTATTCCGTTTTCTTTATTCAGATAGGTGTTTATCTAAATGTTTGTATGTCTGAATGCTCGTATGTTTCTGCTGTTATGGTTCTAACTAGGAAGCTGCCGCTTCCGTGTGTCCTGTTTTTTGTAGTATAGTAGAGAAAAGAAAAGGTGGAGAGCAGAGAAAGAGAGAGGAGAGAAAAAAGAAGGGAAATAAGGGGAGGGGGAGAGGTGCTGCGGGATGGCGTCCAGTTTTGTATATATCCTGCCTTTTCCTTTAGGAATTTATTATGTACCTGACCAAATTTCCCATGTCTTATGGAACTTATCCATCTTTTGGGTCAGTTTTGCCGTAAGAAGTTCCATTGTCTTTATTTCTCGCATTCTGCGGAGTACGGTCTGTTTAGCAGGGGCATTCGCCTTCTTCCACGCTGCAGCAACGGAACAACGTGCCGCCGTGAGCACATGGCTCACCATCTTACTCTCTGCTGTGTCTAATTCGTCAATTGGCTTGGCCAGCACCATGGTCAGCGGGTCCACCTCAATCTCTACCCCCAGGTACTCTCGGATTAGTGTTTGAATCATGACCCAGAACACCTGAGTCTTGGGGCAGTTCCACCAGATATGAGCCATGTCTCCTCTTTGCCCGCAACCCCTCCAACACAAATCTGGGGTCCCGGGGAAGATCTGGCTCAACCTATTCGGGGTTAGGTACCAGTAAAATATAATTTTATAGATGTTCTCTTTAATGGTAGTACAAATCGATGTTTTGGATGCTGCCTCCCAGATATCCTCCCAGTCTTCTCTATCAATCTCTATATTTAAATCCTCCGCCCATTTGGACATATACCTGTGTTGGGAACAGCCTGTTGATCGCGCCAGGCCCAGATATATTTCCGAGATCAATCCTTTAGCATAGTACCCTTTCCTGCACAGTCATTCAAAATTTGTTAGCTGCTGGAAAGCCTTATCTTTGGATACTGTTTGCAGGTAGTGCCTGATTTGTAAAAAGCCAAATATTGGGAGGTTTGTCGTTTGATATTTTTTTTCCAGTTCTTGGGTCAGCAAGAGCCTACCTTGCCCAGAGAAATCCTCTGCTATCATCATCTTCAGCTGTTTAAATTTACTGAGTCTCTGTGGGAACCCGCCGGGGGGAAATTCTGGGTTATCGAATATGGGTGTTAATAGGGAGGGGTGAGCCGTCAAGCCATATTTGTCTTTATTTTTGGTCCATACTCTCCATGTACATTTCATTGCTCCCAGTTTTAATGTTTCCGAGAGGATCTCTCTACCCCGCACAGTCCACAGGGTGGCCGGGAGTGAGAGGGGTCTCGCGTAGGAAAACTCTATCCCTGTCCAACAGCTTGTAGTTGGGTCATTGTTCCACATTATCACTTGTTTCAGTTGGGCCGCCAAATAATATTTAATGATATCTGGGACTGCCAAGCCTCCACATTCTTTTGGTGCTAACATTATGGTTCTAGCTACTCTTGGTCTTTTGTTTTGCCAAATGAATTGAAAAATTCTGTTTTTTCCGACATTGGGATATCAATTGGGAGAGTCTGGAAATAATACAGAAGTCTTGGCAGGATATTCATTTTGACCGTAGCTATTCTGCCTAACCAAGATATCTGGTATTCATTCCAGCTCTGTAAGTCTTTTTTTAGCCTCTCAAATAGGGGTGGATAGTTATATTGATATAGTGATTTGTACTCCCGTGTTATTTGGATTCCCAAGTATTTGATTTTCGTGGAACTCCACTTATAATTAAAATTTAATTGTAGCAGTTTGGCCTCGGGATTAGGTAGAGATACATTTAATGCTTCCGACTTATCCATATTGATTTTATACCCCGAGATTTTGCTAAATGTATCTAATTGTGAATGTAAATTCAGGAGTGAAGTCAAGGGGTTGGCTAGAGTTAGGATAATGTCGTCAGCAAAAAGGGATATCTTGTAATCCGTATCTCCAATTGTAATGCCACTTATATTGTTGTCCTCTCTGATTGTTGTTTCCAAGGGTTCTATAGAGAGGGCAAACAGAAGTGGAGACAAGGGACATCCCTGTCTAGTACCATTCCTAATGTTTATAGGGTTCGAGTTTCCTCCTGGGAGTTTCACTACAGCTGTGGGAGTTTTATAGAGGGCTCTAACCCCCTCAAGATATGGGCCCTTAAATCCGAATTTAATTAATGTTTGGTCTAAAAATTCCCATCTGATCCTGTCAAACGCCTTTTCTGCGTCTAAACGTAACAGGATGGCTTTCGTGGATGAGAGATGTACATGGTCGATTATGTTTATAATTTTTCACGTATTATCTGAGGCTTGTCTGCCTGAAATAAATACGACTTGGTCCTTGTGGATCAGGCCTGGGAGAATGGGAGTTAGTCTGTTAGCTAGGATTTTGCTATAAAGTTTTAGGTCCGAATTAAGGAGGGCTATGGGGCGATAATTACCACACTGTAGTGGGTCTCTCCCTTCCTTTGGTATGAGTGCCAAATTCGCTCTAGACATAGAAGCGGGGATAGCCGTTCCCTCCAGAAACTCATTAAACATATCCAGGAGATGTGGTGCCAAGATCAATTTAATTTTTTTATAGTATTGATTGGAAAACCCATCCGGGCCTGGCGTTTTACTAGGTTTTAGTTGTGAGATGGCTTCTAGTAAATCATCCTGCGCGATTTCTTTATTTAGCTCTAGTAAGTCAGCTTCTGAAAGGCTTGGAAGGTTACATGACGCTAGGTACTTAGTAATAGCTTCTGCATTTGAGGAGCTGTTTTGGGGGAAGTTCAAATTATATAGTTTGGAGTAGAAGTCTGAGAATGTGGCCGCTATCTGTTTTTCGCAATATGTTTTGATGCCCGTCTTTGTTTGTATGACGGATATTTGGGATTTGGTTCTCAGACCTCTTAATTTAGATGCTAATAACCGGTCGGCCTTATTTCCTTTGTCATAATATTTCTGCTTCGTCCACCTCAGCGCCCTCTCCACTTCATCTATTTGTATCTGCCTGAAATCAGATCTAGCCTTGTCCAGTACTTTGCGTAGTTGTTTTGAGGGATTAGCTTTATGTTTATGTTCTAGGAGTTTAACTTTCTCCACTAATTCGTCGTACAATTTCTGTTTTTGCTTTTTCTTATATGATGCTATGGAAATTATATTCCCTTGAATCGTGGCCGTATGGGCCTCCCATAGCATCGCTGATGACTTTACAGAGCCCTTGTTCAGCGCAAAATATTCTCTGAGCTTTTGCTTAATCTCTATCTCTACATCTATTTGGTTTAACAGAATCGTTTAGTTTCCAATTATATTGATTATATTTATAGAAGGGGAGGGAGAGCGTCAGCGAGACCGGAGCATGGTCCGACCATGTTATAGAACCTATGTCCGACTGGGAGGTTGCCTGAAAGATATCTTTAGTACCCAGAAAATAATCAATCCTTGAATAGGTCTGGTGCGGGGGAGAAAAATACGAATAGTCCCTCTGGCCCTGATGCTGCGCCCGCCAAATATCTATCAGCGAAAACTCTTTCAGTATGTTCTGAAACCTTTTGGCATTTGTGGTCGTAATGCGTGGGTGGGGAGTACCCAGTGGGCTTGTCCTATCTTGATCAGGTGCTACAACCATATTAAAATCTCCTGCTATCAATAGCGTAGTTCTAGGTTGGGGGGCTAGCTTGTCACATATATCTCTCAAAAAGTCAGCTTGACCCTCATTTGGGGCGTATATATTAACAAGGGTAATCTCCACATCTGATAGTGTGCCTTGCAGAATGAGGAATCTACCTTCTGGGTCTACGGTCTGTTTTTGAAGTGTGAATTTGACATTTTGTCTAAATAAGATGGCTACCCCTTTTTTTTAGTGGAGCAGGATGCATAATATGCCTGGGGGTAGTATCTCTGAAAGGTGTTAGGGGGCGATATCGTATTAAAGTGCGTTTCTTGTAAGAATAGCACATCTCCTTTTGTTTTTTTTAATTCTTGTAAGGCGAGCTTTCTTTTGATTGCTGAGTTAAGTCCCCTAACATTTAGGGACACTAGTTTAAGTGTTGTATTTGGAGCCATTTTCGGAGCCATCCAGCAAACAGCTCCAGGGCTTTCCGGATACAGTCGGGTCCCCTCTTTCCCATAAGCTTTAGGCTCTGCGTTCAAATCCTTTCACCAGGTCAAAGGGGTCTCCACTTCTTTGCTGCGCTGGGATGTGTAGATCCTTGTAGCTCCAGGGGCATGCGCCCTCTTTGTGGACAGGTAGGTATGTGTTCCCCACCGGGGGCAGACCAGCGTTCCTCATCTCGTATGTGTCTCAGAAGCTCGTAACGGCAGGGCAATAGGTCGTCCAAACATATAAATTTTGCCGGGAGTAGTCTTTTCCTCTCCAGGTGACATTTCTCAGTCCTCACCTGCCTGGTTACGTTGGGTGGCTATTCTCTGAGAGGAGCGTGGTCCCCTCTCTGTTGGCCTGTGATCTGGGTCTCCGTCCGTATCTTCAGGGGCAATTCCACCTCCATTCTTGTGGGGGACACCGAGCCCCTTTAGGAATCTTGGTATCTCTTCCGGGTAGGAAAGGGTGTGGAATTTGCCTCCAGCCTGGGCCACAATTTTAAAAGGGAATCCCCAGCGATATTTAATCTTGTTGTCCCTTAATTTTAGTGTGAGGGGTCTGAGCTCTCTCCTGCGGTCTACTGTACGTTTTGAGAGATCACTGTATATCTCAATATGTACATTCCGGAACTGGATGTGTCCTTTCTCCCTGCTCACCGTCAGTATTTTCTCCTTTGTGGAGTAATAATGGAACCTGACCAGTATATCTCTGGTCCTCTTGGGGTCCGTGGACCTAGGTCCGAGGGCCCTATGGGCTCTGTCCATCTCTAGCTTTTAAGGAGTTAGGTCAGGTACCAGATGAATAAAGAGGTCTGATAGGTATGTGTGCAGCTGTTCAGTCTCCACTGTTTCTGGGACATACCTCAGTCTCAAGTTCTGCCGCCGATCGCGGTTTTCCTGGTCCTCGGCACTTTCCTTGAGCCCTCTGATCTCCCAGTGCAGGCGGTTGATCTCGTCCTCCGCGGAGGACTGAGCCTGCTCCAGTGTTTCCACTGTGTTTGCCAGCCCATCTGTTTTGGCCGTTAGGAGATTCAAGTCTGCCCTTAGGGTGTTAATGGCTTTACCCAAATCATCCCGAAACTCCTTCCTCATTCTGGAGATTCAAGTCCGCCCTTAGGGTGTTAATGGCTTTACCCAAATCATCCCGAAACTCCTTCCTCATTCTGGTGAAGAGGTTTTCTAAATATGTTTTGTTCACATCTATGTTTTCAATTTCCTGCTCGTGCGCCCCGCTCGGGCCCTCCCGCGTGTCGGCTGAGCCGCCATCTTGGGAGGTCTCGCAACTCCCCGCGGTCCGCTGGCTTTGTGGGAAGTAGCTCGTCACTGACTGCTGAGCTGCCTTCTTATTTTTGCCGCTCATGCTGGCTACCTTCCTCTCCGCTTGTATGTATTTATTGGGGGGGTTTAGATGTAGAGATGCCGCAGGAACTGTGGGGTCTTTTTAGTGCAGTAGGATAGGATTGTTTGTTTAGTCTAGTACAGCTTGTCTGGGTAGATATGGGGTTATTGGACCCAGGGGTTCTGGCCTTAGGGCTGTGTTTCTGACCTGCAGGTCGTTCTCTCTGAGGCACCTTTGTGTGGTGGTGGTGCTTCCACGTGGTGGTGCTCCCCCAAGATGGCCGCCTCCTCCCTCACCACGCTACTGAGGCCTATGGCTCCCTTCACTAGTGGGTCCCCTCCCGGTGTTCTTCACTCCCAGCAGGGCCCTAGGTCAGATTTGTACCTTTTATTTATGTGTGCCGTCCTGGGGGGGGGGAGCTGGACCCATAACGGGGGTCTCCGCTCGCGCCTTTCCTCACGGCCTCAGGCGGCCACAGCGGGCGCTTCTCTTACCCCACAGGGGGTCGGGGGTTCCGTCCCCGATCACCGCTGATTCCCCTCTATTCTTGGCTCCTCGGGGCGCGCGGAGTCCCGTCGCCTCTCGTCTCCGGAGTCTCTCCGTCAGATTTGAATTTTGCGGGCTGCAGAGGGGAAAGTCCCGCACCGGGGGCAGGGGGTCTCCGACACAGCTATCCGTGACGCCGGAGCCAGCCACTTCGGAGCCCAGCTAGTCACCGGAGCAAAGTCTTTGGGGGTTCACTTAGGGATTCCTCCGCTTCTCTTGATTATTTTATTATTTAATATGCTTCGTTAGTGCTATTCATTCAGAGGGGGTCGGGAGCGTCTCTTTCAAGCTGCCATTCCCCTTGACGTCACCGGAAGTCTCCGGCTTTTGAGATTTTTAATGTTTTTATTGCGTCCGCCAGCTCTTTTTGGGTAATTTTTGCTTTAAGCATTTGATTCTCCTCCTCTGTCAGTGTTGGTAGGAGGCAATCGGACAGGTAATTACTAATAGGTTCAGTGGCTGGTGTCCCCGTGTTCCTACCCTGAGCCTTGAGGTTATAAAGTTTAATATAAAATGCGGTAAATTCCTCCGCTATTTTCTGTTCGTTATAGATTATTTCTCACGATTAATTTTTTATCGCTGTGATCTGGGAACGCTTCTGTATACCTCTTAGTTTGCTCGCCAAAAGTCTGTCAGCCTTATTGCCCTTGTCATAGTATTTCTGACAAGTCCATGTAAGAGCTTTTTCTACTTCTTCCATTTGGGCTTGTTTTAGCTCATTCCTGGCTGCGGTCAAGGTTTTATAAATCTTTTTCGAGGGGTTGGGTTTGTGCTGTTGTTCCAGCTTAATTATTTTAGTTGTAACAACTAGTGACATACCGCTCACCTCAATATTGAATACCAACTCTATGATATCAGCTGGTGCAAAGGGGATAGGGATGACAGACATACATATATAAGGAGACAAAGGATGCTCCTATAAATATCCCACTTTAATGCACAGCAAAGCCTAAAATAGTCCACAGGTATAGTAACCCACTAGAGTAATGGTAAGGCTACAAGGGTACAATTAAGTAACCGCTCCCAACACTGTGGGAGGACAATTACCACTAAAATGCCCTAGGGCAAAAATAATAAATGATTTATTGATATTCAGAAGGCGACGCAGTAACACACACTCAAAATAACCATAAAAACAATTAAAACATAAATCACGGGTGAGGCAGGGTAAGGGGATATTATTATAAGGTGAATTCCCAAATATTAGTGTATGTCCCCTTACCAGTACCAGGTGGTAGTGTGAGACACAATGGTAAATACAAATGATAGGCAATAGAGAATGCTAGAGCCTCTGGTCTCAGGGTATGGTGGAGGTTGCACTAATCATTGCATGCTGTGATTGATCTGCTCAGTATCAATAGTTGGATATCACACTGACAGTAGGTAGTGATGCATGCAGAGTAGTGAATGCAAATAAATGTGCCACTGTCATATACCACAAAACCTATATAGGTACTAGGTCACACGATCAATGATTCAGTAAATCATTAGTGCACATTATACCACATTATATAAATGAACCGCGGCATGTGCATCAAAAACCGGACCTGATTTATGCATAAACTACCTCTGCTAGGCAGTTAACAACTCGAACAACCCCACACAAACTACCAGGAACAGTCTCACCCGTGACTCCTCCTACACGACGTCAACGTGGTGACGTCATGCCGACGATCGTTTCGCGCATAAGGGGCTGGCGCTTTCTCAAGGTTCAGCCTCACCCGTGATTTATGTTTTAATTGTTTTTATGGTTATTTTGAGTGTGTGTTACTGCGTCGACTTCTGAATATCAATAAATCATTTATTATTTTTGCCCTAGGGCATTTTAGTGGTAATTGTCCTCCCACAGTGTTGGCAGCGGTTACTTAATTGTACCCTTATAGCCTTACCATTACTCTAGTGGGTTACTATACCTGTGGACTATTTTCGGCTTTGCTGTGCATTAAAGTGGGATCTTTTTAGGAGCATACTGTATCTACTGAGCAGATCAATCACAGCATGCAATGATTAGTGCAACCTCCACCATACCCTGAGACCAGAGGCTCTAGCATTCTCTATTGCCTATCATTTGTATTTACCATTGTGTCTCACACTACCACCTGGTACTGGTAAGGGGACATACACTAATATTTGGGAATTCACCTTATAAGAATATCCCCTTACCCTGCCTCACCCGTGATTTATGTTTTAATAGTTTTTATGGATATCTTGAGTGTGTGTTACTGCGTCGACTTCTGAATATTAATAAATCATTTATTATTTTTGCCCTAGGGCATTTTAGTGGTAATTGTCCTCCCACAGTGTTGGGAGCGGTTACTTAATTGTACCCTTATAGCCTTATCATTACTCTAGTGGGTTACTATACCTGTGGACTATTTTCGGCTTTGCTGTGCATTGAAGTGGGATCTTTTTAGGAGCATCCTTTGTCTCCTTATATATGTATAATTATTTTAGTTGTCAGATCTGTTATTAATTTCACCTTGGCCTTTCTGTGGGATGCAATTGAAATAAAAGTTCCCCTAATTGCTGCCCTATGGGCTTCCCACAGAACCGCCGGAGAGTCTACTATACCCCAGTTGAGAGTGAAGTACTCCCTAAGAGCCTTTTTACTTTCTTTTTCTACCTCCGGGTGGTTCAGTAGGGAGTCGTTCAGCTTCCAAGTGTAGGCGGTTAATTTATGAAATGGGGTGGATAGGGTTAATGTGATGGGGGCGTGATCTGACCATGTAATGGGGCCTAAGTCCGAATTTGTGCAGGCTTCCAGGATATATTTGGTAGCAAAAAAATAGTCTATACGAGAGTATGACTGGTGGGGTGCGGAATAGAATGTGTAATCTTTTTGGCCCTGGTGTTGGATTCTCCAGATGTCCATTAAGGAATATTCCTTGGTGATCGTTTTAAATTGTTTCTCCATCCTCTGAGGTGGAGCTCTGTGTTGGCCTTGTTGGCCTGAGGTTCTGTCCTCCGCAGAGTTTATGGCCATATTAAAGTCTCCGCCCACAATCAACAAAGATAGGTAGGTAGGGTCAACCTTTTCTAACACTGCTTTCAGGAATTCCGTTTTATTATCATTTGGCGCGTAGATGTTGATCAGAGCGACCGGCGAGCCAGCCAGTGAGCCATATATACCATTAGAAATCTACCCTCTCGTTTTCGTGATATTGAATGGGGTTCCTTGTTGGAGCAGGATCGTTACTCCCCGCTTTTTACTGTTAAATGACGAGAAGAAACCTGTAGGGAATACATTGCTAATCAATTTGGGCAGCTCTTGGGATGTAAAGTGCGTCTCTTGGAGGAAGATGATATCTCCCTTGGACTTTTTCAGCTCTTGGAGCGCCAGTCGTCTTTTTCTATTATTATTCAGGCCCTTTACGTTTAGTGATACAAGTTTAATTGCGGACTGACTAGCCATTTGGGCGAGAGAGTTTAGTGTCCATCGGGGTCTCGCCCTTCCCACCGGGGAGATCCTGGTTCGTTGGTTCATCGAACCTTTATAACGCTTCTTGATGGTGCTGTTTGAGTATGGGTGTCAGGCCCGCCCGACGAGGGGTTAGGTGGAAGGAGGGCAGGGAAGGTCGAGAGGGGGGGAGGAATAGGCTGCTGGGACAGGGTCAGCAGCAAGAGGCAAAGTGGGACGAGGTCAGCTAATGACCTCCGGCATTTGGGCTTAAGGCCAATGGGGGGGAATCCGATGGTTCAGGCATGGGCGTGCAGGGAAGGTGCGGACCCTTGTACTTGCTTAGTGTAAGCTCTACCTTAGTTTAAGAGGGGGGGGGGGAGGCGGGGGGAGGGGGGGAAATGGGAGAAGGGAAAGGGGTCAAAGGGACGCAGGTCCCGAAACGCATCAGAGTTACTATGTACTCCTTTTGACCACTTAATAAAACCTTTTATATCCGATACTGGTTTGCAGCCCCCATTGTTTGCACGGTTGTGCTCCGCCACTGTACCCTATGGGACTACTCTCTGCAATTACGTCTGGCGTGACGCACCCACTAATCAAGGACTGAGCTGTGCTTCGAGGGAGTTCCTCACATTGATCGTTTGATTGGTATGTACTTTTGTTTTGCTGGGGGTCTATACAGGACCTTTATGGTATATATAGAGATCTGTGTTAGCCGTCCAGCGTAACTAGTACACTCCTATGTTTATATCCAGGTCCTCCCATTTCAGCTCTGCCCCATGCCCCTGAGAATTCCACCTTTAAATTCCAAAAAGGGCTATCTGTCGCCCATATAAACATCCGGAGCCTGCTGCCCAAACTGGACGAACTAAGGGCATGGTGCCTTATGCATAAACCCAAAGCCATCGTTCTTACAGAAACATGGCTATCCTCTAAAACCCCTGATGCAAATATCGCCATTCAGGGATACTCCATTTTTAGGAGAGATAGGTCAAAGAGAGGAGGAGGGGTGTTATTTTATATTGCAGACACCTTACAATTTACACTGCTACATTGCCCACCAAGTCCACCCTCTTTTGAAACTCTAGTTGGCAAAATCTGCCTCCCCTTTTCTAAGCCCATCTTGCTTGCTGGCATCTACCGCCCCCCTAAAGCCACTCTACAATCCTTGACTGATATCACCCAATTTCTTGCCTCCATTTCCTCTCTGAATGAGAAGAGTGAGCTGCTAGTTCTTGGGGATTTCAACTTCAATTGGCTTGACCCTAAAAACCACAAAATCCAGATACAACTCAAGTCACTTAACCTATCGCAACTCATTTCCCAACCGACACGAATAAACCTGAAGTCGCATAACCATTCCTTGCTAGACTGGATTCTCTCCTCAAACCCCAGCAGAATCCAATCCTCTGGCATCCTTCCTGACATTTTCAGTGACCATGCAATAGTGTACTGTGTAAGGAAAATTAAACCGCCCCATTCAAGCCCCAAAGTTCTCCTCACTAGAACATTTAAAAACTTTAACCCACAACAGTTTCTGGATGACCTTACCAACTGCCCATGGCACAGAATCGATTTAATCCCCGACCCTGACTCTGCGCTCGACTATTTCCAATCCGAGTTCTTAAAACTCTGCGATACCCATGCTCCACTACGCAAAATAAGGGTACGGGGGGCCCACCTTCCATGGGTTACACCTGACCTTATAGCACTCTACCAGTTCAGGGATGCCTTGTGGAAAAGCTACAAAGTAACTGGCACTACCAAGGATCTCAATCACTACAGATGCCTGCGGAACGTGTGCACAAGGCAAACAAGGCATGCAAAAGCACAATATTACTCTGACAATCTCCTCCAGAATACATCAAACCCAGCTAATTTCTGGAAGGTTATCAACAATATATTCCAGCCTCCTAACCATCAACAACCAAGTAATATCACTAAGGGGGATATTACTCTGACAAACCCCACTGACATTGCAAATGCATTCAATGATTACTTTGTGGGGTGTGCCACTAACTTATTAGCGAAACGCAGCACAAACCCCAAACCTGAATCTCATCCTGGGAGTACCCCTATAGTCCCACCCCCTCCCAACACTGCCCACAATTTTCAATTTAGCCCAGTATCTGAAGAGGAGATTACACAAGCGCTCCTCAAACTAAAACTAAGCAGCCAATGTGGACCCGACTTACTACAATCTAGGTTCCTACGACTTGGTGCCCCAGCCATTGCCAAACCAATTGCGTCCATAGTCAACTCTATCCTGTCTGCAGGCCATATCCCTAAGACCTGGAAAACTGCCAGAGTTGTCCCAATCTTCAAAAGTGGGGACAAAAACACTGTCTCAAACTACAGGCCAATCTCACTTCTCCCAATTCTATCCAAAGTTATGGAAAAATGTGTCCACTCCCAATTAAGCGATTTCTACACCAAGACAAATTTCCCTAGCCAATTCCAGTCTCGGTTTCGTCCCAAACACTCCACCGTAACTACCCTGCTAAAAGTTTGCAATGAAATCCAGTGTGGAATGGAACGGGGACAACTCACTGGTGCAGTATTCCTAGATTTTGCAAAGGCTTTTGACACAGTTGATCATGCTATCCTGCTTAACAAACTCCAGAGCTCTGGAATAGGGAAACATGCTTTAAACTGGTTTCAGTCCTACCTATCAGGAAGATCCCAACATGTGTCCATCTCAGGCTCTAACTCCAACCCCCTGGATATCACTTGTGGTGTCCCGCAAGGCTCTGTTCTGGGGCCCCTACTCTTCTCAGTGTTCATTAATGATCTTCCCACAGCTTGTAAGGAAGCCTCAATACACATGTATGCAGATGACACAATCCTGTATGCACACAGCCATAGCCTCTCTGACCTTCAACACATACTTCAGTCTGACTTTTTGAGACTCGAAAACTGGATTTCCCAAAACAAACTGTTTTTAAACACTGACAAGACTGTAACAATGGTATTTGGGACCAAGACTAAATTTGTAAAGCTTCCAGTGACTGAGCTCCTGATTAGAACCAACGCTAAAACCACCCTAACACCTGTCACTAGTTTTAAATACCTGGGCTTATGGTTTGACTCCCACTTAACATTCGGGATGCACATTGATACCCTGACAACCAAGACCTATGCCAAACTAGGGGTACTTTACAGGAACAAATCCTCCCTAAGTCTCCTGGTCAGAAAGCGTATTGCACAGCAGATGCTAATGCCAATTATTGACTATGGAGACATAGTATATGGCTCGGCTCCTCAAACCCACCTTAGCAAACTTGACACCCTCTACAATTCAATTTGTCGTTTTGTTCTCCAATGCAACTACAACACACATCACTGCGAAATGCTCAAAGAACTAGATTGGTCATCACTAGAGTCTAGGCGCAAAGTTCACCTTTCCTGTCTCACCCTCAAATACTTTCTGGGCAAGCTACCCAGCTACCTGAACAAGCTCCTCACCCCTACCACATGCAGTACCTATCACCTGAGATCAGACTCCAAAAGACTATTCATGGTCCCAAGACTCAACAAAGTATCCGGACGTTCCTCCTTCTCCTTCCGTGCACCCCAAAACTGGAACAACCTACCAGAGACTCTCATATCCACCACCAGCTTAAGTTCTTTCAAATCTAAGGCTGTCTCACACTTTAATCTGGTCTGTAACTGTTTCATACGCTCATAATATATATTTTCTTTAACTGTGCATGCAATGTCTTGTATATAAATGTATACCTTGTTCATTTATGTAACTGTATTTGTAACCATGTATTATTTGTTTTACTCTGTGCCCAGGACATACTTGAAAACGAGAGGTAACTCTCAATGTATTACTTCCTGGTAAAATATTTTATAAATAAATAAATAAATAAATATCATCCTAATGAGTCTCCTTAGCTCTTATACATGCTCTAATGCCTTGGTTACATATTTTATTACTCTGAATATGCATGTATGTTCCTAGGACAGCAGAGCCCTGAATATTGGGATAATATCCCTCACCCACTACGGTCAAGCTTATAGGTTTTGGACATGGGGAAGGCGTGGGGAGGGGAGGGAAAACTCCTACAGTAGCATAGCCATAACATGGAGATCTTTCTGACAATCCTTAAAACCAGTGTAATAAACGTGAGAACAACTCTTAACAAGCTCAGTACATGAAAAGCATTATAACCTCTCTTTTTGTCAGTCGGTCAAGCTTATAGGTTTTGGACCTGGGAAAAGGGGGGGAGATGGGGGGGGGGAGATAGGGGGGAGGGGGAGACCTGGGTTGACAGGTAACACAACAGCACATTGCATTAATGTTTTTAGGTATCATGCTGAACATAAACGGAATACTTCCTACGCTTGCTGGTCGGGGAAGAGGGGGGGAGGGATGGGGCTCTTACATTTAGTGAAGTTAATATCCGAGGATCCTTATGACATTTCTATTTGATCTATGTGGCCCGCCGTGTGCCTTCCTCAGAGGGTTTGACAACGTATTTTATTACTGCAGGCAGCATCATTAGTATGGGGCCATGCGGCCATATCTTCTGCGGCGGAAGGGCAGGCTTATGGGCTTTGGAGCGTGAGGGGGGGAGGGGGAAGGGGGGGAAAGAAAAGGGAGTACATTATATTATAACACATACAACTTTTCTCAACTTCAACATTCATCAACTGAGGAACAGGTTTTTTTTTTTTTACATAACTCAACTTTGGCATAGGGACGGCTTAGCACTAGATCCATGTGGCCTGCTAATTTAGACTGCCAGTTACTGTAATAGTGTCACTGCCGCTGCTTCCATTATCGAAGTCATTTGGGCTTCCTGTCTTGTGCAGGGCTCATTAGGCAGCTTCCCAGTTAACTAGTATTTTCTAGTCCGTGGGGTGGGGAGGGTAGCAACAGTCGTGCGAACCGAGCCTGGGGTCCATAGTCCTGTACCCGGGCCTTAGACAGATTAAATTTTGCAACTTACAGTTAGTAGATCGCAGTGCTGTTGTCGGAGCATCGCGCTCCCCTCCTATTCCCCCCGCCAACCCCTAAAGCCCAGCCGGACCTCAGCACTCTTCAACTGCCATTCGGTCAGCGTCAAAAGTTATAGTAGCTTCAGCTGTGGGTTGCCTCCGATCGTCAGGGGTCGGATTCAGAAGCTATGCGTCTGGCTGGGTCTGGTGTGGTTCTTGAGCCGTCATGTGCTCCCGTCTTCGCTGTGGACTACGGTGCTTCTCATCTGTTCTTAGACTGCCTTGGCGCCGCCGTTCTCCTCGCGGGACGGGTGCTGCGTGGTTCCGCGTCCTCCCGGTGCGGTGGGTCTTGTAGTTGCTCCGTTGTCCAGGAAAGCGGCGGGGTCAGACCCAGGGCTTTCACGAATGGGGCCATGTCCTCAGGGCGGCGGATGGTTAGGAATTTGCCGTCATAGCTTACCGTAAGCTTGAACGGAAAGCCCCAGCGGTACTTCACCTCCTCCCGGAGGAATGAGGTCAAGGGCTTCATTTCTCTCCTTCGGTCGACTGTTATCCGTGACAGGTCGTTGAAAATTTGGAGAGTTTCATTTTGGAAAGGTAGTGACTCTTTCCCTCTGCAGGCGGTGATGATCTTCTCCTTTACTGTATAGCTGTGTAAACTTATGATTACATCGCGTCGCTGGTTGGGATCTTCTGATCTGGGAGCTACCCCCGGTGGGCCCTATCCATCTCTAGGTCCATGTCCTCTAGCGGGCCGCAGAGCGATGTGAACAGTTCCGCAAGATAGGGACGAAGCTGGCCAGGTAAGACCGTCTCCGGTACATTTCTTATGCGCAGATTCTGGCGCCTGTCCCTATTTTCTTGGTCTTCCTGCCCGTCTTTGAGACGGGAGATCTCCTCTCCTAGCCGGATGATTTCTTCCTCGGCTGCTGTTTGTCTTGCCAGGGACTCCTCCAGTCCACCTTCCAGAGTTGTTGTCCTCTCTGTTAGGCCAGACATCTCCTGTTTAATCTCCGCTACTGCTGCTTTGATTTCTGCCTGCAGGGATGTTTGGAGCTTGACATGCATGGTGGAGAATAGGCTCTCCAGGTAGGATCGGGTGATCGGTTCCTCTATCTCCATTTCAAGAGTTGCATGGGCTTTCGTACCCATATTTAGAGCTGCTTGCGGCTCTTGTGAGCCTCGTGGTCCGCCACCCTCTTGGTTTGCTGGACTCTTCTGTGTCGGGGAGAAGAACCGTGACACCGCCGGTGCTGCGGGCTTCTTTGTGTGTTTGGACATGCTCCGATCTCTCCAAGTAATGGGGGTATGTTTTTGAGCCTTGAATTTCTGGTTTGGGAGCGTTATTTATTAAGTTTTAGCCGGTGGGTCTGCGGAGCTCCCCTCCTACACCCCCATTCCTGAAGACATCATCGGAAACCCATCCCTTTAGCACATTTTTAATGGATCATCAACATTCAGTATTGTCATAGACAACTTAGGATCTGGCTGTGGTTTTTTTTTTTTTAGGGAAGCTGTGTCTTTAACTGAAACAGGAGGTGGCCATCTTGGATCCAGATGGAACGCAGGCTGAAACACATGACATGAAGATAGCTCCTACTCAGAAAGCTCTTATTCAGACCACAGCTCTGATCAGACCCTCTCTTCACAGTGGGGGCGCAGGCAGGCTCAGGAGGGATCAGGTAGGGCGCAAGAAGGCGGGCAGACAATATCTTCAACTGGTTTAGCCAACAAAATAGTCAGTGGGTCCATAGAAATGGACACATCCGTTATTTCTTTTTTTAATAGATTGGATAACGATCCAATATTTCTATTGCCGGACACGTTCACCAAATGTGGACCATATCGCTTCTCTGCCCACAACCCCTCCAGCACAGATCAGACACCACAGGGTAGATTTGCTTCAGCCGCCATGGCGTGAGGTACCAATGAATAAAATTTTATATATATTTTCTTTAGTTGCTGTGCATATGGAAGTTTTTGCAGCAAACTCCCATATATCCTCCCAATCATCCCTGTCAATTTCTATTTTCAAATCCGCTGCCCATTTGAGCATGCAGTCATGATCATGTGAATTGACCAAGGCCTCCAAACTGGCTTTTATTCTAGTTATCAAACCTTTTTGATAACTACCTCTCCTACATAGGCAGCAGAGATGTAGAGGAGCACAGCAGCGTTTCTTGGCAGCATACCAGCTAGTGGATCGCCAAAATGAGGGTAACTCCAAGCAGGGATGAGTATTAAAAGAGTACTTTAATGGTCAGTGCAAAACAGAACAATGGTAGGAGCGCACCTACGCGTTTCGTCCGTAAAGGACTTTCTCAAGGTGGATTATACTCTACATGTATGTCCCTGAACCTGGATCCATTATGGTATATGGAATTATCAGTATACTAATGAGCCATCTATGGTGATGCACCATAAACACCACTTACCTCTCCTACATAGTGCTTCAAAACTTGTGAAGGGAGTAAATTCTAATTTTGGGGACATTTTTGGAAAAAAATTCTGATCTGTAGATATTTAAACATACTAAGGTCTGGTGCCTCATACCTAGTTAGGAACTCTTGGAAACTAGAAAGTTTTCCTTTATGCACTAGGTCGGCAACTACTCTAATATGTTTAGCTTTAATTTGGTCGAATTGTTTATAATCACAGCCTGGGGGGAAATTGGGATTATTAAAAAGCGGAGTGAGTTGCGAAACGGGAGACACAAGATTAAATTTGCCCTTAGACGGAGACCCCGCCCCCAGAGTGAGACGGATGGCAGCTTAAGCCTTGAGCTCCATCCCTCATCCCAGACAATACACTCATAAAGCAAGCAAAACGAACCTTTATCACCCCTAACTACTTTCACAATACCATTAAAACATTAGAGATGGCACCGATGCAGGCAAAAAAGAAGGAGACCTCTGCAAATATCTTTGCCGATCGAGCGTGGAGTGAGTTGCGAAACGGGAGACACAAGATTAAATTTGCCCTTAGACTTGCTCCAACTCTCCCAGGTAAATCTCGTCGGATCTAGCTCAAACATTTTGGTGTACACCTCCTTAGCCAGTGCCCATAGGGACACTGGCAGAGAAGACGTTCTAGCATATTGGGATTCTATGGCTAACCAACAATATTGTGTTGGATCAGCGTTCCACATCACCACCTGCCTTAGTTGGGCAGCTTGGTAGTATTTCGAGATATCTGGGACACCCAAACCTCCTCTTGTCTTTAAAGCCATCATCACCGATCTAGCTGTTCTAGGCCTTTTACCTTGCCAAATAAAATTAAATATTCTATTTGGGAAATTTTTCAGTTCGGATCCCGGTATCCGGACTGGGAGAGTCTGGAAATGATATAATAACCTAGGGAGTATATTCATCTTGACTGATACTATTCTCCCAATCCATGACACCTGATATCCTTCCCACTTTGCCAGATCCCTTTTAATCTTATCAAACAATGGTGGATAGTTGCCTTGATATAGGGAGTGGTAGTTCCTAGCCACATTTACTCCCAGATATTTAATATGTGAGGAACTCCATCTGTAGCTGAAATTCAGTTTTGGTAATTTTATCTCTGGATCCGAAAGATTCAGATTAAAAGACTGTGACTTGTCGCTGTTCATTTTATATCCAGAGATTTTTCCAAAGTCTGATAGCGCCTTTTGGAGGTTGGGTAAAGAAGTCTGAGGGCTTGCTAAAGTCAGAATAATATCGTCTGCGAATAATGAGATTTTATCATTTGTTTTCCCAATCACTATATACAATGTATATTACTATTTGCTCTTATTTTAGCAGCCAATGGCTCAATCGTTAGAGCGAAGAGAGGAGGAGATAATGGGTACCCTTGTCTCGTACCATTTAAAAAAAAAAAATTCCCCAAACATTTTTATTAGGCATAATCATCTTTACAGACATTGGTTTTACATTATCAGTGTTGGCCTAATACAGTTGTATTTTCCTTGTTCATGTGGGGGGAGAGAGAAAGAAAGGAAAGATCCCCTAAGGCCACGTCATGGTCTCTGGGGTGTGGAAAAAGAAAGAGAGGAGGGTGGGGGGAGAGAGGGAGTCATTCCACCCTCGTCCGGCTGGGTCCCGGCATCCATCCTTCACGGCTCTACTGTGGTTCAGATCCGTCTGGGGTTGTATCCTGATTTGGTTCGGATTAATGGGTTAACCAGCGTTCCCAGATTTTATAGAAACCTTCAGTTGAGCAGTTCAAGAAGGCCGTGAGTTTTTCCAAACTCATAACATCGTTAACTCTTTTTTTCACTAGCTGTTTGGTGGGGGGCGCTATCTTCTTCCAAGAGTATGCGACTGAACACCTTGCTGCTGTTAGAATAAAGGAGATTAATTTCCATACTGGGCGATCGATGTCCTCTATCGGCCTGCCCAGTAGGAAGGTCAGTGGATCTATAGGAATTGTGAGGCATGATACATTATTTTATAGATGTTTTCCTTCACCGTGGTACAGATGGAAGTTCCTGAGGCTGCGTCTCATATTTCCTCCCAGTCCTCTCTGTCAATAACTATGTCCAATTCCGCTTCCCATTTAAGCATATAGTCGTGAGCGGTAGAGTTCACCGGATTCTCCATGCCGGCATATATTTGTGTTATTAGACCTTTTTGATGTACTCCTTCGCGACAGAGTTTCTCAAATTTTGTGAGAGGGGGGAATTTCAATGATGGGGACATTTTTTGTAGAAAGTGTCGAATTTGGAGAAACTTAAATGTATCCAGGTGGGGTAATTTTAATTTGGTTCGCAATTCTTGGAGACTCAGGAACTGTCCATCGCTCAGCAGGTCCGCGATCGCTCTGATCCCCATTGTTTTAAATAGGTCGAATTGTCGGGTTTCACACCCTGGTGGGAATTTAGGGGTGTCAAATATTGGAATGAGCTGAGAGCAAGGGGACGAGAGTAAGAATTTAGTTTTAGTTTTTGCCCATATGTCCCAAGTATGTTTCATTGCCCCCAGCCCGAATTTGGGCGCCATGTCATTTCCCCTGTCACCGCTCCAGAGAAAAGCTGGTAGAGAAGGCGTTCTGGAGTAATGAGATTCAATTGCTAGCCAACATAGCTTGTCTGGGTCCCGAGTTCCACATTACCGCCTGTTTTAATTGGGCAGCTTGGTAATATCTTAATGTCTGGGACCCCCAGTCCTCCTTTTGTCCTAGACGCCATAAGAACCGACCTAGCTACCCGGGGTCTCCTTCCGTTCCAAATAAATTGGAGGATTTTATTTTGGATAGTTTTTAATTCAGAACCAGGGACATGGATCGGGAGCGTCTGGAAATAATATAATAATCGGGGGAGTATATTCATTTTAACTGAGATCATTTTCCCGATCTATGAGATCTGGTATTTTTCCCATTTATCCAGATCTTTTTTAATTTTCCTAAATAGGTTGGGATAATTATTTTGGTATAGGGAGCAATAGTGCCTCGATACATGTACTCCCAGGTATTTGATGTATATAGGGCTCCACTTATAATTAAAGTTTGATTTCAATGTCCGCATCTCTGGTTCAGATAGATTTAAGTTGAGGGCTTCTGACTTATCACTGTTAATTTTGTATCCTGATATTTTGCCAAATTACTTTAATTCTTTGTGTAAGTTGGGAAGGGAGATCTGGGGCTGCGTTAATGTTAATATGATATCGTCTGCGAACAATGAGACTTTATAGTTTATTCCGCCAATTGGTACCCCCTGTATATTTATATTGTCTCGTATTTTAGACGCTAGTGGTTCGATTGTTAGGGCGAAGAGGAGAGGGGACAAAAGGCATCCCTGTCTCGTTCCATTTTTCATTTAAAATTTTTTTGCTGTACCCCCCGGGAGTTTCACCACTGCAGACGGGCAGCAGTACAGCGCTCGGACTCCCGCTAGATACGCATCTTTTAAGCCGAATTTCTGCATTGTTTTGTCAAGAAATAGCCAATCAATTCTATCGAACGTCTTCTCTGCGTCCAGGCTTAACAGAACCGCTTTGGTAGCTGTGAGGTGGGCATGATCAACTATATTTATAATTTTGCGGGTGTTGTCTGAGGCTTGTCTGCCAGATACAAACCCCACCTGGTCGTTGTGAATTAATCTCGGTAGGATGGGATTCAGTCTATTTGCCAGGATTTTGCTGTATAGCTTAAGATCGTTATTTAGTAGGGAGATTAGTCGGTAGCTCCCACATAGCAGTGGGTCCCTACCCTCTTTGTGGATGATGACGAGATTGGCCTGGGTCATTGATGGGGGGATTGGGCTGCCCTCCATGAATGAATTGAATAAGCTGAGTAGGTGTTTAGTTAGGATCGGGGAGAATCTTTTGTAATAAACATTGGAGAAGCCGTCGGGGCCAGGGGCTTTTGAGATATTTTTTTTTGTTTCAATTTTTTTATTGTTTTATCAGGGTACACAACAGATAGTAAACTTTGTTGTACATAGATTGGATAAACATTGATATTTGCATATATTAATAAAAACATCCGTATTCCGTTTTCTTTATTCAGATAGGTGTTTATCTAAATGTTTGTATGTCTGAATGCTCGTACGTTTCTGCTGTTATGGTTCTAACTAGGAAGCTGCCGCTTCCGTGTGTCCTGTTTTTAGTAGTATAGTAGAGAAAAGAAAAGGTGGAGAGCAGAGAAAGAGAGAGGAGAGAAAAAAGAAGAGAGATAAGGGGGGGGGGGAGAGGTGCTGCGGGATGGCGTCCAGTTTTGTATATATCCTGCCTTTTCCTTTAGGAATTTATTATGTACCTGACCAAATTTCCCATGTCTTATGGAACTTATCCATCTTTTGGGTCAGTTTTGCCGTAACAAGTTCCATTGTCTTTATTTCTCGCATTCTGCGGAGTACGGTCTGTTTAGCAGGGGCATTCACCTTCTTCCACGCTGCAGCAACGGAACAACGTGCCGCCGTGAGCACATGGCTCACCATCTTACTCTCTGCTGTGTCTAATTCGTCAATTGGCTTGGCCAGCACCATGGTCAGCGGGTCCACCTCAATCTCTACCCCCAGGTACTCTCGGATTAGTGTTTGAATCATGACCCAGAACACCTGAATCTTGGGGCAGTTCCACCAGATACAGTATGAGCCATGTCTCCTCTTTGCCCGCAACCCCTCCAACACAAATCTGGGGTCCCGGGGAAGATCTGGCTCAACCTATTCGGGGTTAGGTACCAGTAAAATATAATTTTATAGATGTTCTCTTTAATGGTAGTACAAATCGATGTTTTGGATGCTGCCTCCCAGATATCCTCCCAGTCTTCTCTATCAATCTCTATATTTAAATCCTCCGCCCATTTGGACATACAGTATACCTGTGTTGGGAACAGCCTGTTGATCGCGCCAGGCCCAGATATATTTCCGAGATCAATCCTTTAGCATAGTACCCTTTACTGCACAGTCGTTCAAAATTTGTTAGCTGCTGGAAAGCCTTATCTTTGGATACTGTTTGCAGGTAGTGCCTGATTAGTAAAAAGCCAAATATTGGGAGGTTTGTCGTTTGATATTTTTTTTCCAGTTCTTGGGTCAGCAAGAGCCTACCTTGCCCAGAGAAATCCTCTGCTATCATCATCTTCAGCTGTTTAAATTTACTGAGTCTCTGTGGGAACCCGCCGGGGGGAAATTCTGGGTTATCGAATATGGGTGTTAATAGGGAATGGGTGAGCCGTCAAGCCATATTTGTCTTTATTTTTGGTCCATACTCTCCATGTACATTTCATTGCTCCCAGTTTTAATGTTTCCGAGAGGATCTCTCTACCCCGCACAGTCCACAGGGTGGCCGGGAGTGAGAGGGGTCTCGCGTAGGAAAACTCTATCCCTGTCCAACAGCTTGTAGTTGGGTCATTGTTCCACATTATCACTTGTTTCAGTTGGGCCGCCAAATAATATTTAATGATATCTGGGACTGCCAAGCCTCCACATTCTTTTGGTGCTAACATTACGGTTCTAGCTACTCTTGGTCTTTTGTTTTGCCAAATGAATTGAAAAATTCTGTTTTGTATATTCTTTAAATCCGACATTGGGATATCAATTGGGAGAGTCTGGAAGTAATACAGAAGTCTTGGCAGGATATTCATTTTGACCGTAGCTATTCTGCCTAACCAAGATATCTGGTATTTATTCCAGCTCTGTAAGTCTTTTTTTAGCCTCTCAAATAGGGGCGGATAGTTATATTGATATGGTGATTTGTACTCCCGTGTTATTTGGATTCCCAAGTATTTGATTTTCGTGGAACTCCACTTATAATTAAAATTTAATTGTAGCAGTTTGGCCTCGGGATTAGGTAGAGATACATTTAATGCTTCCGACTTATCCATATTGATTTTATACCCCGAGATTTTGCTAAATGTATCTAATTGTGAATGTAAATTCGGGAGTGAAGTCAAGGGGTTGGCTAGAGTTAAAATAATGTCGTCAGCAAAAAGGGATATCTTGTAATCCGTATCTCCAATTGTAATGCCACTTATATTGTTGTCCTCTCTGATTGTTGTTGCCAAGGGTTCTATAGAGAGGGCAAACAGAAGTGGAGACAAGGGACATCCCTGTCTAGTACCATTCCTAATGTTTATAGGGTTCGAGTTTCCTCCTGGGAGTTTCACTACAGCCGTGGGAGTTTTATAGAGGGCTCTAACCCCCTCAAGATATGGGCCCTTAAATCCAAATTTAATTAATGTTTGGTCTAAAAATTCCCATCTGATCCTGTCAAACGCCTTTTCCGCGTCTAAACGTAACAGGATGGCTTTCGTGGATGAGAGATGTACATGGTCGATTATGTTTATAATTTTTCTCGTATTATCTGAGGCTTGTCTGCCTGAAATAAATACGACTTGGTCCTTGTGGATCAGGCCTGGGAGAATGGGAGTTAGTCTGTTAGCTAGGATTTTGCTATAAAGTTTTAGGTCCGAATTAAGGAGGGCTATGGGGCGATAATTACCACACTGTAGTGGGTCTCTCCCTTCCTTTGGTATGAGTGCCAAATTCGCTCTAGACATAGAAGCGGGGATAGCCGTTCCCTCCAGAAACTCATTAAACATATCCAGGAGATGTGGTGCCAAGATCAATTTAAATTTTTTATAGTATTGATTGGAAAACCCATCCGGGCCTGGGGTTTTACTAGGTTTTAGTTGTGAGATGGCTTCTAGTAAATCATCCTGCGCGATTTCTTTATTTAGCTCTACTAAGTCAGCTTCTGAAAGGCTTGGAAGGTTACATGACGCTAGGTACTTAGTAATAGCTTCTGCATTTGAGGAGCTGTTTTGGGGGAAGTTCAAATTATATAGTTTGGAGTAGAAGTCTGAGAATGTGGCCGCTATCTGTTTTTCGCAATATGTTTTGATGCCCGTCTTTGTTTGTATGACGGATATTTGGGATTTGGTTCTCAGACCTCTTAATTTAGATGCTAATAACCGGTCGACCTTATTTCCTTTGTCATAATATTTCTGCTTCGTCCACCTCAGCGCCCTCTCCACTTCATCTATTTGTATCTGCCTGAAATCAGATCTAGCCTTGTCCAGTACTTTGCGTAGTTGTTTTGAGGGATTAGCTTTATGTTTATGTTCTAGGAGTTTAACTTTCTCCGCTAATTCGTCGTACAATTTCTGTTTTTGCTTTTTCTTATATGATGCTATGGAAATTATATTCCCTCGAATCGTGGCCGTATGGGCCTCCCATAGCATCACTGATGACTTTACAGAGCCCTTGTTCAGCGCAAAATATTCTCTGAGCTTTTGCTTAATCTCTATCTCTACATCTATTTGGTTTAACAGAGAATCGTTTAGTTTCCAATTATATTGATTATATTTATAGAAGGGGAGGGAGAGCGTCAGCGAGACCGGAGCGTGGTCCGACCATGTTATAGAACCTATGTCCAACTGGGAGTTTGCCTGAAAGATATCTTTAGTACCCAGAAAATAATCAATCCTTGAATAGGTCTGGTGCGGGGGAGAAAAATACGAATAGTCCCTCTGGCCCTGATGCTGCGCCCGCCAAATATCTATCAGCGAAAACTCTTTCAGTATGTTCTGAAACCTTTTGGCATTTTTGGTCGTAATGCGTGGGTGGGGAGTACCCAATGGGCTTGTCCTATCTTGATCAGGTGCTACAAGCATATTAAAATCTCCTGCTATCAATAGCGTAGTTCTAGTTTGGGGGCCTAGCTTGTCACATAGATCTCTCAAAAAGTCAGCTTGACCCTCATTTGGGGCGTATATATTAACAAGGGTAATCTCCACATCTGATAGTGTGCCTTGCAGAATGAGGAATCTACCTTCTGGGTCTAAGGTCTGTTTTTGAAGTGTGAATTTGACATTTTGTCTAAATAAGATGGCTACCCCTTTTTTTTTAGTGGAGCAGGATGCATAATATGCCTGGGGGTAGTATCTCTGAAAGGTGTTAGGGGGCGATATCGTATTAAAGTGCGTTTCTTGTAAGAATAGCACATCTCCTTTTGTTTTTTTTAATTCTTGTAAGGCGAGCTTTCTTTTGATTGCTGAGTTAAGTCCCCTAACATTTAGGGACACTAGTTTAAGTGTTGTATTTGGAGCCATTTTCGGAGCCATCCAGCAAGCAGCTCCAGGGCTTTCCGGATACAGTCGGGTCCCCTCTTTCCCATAAGCTTTAGGCTCTGCGTTCAAATCCTTTCACCGGGTTAAAGGGGTCTCCACTTCTTTGCTGCGCTGGGATGTGTAGATCATTGTAGCTCCAGGGGCATGCGCCCTCTTTGTGGACAGGTAGGTATGTGTTCCCCGCCGGGGGCAGACCAGCGTTCCTCATCTCATATGTGTCTCAGAAGCTCGTACGGGGGGGGGCAATAGGTCGTCCAAACATATAAATTTTGCCGGGAGTAGTCTTTTCCTCTCCAGGTGACATTTCTCAGTCCTCACCTGCCTGGTTACGTTGGGTGGCTATTCTCTGAGAGGAGCGTGGTCCCCTCTCTGTTGGCCTGTGATCTGGGTCTCCGTCCGTATCTTCAGGGGCAGTTCCACCTCCATTCTTGTGGGGGACACCGAGCCCCTTTAGGAATCTTGGTATCTCTTCCGGGTAGGAAAGGGTGTGGAATTTGCCTCCAGCCTGGGCCACAATTTTAAAAGGGAATCCCCAGCGATATTTAATCTTGTTGTCCCTTAATTTTAGTGTGAGGGGTCTGAGCTCTCTCCTGCGGTCTACTGTACGTTTTGAGAGATCACTGTATATCTCAATATGTACATTCCGGAACTGGATGTGTCCTTTCTCCCTGCTCGCCGTCAGTATTTTCTCCTTTGTGGAGTAATAATGGAACCTGACCAGTATATCTCTGGTCCTCTTGGGGTCCGTGGACCTAGGTCCGAGGGCCCTATGGGCTCTGTCCATCTCTAGCTTTTAAGGAGTTAGGTCAGGTACCAGATGAATAAAGAGGTCTGATAGGTATGTGTGCAGCTGTTCAGTCTCCACTGTTTCTGGGACATACCTCAGTCTCAAGTTCTGCCGCCGATCGCGGTTTTCCTGGTCCTCGGCACTTTCCTTGAGCCCTCTGATCTCCCAGTGCAGGCGGTTGATCTCGTCCTCCGCGGAGGACTGAGCCTGCTCCAGTGTTTCCACTGTGTTTGCCAGCCCATCTGTTTTGGCCGTTAGGAGATTCAAGTCCGCCCTTAGGGTGTTAATGGCTTTACCCAAATCATCCCGAAACTCCTTCCTCATTCTGGTGAAGAGGTTTTCTAAATATGTTTTGTTCACATCTATGTTTTCAATTTCCTGCTCGTGCGCCCCGCTCGGGCCCTCCCGCGTGTCGGCTGAGCCGCCATCTTGGGAGGTCTCGCAACTCCCCGCGGTCCGCTGGCTTTGTGGGAAGTAGCTCGTCACTGACTGCTGAGCTGCCTTCTTATTTTTGCCGCTCATGCTGGCTACCTTCCCCTCCGCTTGTATGTATTTATTGGGGGGGTTTAGATGTAGAGATGCCGCAGGAACTGTGGGGTCTTTTTAGTGCAGTAGGATAGGATTGTTTGTTTAGTCTAGTACAGCTTGTCTGGGTAGATATGGGGTTATTGGACCCAGGGGTTCTGGCCTTAGGGCTGTGTTTCTGACCTGCAGGTCGTTCTCTCTGAGGCACCTTTGTGTGGTGGTGGTGCTTCCACGTGGTGGTGCTCCCCCAAGATGGCCGCCTCCTCCCTCACCATGCTACTGAGGCCTATGGCTCCCTTCACTAGTGGGTCCCCTCCCGGTGTTCTTCACTCCCAGCAGGGCCCTAGGTCAGGTTTGTACCTTTTATTTACGTGTGCCGTCCTGGGGGGGGGGAGCTGGACCCGTAACGGGGGGTCTCCGCTCGCGCCTTTCCTCATGGCCTCAGGCGGCCACAGCGGGCGCTTCTCTTACCCCACAGGGCGTCGGGGGTTCCGTCCCCGATCACCGCTGATTCCCCTCTATTCTTGGCTCCTCGGGGCGCGCGGAGTCCCGTCGCCTCTCGTCTCCGGAGTCTCTCCGTCAGATTTGAATTTTGCGGGCTGCAGAGGGGAAAGTCCCGCACCGGGGGCAGGGGGTCTCCGACACAGCTCTCCGGGACGCCGGAGCCAGCCACTTCGGAGCCCAGCTAGTCACCGGAGCTAAGTCTTTGGGGGTTCATTTAGGGATTCATCCGCTTCTCCTGATTATTTTATTATTTAATATGCTTCGTTCGTGCTATTCATTCAGAGGGGGTCGGGAGCGTCTCTTTCAAGCTGCCAATCCCCTTGACGTCACCGGAAGTCTCCGGCTTTTGAGATTTTTAATGTTTTTATTGCGTCCGCCAGCTCTTTTTGGGTAATTTTTGCGTTAAGCATTTGATTCTCCTCTGTCAGTGTTGGTAGGAGGCAATCGGACAGGTAATTACTAATAGGTTCAGTGGCTGGTGTCCCCGTGTTCCCACCCTGAGCCTTTAGGTTATAAAGTTTAATATAAAATGCGGTAAGTTCCTCCGCTATTTTCTGTTCGTTATAGATTATTTCTCACGATTAATTTTTTATCGCTGTGATCTGGGAACGCTTCTGTATACCTCTTAGTTTGCTCGCCAAAAGTCTGTCAGCCTTATTGCCCTTGTCATAGTATTTCTGACTAGTCCATGTAAGAGCTTTTTCTACTTCAATTTGGGCTTGTTTTAGCTCATTCCTGGATGCGGTCAAGGTTTTATAAATCTTTTTCGATGGGTTGGGTTTGTGCTGTTGTTCCAGCTTAATTATTTTAGTTGTAACAACTAGTGACATACCGCTCACCTCAATATTGAATACCAACTCTATGATATCAGCTGGTGCAAAGGGGATAGGGATGACAGACATACATATATAAGGAGACAAAGGATGCTCCTAAAAAGATCCCACTTTAATGCACAGCAAAGCCGAAAATAGTCCACAGGTATAGTAACCCACTAGAGTAATGGTAAGGCTATAAGGGTACAATTAAGTAACCGCTCCCAACACTGTGGGAGGACAATTACCACTAAAATGCCCTAGGGCAAAAATAATAAATGATTTATTGATATTCAGAAGTCGACGCAGTAACACACACTCAAAATAACCATAAAAACAATTAAAACATAAATCACGGGTGAGGCAGGGTAAGGGGATATTATTATAAGATGAATTCCCAAATATTAGTGTATGTCCCCTTACCAGTACCAGGTGGTAGTGTGAGACACAATGGTAAATACAAATGATAGGCAATAGAGAATGCTAGAGCCTCTGGTCTCAGGGTATGGTGGAGGTTGCACTAATCATTGCATGCTGTGATTGATCTGCTCAGTATCAATAGTTGGATATCACACTGACAGTAGGTAGTGATGCATGCAGAGTAGTGAATGCAAATAAATGTGCCACTGTCATATATCACAAAACCTATATAGGTACTAGGTCACATGATCAATGATTCAGTAAATCATTAGTGCACATTATACCACATTATATAAATGAACCGCGGCATGTGCATCAAAAACCGGACCTGATATATGCATAAACTACCTCTGCTAGGCAGTTAACAACTCGAACAACCCCACACAAACTACCAGGAACAGTCTCACCCGTGACTCCTCCTACACGACGTCAACGTGGTGCGTCATGCCGACGATCGTTTCGCGCATAAGGGGCTGGCGCTTTCTCAAGGTTCAGCCTCACCCGTGATTTATGTTTTAATTGTTTTTATGGTTATTTTGAGTGTGTGTTACTGCGTCGACTTCTGAATATCAATAAATCATTTATTATTTTTGCCCTAGGGCATTTTAGTGGTAATTGTCCTCCCACAGTGTTGGGAGCGGTTACTTAATTGTACCCTTATAGCCTTACCATTACTCTAGTGGGTTACTATACCTGTGGACTATTTTCGGCTTTGCTGTGCATTAAAGTGGGATCTTTTTAGGAGCATCCTTTGTCTCCTTATATATGTATAATTATTTTAGTTGTCAGATCTGTTATTAATTTCACCTTGGCCTTTCTGTGGGATGCAATTGAAATAAAAGTTCCCCTAATTGCTGCCCTATGGGCTTCCCACAGAACCGCCGGAGAGTCTACTATGCCCCAGTTGAGAGCGAAGTACTCCCTAAGAGCCTTTTTAATTTCTTTTTCTACCTCCGGGTGGTTCAGTAGGGAGTCGTTCAGCTTCCAAGTGTAGGCGGTTAATTTATGAAATGGGGTGGATAGGGTTAATGTGATGGGGGCGTGATCTGACCATGTAATGGGGCCTAAGTCCGAATTTGTGCAGGCTTCCAGGATATATTTGGTAGCAAAAAAATAGTCTATACGAGAGTATGACTGGTGGGGTGCGGAATAGAATGTGTAATCTTTTTGGCCCTGGTGTAGGATTCTCCAGATGTCCATTAAGGAATATTCCTTGGTGATTGTTTTAAATTGTTTCTCCATCCTCTGAGGTGGAGCTCTGTATTGGCCTTGTTGGCCTGAGGTTCTGTCCTCCGCAGAGTTTATGGCCATATTAAAGTCTCCGCCCACAATCAACGAAGATAGGTAGGTAGGGTCAACCTTTTCTAACACTGCTTTCAGGAATTCCGTTTGATTATCATTTGGCGCGTAGATGTTGATCAGAGCGACCGGCGAGCCAGCCAGTGAGCCATATACCATTAGAAATCTACCCTCTGGGTCTGAAGTGGTTTTGGTGATATTGAATGGGGTTCCTTGTCGGAGCAGGATCGCTACTCCCCGCTTTTTACTGTTAAATGACGAGAAGAAACCCGTAGGGAATACATTGCTAATCAATTTGGGCAGCTCTTGTGATGTAAAGTGCGTCTCTTGGAGGAAGATGATATCTCCCTTGGACTTTTTCAGCTCTTGGAGCGCCAGTCGTCTTTTTCTATTATTATTCAGGCCCTTTACGTTTAGTGATACAAGTTTAATTGCGGACTGACTAGCCATTTGGGCGAGAGAGTTTAGTGTCCATCGGGGTCTCGCCCTTCCCACCGGGGAGATCCTGGTTCGTTTGTTCAGAGAACCTTTTTAACGCTTCTTGATGGTGCTGTTTGAGTATGGGTGTCAGGCCCGCCCGACGAGGGGTTGGGTGGGAGGAGGGCAGGGAAGGTCGAGAGGGGGGGGGGAATAAGCTGCTGGGACAGGGTCAGCAGCAAGAGGCAAAGTGGGACGAGGTCAGCTAAGGACCTCCAATAAGTACGGCCGGGATTGGCTACCGGCATTTGGGCTTAAGGCCCAATGGGGGGGGAATCCGATAGTTCAGGCATGGGCGTGCAGGGAAGGTACGGACCTTTGTACTTGCTTAGTGTAAGCTCTACCTTAGTTTAAGAGGGGGGGAGGGGGGGAAATGGGAGGGGGGGAAAGGGGTCAAAGGGACGCAGGTCCCGAAACGCGTCAGAGTTACTATGTACTCCTTTTGACCACTTAATAAACCTTTTTATATCCGATACTGGTTTGCAGCCCCCATTGTTTGCACGGTTGTGCTCCGCCACTGTACCCTATGGGACTACTCTCTGCAATTACGTCTGGCATGACGCACCCACTAATCAAGGACTGAGCTGTGCTTCAAGGGAGTTCCTCACATTGATCGTTTGATTGGTATGTACTTTTGTTCAGTACATGAAAAGCATTATAACCTCTCTTTTTGTCAGTCGGTCAAGCTTATAGGTTTTGGACCTGGGAAAAGGGGGGGAGATGGGGGGGTGGGGAGATAAGAGGGAGGGGGGAGGGGGAGACCTGGGTTGACAGGTAACACAACAGCACATTGCATTAATGTTTTTAGGTATCATGCTGAACATAAACGGAATACTTCCTACGCTTGCTGGTCGGGGAAGAGGGGGGGGGAGGGATGGGGCTCTTACATTTAGTGAAGTTAATATCCGAGGATCCTTATGACATTTCTATTTGATCTATGTGGCCCGCCGTGTGCCTACCTCAGAGGGTTTGACAACGTATTTTATTACTGCAGGCAGCATCATTAGTATGGGGCCGTGCGGTCATATCTTCTGCGGTGGACGGGCAGGCTTATTGTCTTTGGAGCGTGAGGGGGGGAGGGGGAAGGGGGGGAGAGAAAAGGGAGTACATTATATTATAACACATACAACTTTTCTCAACTTCAACATTCATCAACTGAGGAACAGGTTTTTTTTTTTTTTACATAACTCAACTGTGGCATAGGGACGGCATAGCACTAGATCCATGTGGCCAGCTAATCTAGACTGCCAGTTACTGTAATAGTGTCACTGCCGCTGCTTTCATTATCGAAGTCATTTGGGCTTCCTGTCTTGTGCAGGGCTCATTAGGCAGCTTCCCAGTTAACTAGTATTTCCTAGTCCGGGGGGGTGGGGAGGGTAGCAACAGTCGTGCGAACCGAGCCTGGGGTCCATAGTCTTGTACCCGGGCCTTAGACAGATTAAATTTTGCTACTTACAGTAATAGAGCGCAGTGCTGTTGTCGGAGCATCGCGCTCCCCTCCTATCCCACCCACAAATCCCCCCGCCAACCCCTAAAGCCCAGCCGGACCTCAGCACTCTTCAACTGCCATCCGGTCAGCGGCAAAAGTTATAGTAGCTTCAGCTGGGGGCTGCCTCCGATCGTCAGGGGTCGGATTCTGAAGCTATGCGTCTGGCTGGGTCTGGTGTGGTTCTTGAGCCGTCATGTGCTCCCGTCTTCGCTGTGGACTATGGTGCTTCTCATCTGTTCTTAGACTGCCTTGGCGCCGCCGTTCTCCTCGCGGGACGGGTGCTGCGTGGTTCCGCGTCCTCCCGGTGCGGTGGGTCTTGTAGTTGCTCCGTTGTCCAGGAAAGCGGCGGGGGCAGACCCAGGGCTTTAACGAATGGGGCCATGTCCTCAGGGCGGCGGATGGTTAGGAATTTGTCGTCATAGCTTACCGTAAGCTTGAACGGAAAGCCCCAGCGGTACTTCACCTCCTCCCGGAGGAATGAGGTCAAGGGCTTAATTTCTCTCCTTCGGTCGACTGTTATCCGTGACAGGTCGTTGAAAATTTGGAGAGTTTCATTTTGGAAAGGTAGTGACTCTTTCCCTCTGCAGGCGGTGATGATCTTCTCCTTTACTGTATAGCTGTGTAATCTTATGATTACATCGCGTCGCCGGTTGGGATCTTCTGATCTGGGAGCTACCGCCCGGTGGGCCCTATCCATCTCTAGGTCCATGTCCTCTAGCGGGCCGCAGAGCGATGTGAACAGATCCGCAAGATAGGGACGAAGCTGGCCAGGTAAGACCGTCTCTGGTACATTTCTTATGCGCAGATTCTGGCGCCTGTCCCTATTTTCTTGGTCTTCCTGCCCGTCTTTGAGACGGGAGATCTCCTCTCCTAGCCGGATGATTTCTTCCTCGGCTGCTGTTTGTCTTGCCAGGGACTCCTCCAGTCCACCTTCCAGAGTCGTTGTCCTCTCTGTTAGGCCAGACATCTCCTGTTTAATCTCCGCTACTGCTGCTTTGATTTCTGCCTGCAGGGATGTTTGGAGCTTGACATGCATGGTGGAGAATAGGCTCTCCAGGTAGGATCAGGTGATCGGTTCCTCTATCTCCATTTCAAGAGTTGCATGGGCTTTCGTACCCATATTTAGAGCTGCTTGCGGCTCTTGTGAGCCTCGTGGTCCGCCACCCTCTTGGTTTGCTGGACTCTTCTGTGTCGGGGAGAAGAACCGTGACACCGCCGGTGCTGCGGGCTTCTTTGTATGTTTGGACATGCTCCGATCTCTCCAAGTAATGGGGGTATGTTTTTGAGCCGTGAATTTCTGGTTTGGGAGCGTTATTTATTAAGTTTTAGCCGGTGGGTCCGCGGAGCTCCCCTCCTACACCCCCACTCCTGATGACATCATCGGAAACCCATCCCTTTAGCACATTTTTAATGGATCATCAATATTCAGTATTGTCATAAACAACTTAGGATCTGGCTGTGGTTTTTTTTTTTAGGGAAGCTGTGTCTTTAACTGAAACGGGAGGTGCCATCTTGGATCCAGATGGAACGCAGGCTGAAACACATGAAGATAGCTCCTACTCAGAAATCTCTTATTCAGACCACAGCTCTGATCAGACCCTCTCTTCACAGTGGGGGCGCAGGCAGGCTCAGGAGGGATCAGGTAGGGCGCAAGAAGGCGGGCAGCCAATATCTTGAACTGGTTTAGTCAACAAAATAGTCAGTGGGTCCAAAGAAATGGACACATCCGTTATTTCTTTTTTTAATAGATTGGATAACGATCCAATATTTCTATTGCCGGACACGTCCACCAAATGTGGACCATATCGCTTCTCTGCCCACAACCCCTCCAGCACAGATCAGACACCACAGGGTAGATTTGCTTCAGCGGCCATGGCGTGAGGTACCAATGAATACAATTTTATATATATTTTCTTTAGTTGCTGTGCATATGGAAGTTTTTGCAGCAAATTCCCATATATCCTCACAATCATTCCTGTCAATTTCTATTTTCAAATCCGCTGCCCATTTGAGCATGCAGTCATGATCATGTGAATTGACCAAGGCCTCCAAACTGGCTTTTATTCTAGTTATCAAACCTTTTTGATAACTACCTCTCCTACATAGTGCTTCAAAACTTGTGAAGGGAGTAAATTCTAATTTTGGGGGACATTTTTGGAAAAAAATTCTGATCTGTAGATATTTAAACATACAGTACTAAGGTCTGGTGCCTCATACCTAGTTAGGAACTCTTGGAAACTAGAAAGTTTTCCTTTATGCACTAGGTCGGCAACTACTCTAATATGTTTAGCTTTAATTTGGTCGAATTGTTTATAATCACAGCCTGGGGGGAAATTGGGATTATTAAAAAGCGGAGTGAGTTGCGAAACGGGAGACACAAGATTAAATTTGCCCTTAGACGGAGACCCCGCCCCCAGAGTGAGACGGATGGCAGCTTAAGCCTTGAGCTCCATCCCTCATCCCAGACAATACACTCATAAAGCAAGCAAAACGAACCTTTATCACCCCTAACTACTTTCACAATACCATTAAAACATTAGAGATGGCACCGATGCAGGCAAAAAAGAAGGAGACCTCTGCAAATATCTTTGCCGATCGAGCGTGGTAGCAACAATGGCGCCGGATTCAAATGCAGGATCAGAGTCAGAACGCGATGTAGACACAGCGGAGGGACCGGAGCAATTACCTGTCCGCCGCTGTGATTTTGAGAGGTTGTATAGAGACATGAAAGCCCTTATACACCTGGAAATGCAGGACTTAAAAAAGGAGGTGCAGGGGCTCGTGAGTGCACCGGAGCCCTGGAAGAGAAAGTCAGCACCAATACAAAACTGATTAAAAAAGCTGACAAACGATCCACATACTTACAAGTACAACTTTCGGAATTGGCTGACAGACAGGAAGATGCGGAGAACAGGGACTGCAGGAATAACATTAGGGTACGGGGGATCCCTGAAACCGTCACCAATGTGGAGGATTTCATCTCAAGATGGATGGCGGAGTTACTCCCTGACTGCCCACCCAATGAAAGAATAATGGATCGCTGCCCTAAGAAGCAAACCAGCAGCAACAGAGCAGCCGAGAGATGTAATAGCCCGGCTGCACCATTATCGCACCAGAGATGCTATCCTACAGAAGGCCAGAGTGGCAGAAGCCTGCAGATTCGAGGAGATCACAATGCAACTCTTCCAAGATCTCTCACCGCTTACCCTGGCCAGGAGAAGGAAACTCCAGCCCATCACCCGCACACTGAGGGACAGAGCCATCAGATATAGGTGGACCTTTCCGTTTGGCCTGCTGGTCATCCGCAACGGAAGGGCCATCTCCATGAAGGAGATAGAAGAGGGAGCTGAGTTCCTACAAAAACTAGGGATCAAGGAGAACTCACCCACGAGCCCTAGAGGAGAAAAGCCCAAAGAAACGGATTGGCAAGTGGTGGGGGCTGTGGGCGAAAGCCGGGAAGCTCTCACATGAGCTCGCTTAAAGTCTCGTATCTTGAAGTTACCTCATGGTTAGAGGCTAGTTAGTAAAGTTATATGTTGCTCCTGAACTGTCTCCCCCCTTGATTAACCCCGAGTGTGACGAACAAGGAGCTGGCTGCTTACGTGGCTATAGCCGGACTCAACACTGCACGTTATGGGACCCTGCAACCCTCCAAGGCATTCCTGCAAGAAACACCAACTAAAAAGTGGAAAATCGTACCTGCATACATCATGGCGGCGGGCGGTGGAACACAAGCTGCCCATCATGGCGGAAGAGCTCGATGGAGTCCACGAGGCGGCTTTACGGAAGTGCTGCAAGTTTCGGCGGGAGAGCTAGGGGAGATGCGACCTTCCTCGCGGGCTTCATGTGAGAAAATGGCGTTCCCCGGAACAGCGTCACCGGAAGTGTGCTGGGCGCGATCTTGTAGGAGGCTAAAGAGAGATTACCGCTGACGTCATCTCGGAGCGCCGAACACCATCTAGTCTCGCGAGAAGAGACTCTGACTCATAAACCGGGTAAGGAAGAGGATAAAGTACCAGGAATGCAGCAGAGGGACAACTCTCTACCTGATGGCAGAGGAAGAAGAGAAGGCGTGGACAACATCCTACAGCGATCCGGAAGGAGGGCCCACGAACCACCACACCACCACGTTGCAAGCAAGCAAGGCCCATCATGCAAGCAGCGGAGTAGCGGAGATAATAAACACTGTCCCCAGGCAAATGTAGCTGTGTGCCCATTCATTCCCCTAGGGGCTAATCCCCCCACCCAAAGACACGATACCAAATTGGGGGTGTTGGGAGGGTCATAAAGCCACACTAGCTTATTAAAGTGGCAGTCCCCCTTGAAAAAAAAAAAGGGGGGGGAAGAAAAAAAAAAAATTTTAAAAAAGGGGGGAATAAAAACAAATATATAAAGAAAAGACTCGGGACCGAGAAGGGGGGGGGGAGAAAAAGTTGCAGTATCTCAGTTAAACTGCCAAAAGAAGGGTTCTGTTTCTCTGTTTGTTCATTTATCTATATTATCTATAATGAAGATGAATCACCTAATGTTGTCGGGGGGAGGGTGGAGTGCCCTCCAGTCTCAACGAGGGCATGAGCCTCCACATGGGCGCGGGGGGTAACTCCGTCCGGCGGCCCATGAAAGTCCTCACTGAAACAGCAACGAGGAGCGGTAGAGGGAGATGGAGGTCCATCCCGGACTACGCTCGTGCTGTACGTTTAGGAGAGGCAGAGAAGGCACTTGGGGAGGACTGGTCTCGCCCTATTGCCGGATGTGCTAATTTTGTGTTTTTATGTTTCGTTACATGTGTTTATCTGTTCCCCCAGTGTACTTTCCCTTGTTCTTCCCGGCTGCAGTCCGAATCCTCGGAAAGAAATAGAAGATTCTCGACGCTGACACCATGGGCTCGGACGGTTGATTACAAACGAGTAAAGGTTTGGAAATACACTCATGAGTAAAGAGATCACTATTATTTCACACAATGTGAAAGGCTTTAACAGTCCAGGGAAGCGCAGGCTAGCTATGGCGGACTATAAGAAAACAGACCCTGACATAATTCTATTACAAGAAACACACTTTTCGAAATCCAGTTCCCCGAAATATATTGACTATAGGTTTAGGAATTGGTTCTCAGCTTCATCCAACATAAAAAAAAGAGTAGTAGCCATTCTACTACATAACCGTTTGCCCTTTGCGATTAAGACCATTAAAAAAGACAACAACGGCCGATTTCTGATTATAAGCGGCGAAATAAGAGGTCAGCCGATCACATTGGCAAACGTTTATGCTCCAAGTGAAGGCACAGAGGCTTTCCTGGAAAGGTTCTTCTCCATCCGCCAGAGGATGGCACAGGGATGCGTAATACTAGGGGGCGACTTTAATCAGACACTAGATCCAGTAATGGATAGATGCACCCCGAGCAGTAAAGCTAACTCAAAGGTTAGACAAACCTGGAATAGAGGGCTGAGAACTAATAATCTTTTAGATATATGGCGGGAACAGCACCGCCAGGACAAAGGATTTACATTTTACTCCCACCCGCATGACAGATATAGTAGGATAGACTACCTCTTTGTATCCAGTAGAATGGTTTCACAGATCTCCCACTCGGGCATCCACGATATTTCGTGGTCAGATCATGCGCCGATAGAGCTGCGGTGCTCCGATTTTATTCTGGACAGACCAGGAGCGAACTGGAAACTTAACGAAGTTTTACTAAAAATCCCCGAAATTGCACAAAATGTGGGGGATAGAATCAGGGAATATTTTCAGGAGAATATGGGAAGTGTGACTTCGCAGGCTACCCTATGGGAAGCCCATAAGGCGACTCTGAGAGGAGAGCTCATAAGGATTGCAAGCAGGCGAAAGAGGGAGAAGGACAAAAAATCAATCTAGTTACAGAAGGAATTGGCAGTCCTCTCAGCTCGACATAAAAATAACAAAGATGGAATGACCCTTAAGGAGTTGCTAGACACCAAAACCAAACTTAATATCTTGCTGACCTCCCGTGCTGAAAAGGAGCTGACATGGTCTAAGCGGAAATTTTTTGAGAAAGCAAACAGGCCAGATACCCTACTTGCCAACAAATTATGAGACAAAAACCACGTCTCCCAAATTCAGATAATTCGAACAGAACAGGGGGATCTGACCTCTGACCCCAAAAAAATAGTTTATGAATTTAAAACATATTATGAAACCCTATATGATGGGGCGAAGGTGGCACACACGCCAACCACAAAAGCACGACTAAAGACGTTCTTAACAGAGGCTCAATTGCCTAAAGTGACCAGAGAGGAGAGGGCAGACTTTACTATCGAGGAACTCCTAGAGGTAATGAAGTCATTAAAAGCAGCCAAGGCCCCAGGCCCAGATGGCTTTTCCAATTTCTATTATAAGAAATTTCGCAAAATATTAGCTCCTCATCTACTAAAACTGTGTAATTCTTTCCTGGATGGTGCCCCCATCCCGAGCTCGATGCTCCAGGCGTCTATCTCAGTAATCCACAAACAAGGAAAAGACCCAGCGGACTGTAAAAGCTATAGGCCCATCTCTTTAATAAACTCTGATACAAAAATCTTTTCCAAACTTTTAGCTAACCGCCTTAACCAGGTGTTGTCCAAGTTGGTCCATCCTGATCAAGTGGGGTTCATATGTGGTCGACAAGCAGCTGATAACACCAGCCGGATTATAGATTTGATTGATCTGGCGCAAAAAAAACATATCCCGTCTATGGTGCTTAGTTTAGATGCAGAAAAAGCGTTCGACAGAATTGATTGGCCCTACTTGAGGGAGACGCTGGGAGCGTTCGGCTTGGGTGGGAGAATGATAGAGGCAATTCTCGCTCTGTATCGGGGACCGACGGTGAAGGTCAGGCACCAGGGCTTCCCCTCGGATGAATTCCTGATTAAGAGCGGCACCAGGCAAGGCTGTCCTCTGTCACCCCTTCTCTTTGCGCTATGCATCGAACCCCTAGCGGCGCACATCCGCCTCAGCCCGAATATAGCAGGAATCCAAATTAGTGACCAGCCACATAAGGTGGCCCTATACGCTGATGACGTGATACTCACGTTATCACAGCCCCTCACCTCTCTGCCGAACGTCTTTCAATTGCTAGGGGAATTTAATGCGATATCTGGGTTCAAAATTAACCAGGCAAAATCAGAAGCCCTAAATATCAACTTACCTAAGGCCACCGAGAATCTGATCATGGTGAACTTTGAATTCAAATGGCAAACCTCCTCCATAAAATATTTAGGGATAAATATCACGAAGCAATCAGGCACCCTTTATAAGGCGAATTACCCCAGACTAATACGGACACTGAAGGAAGATCTACGGAAATGGGCAGGGTACAACATATCCTGGATTGGCAGGATTCAGTCTCTAAAAATGAATCTCCTTCCCAGAATTCTGTACCTATTTCAGACTCTTCCGGTCCCTATAATCAGGGAAGAGATACTTCGGTTACAGACCGCATTGGTGAAGTTTGTCTGGGGTAATAAAACCCCTCGCATCTAAACTAGCACACTAATTCGGCCCACAACAAGAGGAGGATTAGCGGTACCTTACCTGTTATCATACTTCAGAGCGGCCCAATTGACCCAAATTATCCAGTGGCACACCCACCCTAGTCGGAGGCGATGGGTGGAACTGGAGGCGGTCTGCTGTGCCCCGGTGGCATTGCAGGACCTGATCTGGCTCCCAAATAAGGTTCGCAAGGACTTCAAACTCCCGCTCCCCGCGATTGCCAGCTCTTTGGCAGTATGGGACAAAAGCAAATATAAGCACGTATTAATGAGACAACACTCCTTGATGACCCCAATTTTGGGAAACCCTGATTTCGCTCCGGGCCTGCAGAAGAAAGATTTCACTATATGGACACAGAAGGGTTACACTCGCCTTTTACACCTGGAGGGTAGAATATCTATCAAACCGTTTGAGCAAATTAAGTCTGAAAAATCAGTTCCAAATTCAGAATTTTTTAGATACCTCCAGCTAAGAGCTTTCTATGATAAATTTCCCATTCGAGCTCAACGCACTAATTTTGAACAGCTCTGTTCTACTGGAACAGGAACCAAGGGACTTATCTCTACGATGTACAAAGCGGTAGTCTGTCCGACTCCTGATGCCGACGTGACACTAAAATATAAGAATAGATGGGAAAGAGATCTGGGGGACACACTAGAGGACGAGGACTGGGACTATATTGTCTTGGCGGCAGCTAAGAGCTCAATCTGCACGACATTGAAGGAGAACGCGTATAAGGTCCTGATGAGGTGGTATTTGACCCCATTACGATTATCAAAGTTTGTCAGGGGCTACCCTCCATTGTGCCCTAAACAATGTGGGGAGCAGGCAGACTTGCTGCACATGCTGTGGGGTTGCACCAAGATACTCCCAATCTGGGAAGATATCAGAAATTGGCTCCAGAGAATTCTCGATTGCGCGATCCCTTTGGACGGACCCCTGGTTGTTTCTGCTGGCCAGACGCACCCCGGGGTTAAACAGGTCGGAGCACAAATTAATTGCACATTTTGCAACTGCCCTGAGGTGCGAAATAGCATCATTGTGGAAGCAGCCCGAATTACCAAATATCCCAAAAATCAGAAATAGAATTTGGCATGTTTGCCGGATGGAACAGTTAACGAGTCTGGTTAATGACACCAGCACAAACTTTATAAAAGTGTGGGCTCCATGGTTAGCCCTAAACGATATCCCAGGGGTCAATGCCTCCAATATACTGCTTTAATAGCTCTAGACGCGTTCTCCTTGGATGAGTGTGGCTGACGGGGAGACATAGAATACAGACAGCGGAGAGGGACAACTAAATTCGGTAGTAGAGTGAGTGAGCAGGTTTAAGTGTACACATCCGCGGACGTACGCAAACATTAAGATAGAAGCTAGCCCGAGATCTGACGGACCTGAAGTCTCCAAAAAGAGCCCAGATGATTCGGAGCCTTTCTGTGGCAGCAATCTCCAAAACGAGCCTAGATGATTCGGAGCCTTTCTGTGGCAGCCTCACCCCTCCCCCCCACTCCTCCCCCCTCCCTACTTCTTCCCTGGTGTATTCTGGTTGTAAGTCTGGTCGGTCTGTGCGTACAGTATCCCCGGTATGTCTTTTGTGAGTCCAAATACAAAATGAGTTGACATGTGTACTGTTATATACGACAATGGGTTGGTAGATTATGTGATGATTGTACCATAAACTCAATAAAAACTTTTTTGGTTGAAAAAAAAAATTTGCCCTTAGACTTGCTCCAAATCTCACAGGTAAATCTCGTCGGATCTAGCTCAAACATTTTGGCGTACACCTCCTTATCCAGTGCCCATAGGGACACTGGCAGAGAAGACGTTCTAGCATATTGGGATTCAATGGCTAACCAACAATATTGTGTTGGATCAGCGTGCCACATAACCACCTGCCTTAGTTGGGCAGCTTGGTAGTATTTCGAGATATCTGGGACACCCAAACCTCCTCTTGTCTTTAAAGCCATCATCACAGATCTAGCTGTTCTAGGCCTTTTACCTTGCCAAATAAAATTAAATATTCTATTTGGGAAATTTTTCAGTTCGGATCCCGGTATCCGGACTGGGAGAGTCTGGAAATGATATAATAACCTAGGGAGTATATTCATCTTGACTGATACTATTCTCCCAATCCATGACACCTGATATCCTTCCCACTTTGCCAGATCCCTTTTAATCTTATCAAACAATGGTGGATAGTTGCCTTGATATAGGGAGTGGTAGTTCCTAGACACATTTACTCCCAGATATTTAATACTGCACCGACACACTTTATTCGAGCAAATACCCGGTATGTACCTGGCAGATACCTGGAATGCGCCGCTCCTCACCTCTGACAAGCCACGTTGCGTTTGCCTTCCCAGCCTGGGTTCATGCCTGGCTGATGGGCGGCTGATCTGTTAAATGATAATGATTAGGATTTAATAGGCTGCAATGCTTCGCGTGTCTACCAGATGGCATAAATTCATGAATTGTAATGCAGTATATATATATGTACTGTGCAGTATTGCAGCCAGCGGGAATAAAATGCTTCAATCCCTGCCTGGAAAATAACTCAATGCACTCGGGCAGAAAACAGTCACAAACCTCAATACACCCGGGTATACCCGAATTCGTGGGACTAGCCGAGCTCGAATAAAGTGTGTCGCCAGTGTATGTGAGGAACTCCATCTGTAGCTGAAATTCAGTTTTGGTAATTTTATCTCTTAATCTGAATCTTTCAGATCCAAAGACTGTGACTTGTCGCTGTTCATTTTATATCCAGAGATTTTTCCAAAGTCTGATAGCGCCTTTTGGAGGTTGGGTAAAGAAGTCTGAGGGCTTGCTAAAGTCAGAATAATATCGTCTGCGAATAATGAGATTTTATCATTTGTTTTCCCAATCACTATATACCATGTATATCACTATTTGCTCTTATTTTAGCAGCCAATGGCTCAATCGTTAGAGCGAAGAGAGGAGGAGATAATGGGTACCCTTGTCTCATACCATTTAAAAAAAAAAAAATTTCCCCAAACATTTTTATTAGGCATAATCATCTTTACAGACATTGGTTTTACATTATCAGTGTTGGCCTAATACAGTTGTATTTTCCTTGTTCATGTGGGGGGAGAGAGAAAGAAAGGAAAGATCCCCTAAGGCCACGTCATGGTCTCTGGGGTGTGGAAAAAGAAAGAGAGGAGGGGGGGGGGGGGAGAGAGGGAGTCATTCCACCCTCGTCCGGCCGGGTCCCGGCATCCATCCTTCACGGCTCTACTGTGGTTCAGATCCGTCTGGGGTTGTATCCTGATTTGGTTCGGATTAATGGGTTAACCAGCGTTCCCAGATTTTATAGAAACCTTCAGTTGAGCAGTTCAAGAAGGCCGTGAGTTTTTCCAAACTCATAACATCGTTAACTCTTTTTTTCACTAGCTGTTTGGTGGGGGGCGCTATCTTCTTCCAAGAGTATGCGACTGAACACCTTGCTGCTGTAAGAATAAAGGAGATTAATTTCCATACTGGGCGATCGATGTCCTCTATCGGCCTGCCCAGTAGGAAGGTCAGTGGATCTATAGGAATTGTGAGGCCTGTGACCTCTTTTATCAAATCTTGTACCGTAAGCCAGTATTTCTGAATTTCTTGACATGACCACCAGATATGGGCCATGTCCCCTCTATGTCCACAGCCTCTCCAGCATAGATCTGAGGCCAGAGGGTAGATTTGTTTTAACCTCACTGGGGTAAGATACCAATGATACATTATTTTATAGATGTTTTCCTTCACCGTGGTACAGATGGAAGTTCCTGAGGCCGCGTCTCATATTTCCTCCCAGTCCTCTCTGTCAATAACTATGTCCAATTCCGCTTCCCATTTAAGCATATAGTCGTGAGCGGTAGAGTTCACCGGATTCTCCATGCCGGCATATATTTGTGTTATTAGACCTTTTTGATGTACTCCTTCGCGACAGAGTTTCTCAAATTTTGTGAGAGGGGGGAATTTCAATGATGGGGACATTTTTTGTAGAAAGTGTCGAATTTGGAGAAACTTAAATGTATCCAGGTGGGGTAATTTTAATTTGGTTCGCAATTCTTGGAGACTCAGGAACTGTCCATCGCTCAGCAGGTCCGCGATCGCTCAGCAGGTCCGCGATCGCTCTGATCCCCATTGTTTTAAATAGGTCGAATTGTCGGGTTTCACACCCTGGTGGGAATTTAGGGTTGTCAAATATTGGAATGAGCTGAGAGCAAGGGGACGAGAGTAAGAATTTAGTTTTAGTTTTTGCCCATATGTCCCAAGTATGTTTCATTGCCCCCAGCCCGAATTTGGGCGCCATGTCATTTCCCCTGTCACCGCTCCAGAGAAAAGCTGGTAGAGAAGGCGTTCTGGAGTAATGAGATTCAATTGCTAGCCAACATAGCTTGTCTGGGTCCGAGTTCCACATTACCGCCTGTTTTAATTGGGCAGCTTGGTAATATCTATTAATGTATGGGACCCCCAGTCCTCCTTTTGTCCTAGATGCCATAAGAACCGACCTACTGCACCGACACACTTTATTCGAGCAAATACCCGGTATGTACCTGGCAGATACCTGGAATGCGCCGCTCCTCACCTCTGACAAGCCCCGTTGCATTTGCCTTCCCAGCCTGGGTTCATGCCTGGCTGATGGGCGGCTGATCTGTTAAATGATAATGATTAGGATTTAATAGGCTGCAATGCTTCGCGTGTCTACCAGATGGCATAAATTCATGAATTGTAATGCAGTATATATATATGTAGTGTGCAGTATTGCAGCCAACGGTAATAAAATGCTTCAATCCCTGCCGGAAAATAACTCAATGCACTCGGGCAGAAAACAGTCACAAACCTCAATACACCCGGGTATACCCGAATTCGTGGGACTAGCCGAGCTCGAATAAAGTGTGTCGCCAGTGTAGCTACCCGGGGTCTCCTTCCATTCCAAATAAATTGGAGGATTTTATTTTAGATAGTTTTTAATTCAGAACCAGGGACATGGATCGGGAGCGCCTGGAAATAATATAATAATCGGGGGAGTATATTCATTTTAACTGAGATCATTCTCCCGATCCATGAGATCTGGTATTTTTCCCATTTATCCAGATCTTTTTTAATTTTCCTAAATAGGTTGGGATAATTATTTTGGTATAGGGAGCAATAGTGCCTCGATACATGTACTCCCAGGTATTTGATGTATATAGGGCTCCACTTATAATTAAAGTTTGATTTCAATGTCCGCATCTCTGGTTCTGATACAGTAGATTTAAATTGAGGGCTTCTGACTTATCACTGTTACTTTTGTATCCTGATATTTTGCCAAATTCCTTTAATTCTTTGTGTAAGTTGGGAAGGGAGATCTGGGTCTGCGTTAATGTTAATATGATATCGTCTGCGAACAATGAGACTTTATAGTTTATTCCACCAATTGGTACCCCCTGTATATTTATATTGTCTCGTATTTTAGACGCTAGTGGTTCGATTGTTAGGGCGAAGAGGAGAGGGGACAAAGGGCATCCCTGTCTCGTTCCATTTTTAATTTCAAATTTTTTTGCTGTACCCCCCGGGAGTTTCACCACTGCAGACGGGCAGCAGTACAGCGCTCGGACTCCCGCTAGATACGCATCTTTTAAGCCGAATTTCTGCATTGTTTTGTCAAGAAATAGCCAATCAATTCTATCGAACGTCTTCTCTGCGTCCAGGCTTAACAGAACCGCTTTGGTAGCTGTGAGGTGGGCATGATCAACTATATTTATAATTTTGCGGGTGTTGTCTGAGGCTTGTCTGCCAGATACAAACCCCACCTGGTCGTTGTGAATTAATCTCGTAGGATGGGATTCAGTCTATTTGCCAGGATTTTGCTGTATAGCTTAAGATCGTTATTTAGTAGGTAGATTAGTCGGTAGCTCCCACATAGCAGTGGGTCCCTACCCTCTTTGTGGATGATGGCGAGATTGGCCTGGGTCATTGATGGGGGGATTGGGCTGCCCTCCATGAATGAATTGAATAAGCTGAGTAGGTGTTTAGTTAGGATCGGGGAGAATCTTTTGTAATAAACATTGGAGAAGCCGTCGGGGCCAGGGGCTTTTGAGATTTTTAATGTTTTTATTGCGTCCGCCAGCTCTTTTTGGGTAATTTTTGCGTTAAGCATCTGATTCTCCTCCTCTGTCAGTGTTGGTAGGAGGCAATCGGACAGGTAATTACTAATAGGTTCAGTGGCTGGTATCCCCGTGTTCCCACCCTGAGCCTTGAGGTTATAAAGTTTAATATAAAATGCGGTAAATTCCTCCGCTATTTTCTGTTTGTTATAGATTATTTCTCACGATTAATTTTTTATCGCTGTGATCTGGGAACGCTTCTGTATACCTCTTAGTTTGCTCGCCAAAAGTCTGTCAGCCTTATTGCCCTTGTCATAGTATTTCTGACTAGTCCATGTAAGAGCTTTTTCTACTTCTTCCATTTGGGCTTGTTTTAGCTCATTCCTGGCTGCGGTCAAGGTTTTATAAATCTTTTTCGAGGGGTTGGGTTTGTGCTGTTGTTCCAGCTTAATTATTTTAGTTGTAACAACTAGTGACATACCGCTCACCTCAATATTGAATACCAACTCTATGATATCAGCTGGTGCAAAGGGGAAAGGGATGACAGACATACATATATAAGGAGACAAAGGATGCTCCTATAAAGATCCCACTTTAATGCACAGCAAAGCCTAAAATAGTCCACAGGTATAGTAACCCACTAGAGTAATGGTAAGGCTACAAGGGTACAATTAAGTAACCGCTCCCAACACTGTGGGAGGACAATTACCACTAAAATGCCCTAGGGCAAAAATAATAAATGATTTATTGATATTCAGAAGGCGACGCAGTAACACACACTCAAAATAACCATAAAAACAATTAAAACATAAATCACGGGTGAGGCAGGGTAAGGGGATATTATTATAAGGTGAATTCCCAAATATTAGTGTATGTCCCCTTACCAGTACCAGGTGGTAGTGTGAGACACAATGGTAAATACAAATGATAGGCAATAGAGAATGCTAGAGCCTCTGGTCTCAGGGTATGGTGGAGGTTGCACTAATCATTGCATGCTGTAATTGATCTGCTCAGTATCAATAGTTGGATATCACACTGACAGTAGGTAGTGATACATGCAGAGTAGTGAATGCAAATAAATGTGCCACAGTCATATACCACAAAACCTATATAGGTACTAGGTCACACGATCAATGATTCAGTAAATCATTAGTGCACATTATACCACATTATATAAATGAACCGCGGCATGTGCATCAAAAACCGGACCTGATTTATGCATAAACTACCTCTGCTAGGCAGTTAACAACTCGAACAACCCCACACAAACTACCAGGAACAGTCTCACCCGTGACTCCTCCTACACAACGTCAACGTGGTGACGTCATGCCGACGATCGTTTCGCGCATAAGGGGCTGGCGCTTTCTCAAGGTTCAGGTATCCAACTATTGATACTGAGCAGATCAATCACAGCATGCAATGATTAGTGCAACCTCCACCATACCCTGAGACCAGAGGCTCTAGCATTCTCTATTGCCTATCATTTGTATTTACCATTGTGTCTCACTCTACCACCTGGTACTGGTAAGGGGACATACACTAATATTTGGGAATTCACCTTATAATAATATCCCCTTACCCTGCCTCACCCGTGATTTATGTTTTAATAGTTTTTATGGTTATTTTGAGTGTGTGTTACTTCGTTGACTTCAGAATATTAATAAATAAATAAATCATTTATTATTTTTGCCCTAGGGCATTTTAGTGGTAATTGTCCTCCCACAGTGTTGGGAGCGGTTACTTAATTGTACCCTTATAGCCTTACCATTACTCTAGTGGGTTACTATACCTGTGGACTATTTTCGGCTTTGCTGTGCATTAAAGTGGGATCTTTTTAGGAGCATCCTTTGTCTCCTTATATATGTATAATTATTTTAGTTGTCAGATCTGTTACTAATTTCACCTTGGCCTTTCTGTGGGATGCAATTGAAATAAAAGTTCCCGTAATTGCTGCCCTATGGGCTTCCCACAGAACCGCCGGAGAGTCTACTATGCCCCAGTTGAGAGCGAAGTACTCCCTAAGAGCCTTTTTACTTTCTTTTTCTACCTCCGGGTGGTTCAGTAGGGAGTCGTTCAGCTTCCAAGTGTAGGCGGTTAATTTATGAAATGGGGTGGATAGGGTTAATGTGATGGGGGCGTGATCTGACCATGTAATGGGGCCTAAGTCCGAATTTGTGCAGGCTTCCAGGATATATTTGGTAGCAAAAAAATAGTCTATACAAGAGTATGACTGGTGGGGTGCGGAATAGAATGTGTAATCTTTTTGGCCCTGGTGTTAGATTCTCCAGATGTCCATTAAGGAATATTCCTTGGTGATCGTTTTAAATTGTTTCTCCATCCTCTGAGGTGGAGGTCTGTGTTGGCCTTGTTGGCCTGAGGTTCTGTCCTCTGCAGAGTTTATGGCCATATTAAAGTCTCCGCCCACAATCAACGAAGATAGGTAGGTAGGTCAACCTTTTCTAACACTGCTTTCAGGAATTCCGTTTGATTATCATTTGGTGCGTAGATGTTGATCAGAGCGACCGGCGAGCCAGCCAGTGAGCCATATACCATTAGAAATCTACCCTCTGGTTTTGGTGATATTGAATGGGGTTCCTTGTCGGAGCAGGATCGCTATTCCCTGCTTTTTACTGTTAAATGACGAGAAGAAACCCGTAGGGAATACATTGCTAATCAATTTGGGCAGCTCTTGGGATGTAAAGTGCGTCTCTTGGAGGAAGATGATATCTCCCTTGGACTTTTTCATCTCTTGGAGCGCCAGTCGTCTTTTTCTATTATTATTCAGGCCCTTTACGTTTAGTGATACAAGTTTAATTGCGGACTGACTAGCCATTTGGGTGAGAGAGTTTAGTGTCCATCGGGGTCTCGCCCTTCCCACCGGGGAGATCCTGGTTCGTTGGTTCAGAGAACCTTTTTAATGCTTCTTGATGGTGCTGTTTGAGTATGGGTGTTAGGCCCGCCCGACGAGGGGTTGGGTGGGAGGAGGCAGGGAAGGTCGAGTGGGGGGGGGGAATAGGCTGCTGTTACAGGGTCAGCAGCAAGAGGCAAAGTGGGACGAGGTCAGCTAAGGACCTCCAATAAGTACGGCCGGGATTGGCTACCGGCATTTGGGCTTAAGGCCCAATGGGGGGGGGGGGGAATCCGATGGTTCAGGCATGGGCGTGCAGGGAAGGTGCGGACCCTTGTACTTGCTTAGTGTAAGCTCTACCTTAATTTAAGAGGGGGGGGGGGAAGGCATAAGGGGTCAAAGGGACGCAAGTCCCGAAACGCGTCAGAGTTACTATGTACTCCTTTTGACCACTTAATAAACCTTTTTATATCCGATACTGGTTTGCAGCCCCCATTGTTTGCACGGTTGTGCTCCGCCACTGTACCCTATGGGACTACTCTGCAATTACGTCTGGCGTGACGCACCCACTAATCAAGGACTGAGCTGTGCTTCAAGGGAGTTCCTCACATTGATCGTTTGATTGGTATTTACTTTTGTTTTGCTGGGGGTCTATACAGGACCTTTATGGTATATATAGAGATCTGTGTTAGCCGTCCAGCGTAACTAGTACACTCCTATGTTTATATCATCCTAATGAGTCTCCTTAGCTCTTATACATGCTCTAATGCCTTGGTTACATATTTTAGTACTCTGAATATGCATGTATGTTCCTAGGACAGCAGAGCCCTGAATATTGGGATAATATCCCTCACCGACTACGGTCAAGCTTATAGGTTTTGGACATGGGGAAGGCGTGGGGAGGGAGGGAAAACTCCTAGCATAGCCATAACATGGAGATCTTTCTGACAATCCTTAAAACCAGTGTAATAAACGTGAGAACAACTCTTAACAAGCTCAGTACATGAAAAGCATTATAACCTCTCTTTTTGTCAGTCGGTCAAGCTTATAGGTTTTGGACCTGGGAAAAGGGGGGGAGATGGGGGTGGTGGGGAGATAAGAGGGAGGGGGGAGGGGGAGACCTGGGTTGACAGGTAACACAACAGCACATTGCATTAATGTTTTTAGGTATCATGCTGAACATAAACGGAATACTTCCTACGCTTGCTGGTCGGGGAAGAGGGGGGGGGAGGGATGGGGCTCTTACATTTAGTGAAGTTAATATCCGAGGATCCTTATGACATTTCTATTTGATCTATGTGGCCCGCCGTGTGCCTTCCTCAGAGGGTTTGACAACGTATTTTATTACTGCAGGCAGCATCATTAGTATGGGGCCGTGCGGCCATATCTTCTGCGGCGGAAGGGCAGGCTTATGGGATTTGGTGCGTGAGGGGGGGAGCGGGAAGGGGGGGAGAGAAAAGGGAGTACATTATATTATAACACATACAACTTTTCTCAACTTCAACATTCATCAACTGAGGAACAGGTTTTTTTTTTTACATAACTCAACTGTGGCATAGGGACGGCTTAGCACTAGATCCATGTGGCCAGCTAATCTAGACTGCCAGTTACTGTAATAGTGTCACTGCCGCTGCTTCCATTATCGAAGTCATTTGGGCTTCCTGTCTTGTGCAGGGCTCATTAGGCAGCTTCCCAGTTAACTAGTATTTCCTAGTCCGGGGGGTGGGGAGGGTAGCAACAGTCGTGCGAACCGAGCCTGGGGTCCATAGTCCTGTACCCGGGCCTTAGACAGATTAAATTCGTTATTTCTTTTTTTAATAGATTGGATAACGATCCAATTTTTCTATTGCCGGACACGTCCACATAATGTGGACCATATCGCTTCTCTGCCCACAACCCCTCCAGCACAGATCAGACACCACAGGGTAGATTTGCTTCAGCGGCCATGGCGTGAGGTACCAATGAATACAATTTTATATATATTTTCTTTAGTTGCTCTGCATATGGAAGTTTTTGCAGCAAACTCCCATATATCCTCCCAATCATCCCTGTCAATTTCTATTTTCAAATCCGCTGCCCATTTGAGCATGCAGTCATGATCATGTGAATTGACCAAGGCCTCCAAACTGGCTTTTATTCTAGTTATCAAACCTTTTTGATAACTACCTCTCCTACATAGTGCTTCAAAACTTGTGAAGGGAGTAAATTCTAATTTTGGGGGACATTTTTGGAAAAAAATTCTGATCTGTAGATATTTAAACATACTAAGGTCTGGTGCCTCATACCTAGTTAGGAACTCTTGGAAACTAGAAAGTTTTCCTTTATGCACTAGGTCGGCAACTACTCTAATATGTTTAGCTTTAATTTGGTCGAATTGTTTATAATCACAGCCTGGGGGGAAATTTGGATTATTAAAAAGCGGAGTAAGTTGCAAAACGGGAGACACAAGATTAAATTTGCCCTTAGACGGAGACCCCGCCCCCAGAGTGAGACGGATGGCAGCTTAAGCCTTGAGCTCCATCCCTCATCCCCGACAATACACTCATAAAGCAAGCAAAACGAACCTTTATCACCCCTAACTACTTTCACAATACCTTTAAAACATTAGAGATGGCACCGATGCAGGCAAAAAAGAAGGAGACCTCCGTAAATATCTGGCGCCGGATTCAAATGCAGGATCAGAGTCAGAACGCGATGAAGACACAGCGGAAGGACCGGAGCAATTACCTGTCCGCCGCTGTGATTTTGAGAGGTTGTATAGAGACATGAAAGCCCTTATACACCTGGAAATGCAGGACTTAAAAAAGGAGGTGCAGGGGCTCGTGAGTGCACCGGAGCCCTGGAAGAGAAATTCAGCACCAATACAAAACTGATTAAAAAAGCTGACAAACGATCCACATACTTACAAGCACAAATTTCGGAATTGGCTGACAGACAGGAAGATGCGGAGAACAGGGACCGCAGGAATAACATTAGGGTACGGGGGATCCCTGAAAACGTCACCAATGTGGAGGATTTCATCTCAAGATGGATGGCGGAGTTACTCCCTGACTGCCCACCCAATGAAAGAATAATGGATCGCTGCCATCGTGCCCTAAGAAGCAAACCAGCAGCAACAGAGCAGCCGAGAGATGTAATAGCCCGGCTGCACCATTATCGCACCAGAGATGCTATCCTACAGAAGGCCAGAGTGGCAGAAGCCTGCAGATTCGAGGAGATCACAATGCAACTCTTCCAAGATCTCTCACCGCTTACCCTGGCCAGGAGAAGGAAACTCCAGCCCATCACCCGCACACTGAGGGACAGAGCCATCAGATATAGGTGGACCTTTCCGTTTGGCCTGCTGGTCATCCGCAACGGAAGGGCCATCTCCATGAAGGAGATAGAAGAGGGAGCTGAGTTCCTACAAAAACTAGGGATCAAGGAGAACTCACCCACGAGCCCTAGAGGAGAAAAGCCCAGAGAAACGGATTGGCAAGTGGTGGGGGCTGTGGGCGAAAGCTGGGAAGCTCTCACATGAGCTCGCTTAAAGTCTCGTATCTTGAAGTTACCTCATGGTTAGAGGCTAGTTAGTAAAGTTATATGTTGCTCCTGAACTGTCTCCCCCCTTGATTAACCCCGAGTGTGACGAACAAGGATCTGGCTGCTTACGTGGCTATAGCCAGACTCAACACTACACGTTATGGGACCCTGCAACCCTCCAAGGCATTCCTGCAAGAAACACCAACTAAAAAGTGGAAAATCGTACCTGCATACATCATGGCGGCGGGCGGTGGAACGCAAGCTGCCCATCATGGCGGAAGAGCTCGATGGAGTCCACGAGGCGGCTTCACGGAAGTGCTGCAAGTTTCGGCGGGAGAGCTAGGGGAGTGGCGACTTTCCTCGCGGGCTTCAGGTGAGAAAATGGCGTTCCCCGGAACAGCGTCACCGGAAGTGTGCTGGGCGCCATCTTGTAGGAGGCTAAAGAGAGATTACCGCTGACGTCATCTCGGAGCGCCGAACACCATCTAATCTCGCGAGAAGAGACTCTGACTCATAAACCGGGTAAGGAAGAGGATAAAGTACCAGGAATGCAGCAGAGGGACAACTCTACCTGATGGCGGAGGAAGAAGAGAAGGCGTGGACAACATCCTACAGCGATCCGGAAGGAGGGCCCACGAACCACCACACCACCACGTTGCAAGCAAGCAAGGCCCATCATGCAAGCAGCGGAGTAGCCGAGATAATAAACACTGTCCCCAGGCAAATGTAGCTGTGTGCCCATTCCCCTAGGGGCTAATCCACCCACCCAAAGACACGATACCAAATTGGGGGTGTTGGGAGGGTCATAAAGCCACACTAGCTTATTAAAGTGGCAGTCCCCCTTGAAAAAATAAAAAAAGGGGGGAGAAAAAAAAAAATAATAAAAAAAAAAGGGGGAAATAAAAACAAATATATAAAGAAAAGACTCGGGACCGAGAAGGGGGGGGGGGGGAGGGGGAGAAAAAGTTGCAGTATCTCAGTTAAACTGCCAAAAGAAGGGTTCTGTTTTTCTGTTTGTTCATTTATCTATATTATCTATAATGAAGATGAATCACCTAATGTTGTCGGGGGGAGGGTGGAGTGCCCTCCAGTCTCAACGAGGGCATGAGCCTCCACATGGGCGCGGAGGGTAACTCCGTCCGGCGGCCCATGAAAGTCCTCACTGAACCAGCAACGAGGAGCGGTAGAGGGGGATGGAGGTCCATCCCGGACTACGCTCGTGCTGTACGTTTAGGAGAGGCAGAGAAGGCACTTGGGGAGGACTGGTCTCGCCCTATTGCCGGATGTGCTAATTTTGTGTTTTTATGTTTCGTTACATGTGTTTATCTGTTCCCCCAGTGTACTTTCCCTTGTTCTTCCCGGCTGCAGTCCGAATCCTCGGAAAGAAATAGAAGATTCTCGACGCTGACACCATGGGCTCGGACGGTTGATTACAAACGAGTAAAGGTTTGGAAATACACTCATGAGTAAAGAGATCACTATTATTTCACACAATGTGAAAGGCTTTAACAGTCCAGGGAAGCGCAGGCTAGCTATGGCAGACTATAAGAAAACAGACCCTGACATAATTCTATTACGAGAAACACACTTTTCGAAATCCAGTTCCCCGAAATATATTGACTATAGGTTTAGGAATTGGTTCTCAGCTTCATCCAACAAAAAAAAAGAGGAGTAGCCATTCTACTACATAACCGTTTGCCCTATGCGATTAAGACCATTAAAAAAGACAACAACGGCCGATTTCTGATTATAAGCGGCGAAATAAGAGGTCAGCCGATCACATTGGCAAACGTTTATGCTCCAAGTGAAGGCACAGAGGCTTTCCTGGAAAGGTTCTTCTCCATCCTCCAGAGGATGGCACAGGGATGCGTAATACTAGGGGGTGACTTTAATCAGACACTAGATCCAGTAATGGATAGATGCACCCCGAGCGGTAAAGCTAACTCAAAGGTTAGACAAACCTGGAATAGAGGGCTGAGAACTAATAATCTTTTAGATATATGGCGGGAACAGCACCGCCAGGACAAAGGATTTACATTTTACTCCCACCCGCATGACAGATATAGTAGGATAGACTACCTCTTTGTATCCAGTAGAATGGTTTCACAGATCTCCCACTCGGGCATCCACGATATTTCGTGGTCAGATCATGCGCCGATAGAGTTGCGGTGCTCCGATTTTATTCTGGACAGACCAGGAGCGAACTGGAAACTTAACGAAGTTTTACTAAAAATCCCCGAAATTGCACAAAATGTGGGGGATAGAATCAGGGAATATTTTCAGGAGAATATGGGAAGTGTGACTTCGCAGGCTACCCTATGGGAAGCCCATAAGGCGACTCTGAGAGGAGAGCTCATAAGGATTGCAAGCAGGTGAAAGAGGGAGAAGGACAAAAAAATCAATCAGTTACAGAAGGAATTGGCAGTCCTCTCAGCTCGACATAAAAATAACAAAGATGGAATGACCCTTAAGGAGTTGCTAGACACCAAAACCAAACTTAATATCTTCCTGACCTCCCGTGCTGAAAAGGAGCTGACATGGTCTATACTGTAGTTTATGACATACGAGAAAGAAACCACAGACGGGTTCATAACCCTGATGACTCATTATGGGAAGTATTTTTGTACTATGAATTATTTATTCCAGGAGAGGTTTATACAACAAATTGGGAACTGCTTAATTTTGGACACTTAACACACACAGGTTCTTATTTCGCAAGGGTACAGGTTGCTCAACCATTTCAGTACATGTCTGTGAAATGTGATCGTGAATTTTTCATCAGCACTAGAAGATGTGTTGATAGAGGTTATTTAATTTGTGATGACATTATACAGCACATGCCTTGCAATGATCAAATACAAGGTAGCAACTGCCCGATAACTGCAACACCCATTCAAACTCCTTTTACATTAATTCACAGCTTAGATAATGGGAGTTACATAGTATTATCTACAGAAGAGGATTGCGATATTCCTCCTTTTCAGGCATCACTTGTCACGGTTAATGGGAGTATACAGTGTTATGGTACTACACTTATTCCACCTCTGTTACATCAGACACTCACATCTGGAGTACATTTCCAGGTACCAGCTATCACACTGATCCTTCCTCACATGACAGCCTATTTGGCACATTTAAAGAAAATGAAGGTTACTATAGGGTTCACACATGATATAGTACATACCCTTTGACAGAGAGTTCACAGTGAATTACTACGTGTTGATTTACACCCGGGTGATTTTCCCCAGTGGTTGACTACACTAGGTGAATCATTGAAAACTTTTTGGCCAATGACAGGTAATTTTTTGACAAAAATAGGCACTAGCCTACAAACTACTGGTAAAAGTATTTTTAGTGGACTAGGAAATGCGTTTGGAATCCTAGGTTATTTGAAACCACTATTGTTTTTTTATTTTAGGGATAATAATCCTTGTTATTTTGCTTCGTATTTTCTCTTTTCTTCCGAAGATGAAGAGGCGTTCAGCTTAATCACATTTTGCTTTCTAGCATATATTCTTATATTTTTACCTAGATACTAATATACTGTTTTAAGCACACAGGTCAAATCTAACCTGCTGCAGTATGCTTTGTTGCAAGGACACAGACGAAAAGAAAGATACTTCACAAATCTTGCGTCTACCACGGTCCTATCAAACTTCCATGAGGATGTACTTACTGTAGATGAACTGGTTTTACCACATCGGAAACCACGCAAAGTGCATGCAGTTCACAACACGATGAGAGACTTTATGTATCAGAACTCTCTTGCTTCCTCAGGACAGTTTTCAGTTTTAACACCTAATGGGACATTGCTACCGCTTAGCTTGCTAATGTTATGTAATTTTTGGCAAGTGAAATCTTTGCTATCTCTTGGTGATCAACCCAACTTCAAGTGTAGAGACATTCACCGTCAAATATTTCAAATGTCTTTTTATACAATTGAAGAAGGTCATATCAGCATTGTTAGCCACGGGTCATATAATTGTACCACTTTGTTTGCATGTTCAGGTAATAAACATCAACATTGTTTTGGGGCCCGTTGGGATACTACGCTTTTAAGTATGTATGAACGTCAACATCAACCCGCTTTACAATTGGGTGATTTTTACAAATTGATACCTTCCCATCGTGGAATAACTTGTGCACATATGCGCAGTTGTGGGTGTTTTGCGATCAATCACATACTCCTGTGAGTTCAAGCTCATCAACATCAGAGAGCGGTGACACTGTCTTCCAAAAGTACACATAATGAATATTTTCTGCTTTGATAGTTTTTCTGCATTTGCAAACATATGATAATTATGTGTAGGAGAGGGTGTTATGGATTACAGGTATTTTCTGGCATATAACGCATAATGAATACAGGTCACAGGTACATATATACATAGTATCATTATAAGGCCTAGTATAGCTTAGAGTATACTGTTAAAATCCTGGTTTTTCTTGTCTTAGAAATAATAGCTTGTTTTGCTCAGAAGTGGCAGGATATTGGGACAGGTTACATAGACATAAAAGGGGAACTAACACCGGTAAACAGGCCGTGGTTTAAAGGTAACTTACGACATATATCATACGTCACTAACTGTAAATTCTGATGGTAAACATCATACGTCACAAACCACAGAGCATGGACACATGACACGTGTCACACGTATGCAGCAAACAATGAACACTATAATAGGTTTGCACGACTCCATGTTAAACCAGAACCGAACTTAGGTGTGAAGTCACACAGATGAGACTTGAGCTGGGACTGGCTGACCTATCGTAATATCTTTTGGTTTGTGAGTATTGACCCAGGCCCAGATGGCTTTTCCAATCTCTATTATAAGAAATTTCGCAAAATATTAGCTCCTCATCTACTAAAACTGTGTAATTCTTTCCTGGATGGTGCCCCCATCCCGAGCTCGATGCTCCAGGCGTCTATCTCAGTAATCCACAAACAAGGAAAAGACCCAGCGGACTGTAAAAGCTATAGGCCCATCTCTTTAATAAACTCTGATACAAAAATCTTTTCCAAACTTTTAGCTAACCGCCTTAACCAGGTGTTGTCCAAGTTGGTCCATCCTGATCAAGTGGGGTTCATATGTGGTTGACAAGCAGCTGATAACACCAGACGGATTATAGATTTGATTGATCTGGCGCAAAAAAAACATATCCCGTCTATGGTGCTTAGTTTAGATGCAGAAAAAGCGTTCGACAGAATTGATTGGCCCTACTTGAGGGAGACGCTATGAGCGTTCGGCTTGGGTGGGAGAATGATAGAGGCAATTCTCGCTCTGTATCGGGGACCGACGGCGAAGGTCAGGCACCAGGGCTTCCCCTCGGATGAATTCCTGATTAAGAGCGGCACCAGACAAGGCTGTCCTCTGTCACCCCTTCTCTTTGTGCTATGCATCGAACCCCTAGCAGCGCACATCCACCTCAGCCCGAATATAGCAGGAATCCAAATTAGTGACCAGCCACATAAGGTGGCCCTATACGCTGATGACGTGATACTCACGTTATCACAGCCCCTCACCTCTCTGCCGAACGTCTTTCAATTGCTAGGGGAATTTAATGCGATATCTGGGTTCAAAATTAACCAGGCAAAATCAGAAGCCCTAAATATCAACTTACCTAAGGCCACCGAGAAACTGATCACGGTGAACTTTGAATTCAAATGGCAAACCTCCTCCATAAAATATTTAGGGATAAATATCACGAAGCAATCAGGCACCCTTTATAAGGCGAATTACCCCAGACTAATACGGACACTGAAGGAAGATCTACGGAAATGGGCAGGGTACAACATATCCTGGATTGGCAGGATTCAGTCTCTAAAAATGAATCTCCTTCCCAGAATTCTGTACCTATTTCAGACTCTTCCGGTCCCTATAATCAGGGAAGAGATCCTTCGGTTACAGTCCGCAATGGTGAAGTTTGTCTGGGGTAATAAAACCCCCCGCATCAAAACTAGCACACTAATTCGGCCCACAACAAGAGGAGGATTAGCGGTACCTTACCTGTTATCATACTTCAGAGCGGCCCAATTGACCCAAATTATCCAGTGGCACACCCACCCTAGTCGGAGGCGATGGGTGGAACTGGAGGCGGCCTGCTGTGCCCCGGTGGCATTGCAGGACCTGATCTGGCTCCCAAATAAGGTTCGCAAGGACTTCAAACACCCGCTCCCCGCGATTGCCAGCTCTTTGGCAGTATGGGACAAAAGCAAATATAAGCACGTATTAATGAGACAACACTCCTTGATGACCCCAATTTTGGGAAACCCTGATTTCGCTCCGGGCCTGCAGAAGAAAGATTTAACTATATGGACACAGAAGGGCTACACTCGCCTTTTACACCTGGAGGGTAGAATATCTATCAAACCGTTTGAGCAAATTAAGTCTGAAAAATCAGTTCCAAATTCAGAATTTTTTAGATACCTCCAGCTAAGAGCTTTCTATGATAAATTTCCCATTCGAGCTCAACGCACTAATTTTAAACAGCTCTGTTCTACTGGAACAGGAACCAAGGGACTTATCTCTACGATGTACAAAGCGGTAGTCTGTCCGACTCCTGACGCCGACGTGACACTAAAATATAAGAATAGATGGGAAAGAGATCTGGGGGACACACTAGAGGACGAGGACTGGGACTATATTGTCTTGGCGGCAGCTAAGAGCTCAATCTGCACGACATTGAAGGAGAACGCGTATAAGATCCTGATGAGGTGGTATTTGACCCCATTACGATTATCAAAGTTTGTCTGGGGCTACCCTCCATTGTGCCCTAAACAATGTGGGGAGCAGGCAGACTTGCTGCACATGCTGTGGAGTTGCACCAAGATACTCCCAATCTGGGAAGATATCAGAAATTGGCTCCAGAGAATTCTCGATTGCGCGATCCCTTTGGACGGACCCCTGGTTGTTTCTGCTGGCCAAACGCACCCCGGGGTTAAACAGGTCGGAGCACAAATTAATTTGAAAATAGAAATTGACAGGGATGATTGGGAGGATATATGGGAGTTTGCTGCAAAAACTTCCATATGCAGAGCAACTAAAGAAAATCTATATAAAATTTTATAACCCTCACTATCGTCACAGTTACATATTTTATTACTCTGAATATGCATGTATGTTCCTAGGACAGCATATTGGGATGATATCCCTCACTCACTACGGTCAAGCTTATAGGTTTTGGATATGGGGAAGGCGTGGGGAGGGGAGGGAAAACTCCTAGCATAGCCATAACATGGAGATATTTCTGACAATCCTTAAAACCAGCGTAATAAACGTGAGAACAACTCTTAACAAGCTCAGTACATGAAAAGCATTATAACCTCTCTTTTTGTCAGTCGGTCAAGCTTATAGGCTTTGGACCTGGGAAAAGGGGGTGGAGATGAGGGGGGGGTGGGGAGATAGGGGGGAGGGGGAGACCTGGGTTGACAGGTAACACAACAGCACATTGCATTAATGTTTTTAGGTATCATGCTGAACATAAACGGAATACTTCCTACGCTTGCTGGTCGGGGAAGAGGGTGGGGAGGGATGGGGCTCTTAGCATAGGAACCTTCCTGACTAACCTCACAACCATAGCATAAAACATGGGGGTAACATTTAGTGAAGTTAATATCCGAGGATCCTTATGACATTTCTATTTGATCTATGTGGCCCGCCGTGTGCCTTCCTCAGAGGGTTTGACAACGTATTTTATTACTGCAGGCAGCATCATTAGTATGGGGCCGTGCGGCCATATCTTCTGCGGCGGAAGGGCAGGCTTATGGGATTTGGAGCGTGAGGGGGTGGAGGGGAAAAGGGGGGGGGAGAGAAAAGGGAGTACATTATATTATAACACATACAACTTTTCTCAACTTCAACATTCATCAACTGAGGAACAGGTTTTTTTTTTTACATAACTCAACTGTGGCATAGGGACGGCTTAGCACTAGATCCATGTGGCCAGCTAATCTAGACTGCCAGTTACTGTAATAGTGTCACTGCCGCTGCTTCCATTATCGAAGTCATTTGGGCTTCCTGTCTTGTGCAGGGCTCATTAGGCAGCTTCCCAGTTAACTAGTATTTCCTAGTCCGGGGGGTGGGGAGGGTAGCAACAGTCGTGCGAACCGAGCCTGGGGTCCATAGTCCTGTACCCGGGCCTTAGACAGATTAAATTCGTTATTTCTTTTTTTAATAGATTGGATAACGATAAATTTTTCTATTGCCGGACACGTCCACATAATGTGGACCATATCGCTTCTCTGCCCACAACCCCTCCAGCACAGATCAGACACCACAGGGTAGATTTGCTTCAGCGGCCATGGCGTGAGGTACCAATGAATACAATTTTATATATATTTTCTTTAGTTGCTGTGCATATGGAAGTTTTTGCAGCAAACTCCCATATATCCTCCCAATCATCCCTGTCAATTTCTATTTTCAAATCCGCTGCCCATTTGAGCATGCAGTCATGATCATGTGAATTGACCAAGGCCTCCAAACTGGCTTTTATTCTAGTTATCAAACCTTTTTGATAACTACCTCTCCTACATAGTGCTTCAAAACTTGTGAAGGGAGTAAATTCTAATTTTGGGGGACATTTTTGGAAAAAAATTCTGATCTGTAGATATTTAAACATACTAAGGTCTGGTGCCTCATACCTAGTTAGGAACTCTTGGAAACTAGAAAGTTTTCCTTTATGCACTAGGTCGGCAACTACTCTAATATGTTTAGCTTTAATTTGGTCGAATTGATTATAATCACAGCCTGGGGGGAAATTGGGATTATTAAAAAGCGGAGTGAGTTGCAAAACGGGAGACACAAGATTAAATTTGCCCTTAGACGGAGACCCCGCCCCCAGAGTGAGACGGATGGCAGCTTAAGCCTTGAGCTCCATCCCTCATCCCCGACAATACACTCATAAAGCAAGCAAAACGAACCTTTATCACCCCTAACTACTTTCACAATACCTTTAAAACATTAGAGATGGCACCGATGCAGGCAAAAAAGAAGGAGACCTCCGTAAATATCTGGCGCCGGATTCAAATGCAGGATCAGAGTCAGAACGCGATGAAGACACAGCGGAAGGACCGGAGCAATTACCTGTCCGCCGCTGTGATTTTGAGAGGTTGTATAGAGACATGAAAGCCCTTATACACCTGGAAATGCAGGACTTAAAAAAGGAGGTGCAGGGGCTCGTGAGTGCACCGGAGCCCTGGAAGAGAAATTCAGCACCAATACAAAACTGATTAAAAAAGCTGACAAACGATCCACATACTTACAAGCACAAATTTCGGAATTGGCTGACAGACAGGAAGATGCGGAGAACAGGGACCGCAGGAATAACATTAGGGTACGGGGGATCCCTGAAAACGTCACCAATGTGGAGGATTTCATCTCAAGATGGATGGCGGAGTTACTCCCTGACTGCCCACCCAATGAAAGAATAATGGATCGCTGCCATCGTGCCCTAAGAAGCAACCAGCAGCAACAGAGCAGCCGAGAGATGTAATAGCCCGGCTGCACCATTATCGCACCAGAGATGCTATCCTACAGAAGGCCAGAGTGGCAGAAGCCTGCAGATTCGAGGAGATCACAATGCAACTCTTCCAAGATCTCTCACCGCTTACCCTGGCCAGGAGAAGGAAACTCCAGCCCATCACCCGCACACTGAGGGACAGAGCCATCAGATATAGGTGGACCTTTCCGTTTGGCCTGCTGGTCATCCGCAACGGAAGGGCCATCTCCATGAAGGAGATAGAAGAGGGAGCTGAGTTCCTACAAAAACTAGGGATCAAGGAGAACTCACCCACGAGCCCTAGAGGAGAAAAGCCCAGAGAAACGGATTGGCAAGTGGTGGGGGCTGTGGGCGAAAGCTGGGAAGCTCTCACATGAGCTCGCTTAAAGTCTCGTATCTTGAAGTTACCTCATGGTTAGAGGCTAGTTAGTAAAGTTATATGTTGCTCCTGAACTGTCTCCCCCCTTGATTAACCCCGAGTGTGACGAACAAGGATCTGGCTGCTTACGTGGCTATAGCCAGACTCAACACTACACGTTATGGGACCCTGCAACCCTCCAAGGCATTCCTGCAAGAAACACCAACTAAAAAGTGGAAAATCGTACCTGCATACATCATGGCGGCGGGCGGTGGAACGCAAGCTGCCCATCATGGCGGAAGAGCTCGATGGAGTCCACGAGGCGGCTTCACGGAAGTGCTGCAAGTTTCGGCGGGAGAGCTAGGGGAGTGGCGACTTTCCTCGCGGGCTTCAGGTGAGAAAATGGCGTTCCCCGGAACAGCGTCACCGGAAGTGTGCTGGGCGCCATCTTGTAGGAGGCTAAAGAGAGATTACCGCTGACGTCATCTCGGAGCGCCGAACACCATCTAGTCTCGCGAGAAGAGACTCTGACTCATAAACCGGGTAAGGAAGAGGATTAAGTACCAGGAATGCAGCAGAGGGACAACTCTACCTGATGGCGGAGGAAGAAGAGAAGGCGTGGACAACATCCTACAGCGATCCGGAAGGAGGGCCCACGAACCACCACACCACCACGTTGCAAGCAAGCAAGGCCCATCATGCAAGCAGCGGAGTAGCCGAGATAATAAACACTGTCCCCAGGCAAATGTAGCTGTGTGCCCATTCCCCTAGGGGCTAATCCACCCACCCAAAGACACAATACCAAATTGGGGGTGTTGGGAGGGTCATAAAGCCACACTAGCTTATTAAAGTGGCAGTCCCCCTTGAAAAAATAAAAAAAGGGGGGAGAAAAAAAAAATAATAAAAAAAAAAGGGGAAATAAAAACAAATATATAAAGAAAAGACCCGGGACCGAGAAGGGGGGGGGGGGAGGGGGAGAAAAAGTTGCAGTATCTCAGTTAAACTGCCAAAAGAAGGGTTCTGTTTTTCTGTTTGTTCATTTATCTATATTATCTATAATGAAGATGAATCACCTAATGTTGTCGGGGGGAGGGTGGAGTGCCCTCCAGTCTCAACGAGGGCATGAGCCTCCACATGGGCGCGGGGGGTAACTCCGTCCGGCGGCCCATGAAAGTCCTCACTGAACCAGCAACGAGGAGCGGTAGAGGGGGATGGAGGTCCATCCCGGACTACGCTCGTGCTGTACGTTTAGGAGAGGCAGAGAAGGCACTTGGGGAGGACTGGTCTCGCCCTATTGCCGGATGTGCTAATTTTGTGTTTTTATGTTTCATTACATGTGTTTATCTGTTCCCCCAGTGTACTTTCCCTTGTTCTTCCCGGCTGCAGTCCGAATCCTCGGAAAGAAATAGAAGATTCTCGACGCTGACACCATGGGCTCGGACGGTTGATTACAAACGAGTAAAGGTTTGGAAATACACTCATGAGTAAAGAGATCACTATTATTTCACACAATGTGAAAGGCTTTAACAGTCAAGGGAAGCGCAGGCTAGCTATGGCAGACTATAAGAAAACAGACCCTGACATAATTCTATTACAAGAAACACACTTTTCGAAATCCAGTTCCCCGAAATATATTGACTATAGGTTTAGGAATTGGTTCTCAGCTTCATCCAACAAAAAAAAAAGAGGAGTAGCCATTCTACTACATAACCGTTTGCCCTATGCGATTAAGACCATTAAAAAAGACAACAACGGCCGATTTCTGATTATAAGCGGCGAAATAAGAGGTCAGCCGATCACATTGGCAAACGTTTATGCTCCAAGTGAAGGCACAGAGGCTTTCCTGGAAAGGTTCTTCTCCATCCTCCAGAGGATGGCACAGGGATGCGTAATACTAGGGGGTGACTTTAATCAGACACTAGATCCAGTAATGGATAGATGCACCCCGAGCGGTAAAGCTAACTCAAAGGTTAGACAAACCTGGAATAGAGGGCTGAGAACTAATAATCTTTTAGATATATGGCGGGAACAGCACCGCCAGGACAAAGGATTTACATTTTACTCCCACCCGCATGACAGATATAGTAGGATAGACTACCTCTTTGTATCCAGTAGAATGGTTTCACAGATCTCCCACTCGGGCATCCACGATATTTCGTGGTCAGATCATGCGCCGATAGAGTTGCGGTGCTCCGATTTTATTCTGGACAGACCAGGAGCGAACTGGAAACTTAACGAAGTTTTACTAAAAATCCCCGAAATTGCACAAAATGTGGGGGATAGAATCAGGGAATATTTTCAGGAGAATATGGGAAGTGTGACTTCGCAGGCTACCCTATGGGAAGCCCATAAGGCGACTCTGAGAGGAGAGCTCATAAGGATTGCAAGCAGGCGAAAGAGGGAGAAGGACAAAAAAATCAATCAGTTACAGAAGGAATTGGCAGTCCTCTCAGCTCGACATAAAAATAACAAAGATGGAATGACCCTTAAGGAGTTGCTAGACACCAAAACCAAACTTAATATCTTCCTGACCTCCCGTGCTGAAAAGGAGCTGACATGGTCTATACTGTAGTTTATGACATACGAGAAAGAAACCACAGACGGGTTCATAACCCTGATGACTCATTATGGGAAGTATTTTTGTACTATGAATTATTTATTCCAGGAGAGGTTTATACAACAAATTGGGAACTGCTTAATTTTGGACACTTAACACACACAGGTTCTTATTTCGCAAGGGTACAGGTTGCTCAACCATTTCAGTACATGTCTGTGAAATGTGATCGTGAATTTTTCATCAGCACTAGAAGATGTGTTGATAGAGGTTATTTAATTTGTGATGACATTATACAGCACATGCCTTGCAATGATCAAATGCAAGGTAGCAACTGCCCGATAACTGCAACACCCATTCAAACTCCTTTTACATTAATTCACAGCTTAGATAATGGGAGTTACATACAGTAGTATTATCTACAGAAGAGGATTGCGATATTCCTCCTTTTCAGGCATCACTTGTCACGGTTAATGGGAGTATACAGTGTTATGGTACTACACTTATTCCACCTCTGTTACATCAGACACTCACATCTGGAGTACATTTCCAGGTACCAGCTATCACACTGATCCTTCCTCACATGACAGCCTATTTGGCACATTTAAAGAAAATGAAGGTTACTACTGCTGCGGCACAGTTTATTCGAGCATTTGCCCGTTCTGTGCCGCAGCAGTAGCCTGGCGCGCGCCCGAGAGTGACGGGCGCGCGCCGAAGCAGCGGAAGAGCGCCCTCCGATCGGGGCGCTCTCCCTACCGCTGCCGGGTCCGCCGGGTCCCCCGGAACCCCCTGCCGCTGTCCCGCGATCGCGGGACACCAGGGCTCCTTCGGGGAGCCCCTGGACGCGCGTGCAGGGGGCGCACGCTCCCGAAGACGCGTGACCGCGCGTCTATGACGCGCGGCACGCCGAGGGGCGGCCACTAGCAAGCCGGGAAATCTCCCGGCTTGCGGATCTGGCCGCAGTGTAATAAACTGTGTCGCCAGTGTATAGGGTTCACACATGATATAGTACATACCCTTTGACAGAGAGTTCACAGTGAATTACTACGTGTTGATTTACACCCGGGTGATTTTCCCCAGTGGTTGACTACACTAGGTGAATCATTGAAAACTTTTTGGCCAATGACAGGTAATTTTTTGACAAAAATAGGCACTAGCCTACAAACTACTGGTAAAAGTATTTTTAGTGGACTAGGAAATGCGTTTGGAATCCTAGGTTATTTGAAACCACTATTGTTTTTTATTTTAGGGATAATAATCCTTGTTATTTTGCTTCGTATTTTCTCTTTTCTTCCGAAGATGAAGAGGCGTTCAGCTTAATCACATTTTGCTTTCTAGCATATATTCTTATATTTTTACCTAGATACTAATATACTGTTTTAAGCACACAGGTCAAATCTAACCTGCTGCAGTATGCTTTGTTGCAAGGACACAGACGAAAAGAAAGATACTTCACAAATCTTGCGTCTACCACGGTCCTATCAAACTTCCATGAGGATGTACTTACTGTAGATGAACTGGTTTTACCACATCGGAAACCACGCAAAGTGCATGCAGTTCACAACACGATGAGAGACTTTATGTATCAGAACTCTCTTGCTTCCTCAGGACAGTTTTCAGTTTTAACACCTAATGGGACATTGCTACCGCTTAGCTTGCTAATGTTATGTAATTTTTGGCAAGTGAAATCTTTGCTATCTCTTGGTGATCAACCCAACTTCAAGTGTAGAGACATTCACCGTCAAATATTTCAAATGTCTTTTTATACAATTGAAGAAGGTCATATCAGCATTGTTAGCCACGGGTCATATAATTGTACCACTTTGTTTGCATGTTCAGGTAATAAACATCAACATTGTTTTGGGGCCCGTTGGGATACTACGCTTTTAAGTATGTATGAACGTCAACATCAACCCGCTTTACAATTGGGTGATTTTTACAAATTGATACCTTCCCATCGTGGAATAACTTGTGCACATATGCGCAGTTGTGGGTGTTTTGCGATCAATCACATACTCCTGTGAGTTCAAGCTCATCAACATCAGAGAGCGGTGACACTGTCTTCCAAAAGTACACATAATGAATATTTTCTGCTTTGATAGTTTTTCTGCATTTGCAAACATATGATAATTATGTGTAGGAGAGGGTGTTATGGATTACAGGTATTTTCTGGCATATAACGCATAATGAATACAGGTCACAGGTACATATATACATAGTATCATTATAAGGCCTAGTATAGCTTAGAGTATACTGTTAAAATCCTGGTTTTTCTTGTCTTAGAAATAATAGCTTGTTTTGCTCAGAAGTGGCAGGATATTGGGACAGGTTACATAGACATAAAAGGGGAACTAACACCGGTAAACAGGCCGTGGTTTAAAGGTAACTTACGACATATATCATACGTCACTAACTGTAAATTCTGATGGTAAACATCATACGTCACAAACCACAGAGCATGGACACATGACACGTGTCAGACGTACGCAGCAAACAATGAACACTATAATAGGTTTGCACGACTCCATGTTAAACCAGAACCGAACTTAGGTGTGAAGTCACACAGATGAGACTTGAGCTGGGACTGGCTGACCTATCGTAATATCTTTTGGTTTGTGAGTATTGACCCAGGCCCAGATGGCTTTTCCAATCTCTATTATAAGAAATTTCGCAAAATATTAGCTCCTCATCTACTAAAACTGTGTAATTCTTTCCTGGATGGTGCCCCCATCCCGAGCTCGATGCTCCAGGCGTCTATCTCAGTAATCCACAAACAAGGAAAAGACCCAGCGGACTGTAAAAGCTATAGGCCCATCTCTTTAATAAACTCTGATACAAAAATCTTTTCCAAACTTTTAGCTAACCGCCTTAACCAGGTGTTGTCCAAGTTGGTCCATCCTGATCAAGTGGGGTTCATATGTGGTTGACAAGCAGCTGATAACACCAGACGGATTATAGATTTGATTGATCTGGCGCAAAAAAAACATATCCCGTCTATGGTGCTTAGTTTAGATGCAGAAAAAGCGTTCGACAGAATTGATTGGCCCTACTTGAGGGAGACGCTATGAGCGTTCGGCTTGGGTGGGAGAATGATAGAGGCAATTCTCGCTCTGTATCGGGGACCGACGGCGAAGGTCAGGCACCAGGGCTTCCCCTCGGATGAATTCCTGATTAAGAGCGGCACCAGACAAGGCTGTCCTCTGTCACCCCTTCTCTTTGCGCTATGCATCGAACCCCTAGCGGCGCACATCCACCTCAGCCCGAATATAGCAGGAATCCAAATTAGTGACCAGCCACATAAGGTGGCCCTATACGCTGATGACGTGATACTCACGTTATCACAGCCCCTCACCTCTCTGCCGAACGTCTTTCAATTGCTAGGGGAATTTAATGCGATATCTGGGTTCAAAATTAACCAGGCAAAATCAGAAGCCCTAAATATCAACTTACCTAAGGCCACCGAGAAACTGATCACGGTGAACTTTGAATTCAAATGGCAAACCTCCTCCATAAAATATTTAGGGATAAATATCACGAAGCAATCAGGCACCCTTTATAAGGCGAATTACCCCAGACTAATACGGACACTGAAGGAAGATCTACGGAAATGGGCAGGGTACAACATATCCTGGATTGGCAGGATTCAGTCTCTAAAAATGAATCTCCTTCCCAGAATTCTGTACCTATTTCAGACTCTTCCGGTCCCTATAATCAGGGAAGAGATCCTTCGGTTACAGTCCGCAATGGTGAAGTTTGTCTGGGGTAATAAAACCCCCCGCATCAAAACTAGCACACTAATTCGGCCCACAACAAGAGGAGGATTAGCGGTACCTTACCTGTTATCATACTTCAGAGCGGCCCAATTGACCCAAATTATCCAGTGGCACACCCACCCTAGTCGGAGGCGATGGGTGGAACTGGAGGCGGCCTGCTGTGCCCCGGTGGCATTGCAGGACCTGATCTGGCTCCCAAATAAGGTTCGCAAGGACTTCAAACACCCGCTCCCCGCGATTGCCAGCTCTTTGGCAGTATGGGACAAAAGCAAATATAAGCACGTATTAATGAGACAACACTCCTTGATGACCCCAATTTTGGGAAACCCTGATTTCGCTCCGGGCCTGCAGAAGAAAGATTTAACTATATGGACACAGAAGGGCTACACTCGCCTTTTACACCTGGAGGGTAGAATATCTATCAAACCGTTTGAGCAAATTAAGTCTGAAAAATCAGTTCCAAATTCAGAATTTTTTAGATACCTCCAGCTAAGAGCTTTCTATGATAAATTTCCCATTCGAGCTCAACGCACTAATTTTAAACAGCTCTGTTCTACTGGAACAGGAACCAAGGGACTTATCTCTACGATGTACAAAGCGGTAGTCTGTCCGACTCCTGACGCCGACGTGACACTAAAATATAAGAATAGATGGGAAAGAGATCTGGGGGACACACTAGAGGACGAGGACTGGGACTATATTGTCTTGGCGGCAGCTAAGAGCTCAATCTGCACGACATTGAAGGAGAACGCGTATAAGATCCTGATGAGGTGGTATTTGACCCCATTACGATTATCAAAGTTTGTCTGGGGCTACCCTCCATTGTGCCCTAAACAATGTGGGGAGCAGGCAGACTTGCTGCACATGCTGTGGGGTTGCACCAAGATACTCCCAATCTGGGAAGATATCAGAAATTGGCTCCAGAGAATTCTCGATTGCGCGATCCCTTTGGACGGACCCCTGGTTGTTTCTGCTGGCCAAACGCACCCCGGGGTTAAACAGGTCGGAGCACAAATTAATTTGAAAATAGAAATTGACAGGGATGATTGGGAGGATATATGGGAGTTTGCTGCAAAAACTTCCATATGCAGAGCAACTAAAAAAAATATATATAACATTTTATAACCCTCACTATCGTCACAGTTACATATTTTATTACTCTGAATATGCATGTATGTTCCTAGGACAGCATATTGGGATAATATCCCTCACTCACTACGGTCAAGCTTATAGGTTTTGGATATGGGGAAGGCGTGGGGAGGGGAGGGAAAACTCCTAGCATAGCCATAACATGGAGATATTTCTGACAATCCTTAAAACCAGCGTAATAAACGTGAGAACAACTCTTAACAAGCTCAGTACATGAAAAGCATTATAACCTCTCTTTTTGTCAGTCGGTCAAGCTTATAGGTTTTGGACCTGGGAAAAGGGGGTGGAGATGAGGGGGGGGTGGGGAGATAGGGGGGAGGGGGAGACCTGGGTTGACAGGTAACACAACAGCACATTGCATTAATGTTTTTAGGTATCATGCTGAACATAAACGGAATACTTCCTACGCTTGCTGGTCGGGGAAGAGGGGGGGAGGGATGGGGCTCTTAGCATAGGAACCTTCCTGACTAACCTCACAACCATAGCATAAAACATGGGGGTAACATTTAGTGAAGTTAATATCCGAGGATCCTTATGACATTTCTATTTGATCTATGTGGCCCGCCGTGTGCCTTCCTCAGAGGGTTTGACAACGTATTTTATTACTGCAGGCAGCATCATTAGTATGGGGCCGTGCGGCCATATCTTCTGCGGCGGAAGGGCAGGCTTATGGGATTTGGAGCGTGAGGGGGTGGAGGGGAAAAGGGGGGGGGAGAGAAAAGGGAGTACATTATATTATAACACATACAACTTTTCTCAACTTCAACATTCATCAACTGAGGAACAGGTTTTTTTTTTTTACATAACTCAACTGTGGCATAGGGACGGCTTAGCACTAGATCCATGTGTCCAGCTAATCTAGACTGCCAGTTACTGTAATAGTGTCACTGCCGCTGCTTCCATTATCGAAGTCATTTGGGCTTCCTGTCTTGTGCAGGGCTCATTAGGCAGCTTCCCAGTTAACTAGTATTTCCTAGTCCGGGGGGGTGGGGAGGGTAGCAACAGTCGTGCGAACCGAGCCTGGGGTCCATAGTCCTGTACCCGGGCCTTAGACAGATTAAATTTTGCTACTTACAGTTAGTAGATCGCAGTGCTGTTGTCGGAGCATCGCGTTCCCCTCCTATCCCACCCACAAATCCCCCCGCCAACCCCCAAAGCCCAGCCGGACCTCAGCACTCTTCAACTGCCATCCGGTCAGCGGCAAAAGTTATAGTAGCTACAGCTGGGGGCTGCCTCCGATCGTCAGGGGTCGGATTCTGAAGCTATGCATCTGGCTGGGTCTGGTGTGGTTCTTGAGCCGTCATGTGCTCCCGTCTTCGCTGTGGACTACGGTGCTTCTCATCTGTTCTTAGACTGCCTTGGCGCCGCCGTTCTCCTCGCGGGACGGGTGCTGCGTGGTTCCGCGTCCTCCCGGTGCGGTGGGTCTTGTAGTTGCTCCGTTGTCCAGGAAAGCGGCGGGAGCAGACCCAGGGCTTTCACGAATGGGACCATGTCCTCAGGGCGGCGGATGGTTAGGAATTTTCCGTCATAGCTTACCGTAAGCTTGAACGGAAAGCCCCAGCGGTACTTCACCTCCTTCTCCCGGAGGAATGAGGTCAAGGGCTTAATTTCTCTCCTTCGGTCGACTGTTATCCGTGACAGGTCGTTGAAAATTTGGAGAGTTTCATTTTGGAAAGGTAGTGACTCTTTCCCTCTGCAGGCGGTGATGATCTTCTCCTTTACTGTATAGCTGTGTAATCTTATGATTACATCGCGTCTCCGGTTGGGATCTTCTGATCTGGGAGCTACCCCCGGTGGGCCCTATCCATGTCTAGGTCCATGTCCTCTAGCGGGCCGCAGAGCGATGTGAACAGTTCCGCAAGATAGGGACGAAGCTGGCCAGGTAAGACCGTCTCCGGTACATTTCTTATGCGCAGATTCTGGCGCCTGTCCCTATTTTCTTGGTCTTCCTGCCCGTCTTTGAGACGGGAGAGCTCCTCTCCTAGCCGGATGATTTCTTCCTCGGCTGCTGTTTGTCTTGCCAGGGACTCCTCCAGTCCACCTTCCAGAGTCGTTGTCCTCTCTGTTAGGCCAGACCTCTCCTGTTTAATCTCCGCTACTGCTGCTTTGATTTCTGCCTGCAGGGATGTTTGGAGCTTGACATGCATGGTGGAGAATTGGCTCTCCAGGTAGGATCGGGTGATCGGTTCCTCTATCTCCATTTCAAGAGTTGCATGGGCTTTCGTACCCATATTTAGAGCTGCTTGCGGCTCTTGTGAGCCTCGTGGTCCGCCACCCTCTTGGTTTGCTGGACTCTTCTGTGTCGGAGAGAAGAACCGTGACACCGCCGGTGCTGCGGGCTTCTTTGTGTGTTTGGACATGCTCCGATCTCTCCAAGTAATGGGGGTATGTTTTTGAGCCTTGAATTTCTGGTTTGGGAGCGTTATTTATTAAGTTTTAGCCGGTGGGTCCACGGAGCTCCCCTCCTACACCCCCACTCCTGATGACATCATCGGAAACCCATCCCTTTAGCACATTTTTAATGGATCATCAACATTCAGTATTGTCATAGACAACTTAGGATCTGGCTGTGGTTTTTTTTTTTTAGGGAAGCTGTGTCTTTAACTGAAACGGGAGGCGGCCATCTTGGATCCAGATGGAACGCAGGCTGAAACACATGACATGAAGATAGCTCCTACTCAGAAAGCTCTTATTCAGACCACAGTTCTGATCAGACCCTCTCTTCACAGTGGGGGCGCAGACAGGCTCAGGAGGGATCAGGTAGGGCGCAAGAAGGCGGGCCGCCAATATCTTCAACTGGTTTAGCCAACAAAATAGTCAGTGGGTCCATAGAAATGGACACATCCGTTATTTCTTTTTTTAATAGATTGGATAACGATCCAATATTTCTATTGCCGAACACGTCCACCAAATGTGGACCATATCGCTTCTCTGCCCACAACCCCTCCAGCACAGATCAGACACCACAGGGTAGATTTGCTTCAGCCGCCATGGCGTGAGGTACCAATGAATAAAATTTTATATATATTTTCTTTAGTTGCTGTGCATATGGAAGTTTTTGCAGCAAACTCCCATATATCCTCCCAATCATCCCTGTCAATTTCTATTTTCAAATCCGCTGCCCATTTGAGCATGCAGTCATGATCATGTGAATTGACCAAGGCCTCCAAACTGGCTTTTATTCTAGTTATCAAACCTTTTTGATAACTACCTCTCCTACATAGTGCTTCAAAACTTGTGAAGGGAGTAAATTCTAATTTTGGGGACATTTTTGGAAAAAAATTCTGATCTGTAGATATTTAAACATACTAAGATCTGGTGCCTCATACCTAGTTAGGAACTCTTGGAAACTAGAAAGTTTTCCTTTATGCACTAGGTCGGCAACTACTCTAATATGTTTAGCTTTAATTTGGTCAAATTGTTTATAATCACAGCCTGGGGGGAAATTGGGATTATTAAAAAGCGGAGTGAGTTGCGAAACGGGAGACACAAGATTAAATTTGCCCTTAGACTTGCTCCAAATCTCCCAGGTAAATCTCGTCGGATCTAGCTCAAACATTTTGGCGTACACCTCCTTATCCAGTGCCCATAGGGACACTGGCAGAGAAGACGTTCTAGCATATTGGGATTCTATGGCTAACCAACAATATTGTGTTGGATCAGCGTTCCACATCACCTTAGTTGGGCAGCTTGGTAGTATTTCGAGATATCTGGGACACCCAAACCTCCTCTTGTCTTTAAAGCCATCATCACCGATCTAGCTGTTCTAGGCCTTTTACCTTGCCAAATAAAATTAAATATTCTATTTGGGAAATTTTTCAGTTCGGATCCCGGTATCCGGACTGGGAGAGTCTGGAAATGATATAATAACCTAGGGAGTATATTCATCTTGACTGATACTATTCTCCCAATCCATGACACCTGATATCCTTCCCACTTTGCCAGATCCCTTTTAATCTTATCAAACAATGGTGGATAGTTGCCTTGATATAGGGAGTGGTAGTTCCTAGCCACATTTACTCCCAGATATTTAATATGTGAGGAACTCCATCTGTAGCTGAAATTCAGTTTTGGTAATTTTATCTCTGGATCCGAAAGATTCAGATTAAAAGACTGTGACTTGTCGCTGTTCATTTTATATCCAGAGATTTTTCCAAAGTCTGATAGCGCCTTTTGGAGGTTGGGTAAAGAAGTCTGAGGGCTTGCTAAAGTCAGAATAATATCGTCTGCGAATAATGAGATTTTATCATTTGTTTTCCCAATTACTATATAAAATGTATATTACTATTTGCTCTTATTTTAGCAGCCAATGGCTCAATCGTTAGAGCGTAGAGAGGAGGAGATAATGGGTACCCTTGTCTCGTACCATTTAAAAAAAAAAATTTCCCCAAACATTTTTATTAGGCAAAATCATCTTTACAGACATTGGTTTTACATTATCAGTGTTGGCCTAATACAGTTGTATTTTCCTTGTTCATGTGGTTTTACATTATCAGTGTTTGCCCAATACAGTTGTATTTTCCTTGTTCATGTGGGGGGAGAGAGAAAGAAAGGAAAGATCCCCTAAGGCCACGTCATGGTCTCTGGGGTGTGGAAAAAGGAAGAGAGGAGGGGGAGGGGGGGAGAGAGGGAGTCATTCCATCCCCGTCCGGCCGGGTCCCGGCATCCATCATTCACGGCTCTACTGTGGTTCAGATCCGTCTGGGGTTGTATCCTGATTTGGTTCGGATTAATGGGTTAACCAGGGTTCCCAGATTTTATAGAAACCTTCAGTTGAGCAGTTCAAGAAGGCCGTGAGTTTTTCCAAACTCATAACATCGTTAACTCTTTTTTTCACTAGCTGTTTGGTGGGGGGCGCTATCTTCTTCCAAGAGTATACGACTGAACACCTTGCTGCTGTTAGAATAAAGGAGATTAATTTCCATACTGGGCGATCGATGTCCTCTATCGGCCTGCCCAGTAGGAAGGTCAGTGGATCTATAGGAATTGTGAGGCCTGTGACCTCTTTTATCAAATCTTGTACCGTAAGCCAGTATTTCTGAATTTCTGGACATGACCACCAGATATGGGCCATGTCCCGTCTATGTCTACAGCCTCTCCAGCATAGATCTGAGGCCAGAGGGTAGATTTGTTTTAACCTCACTGGGGTAAGATACCAATGATACTGCACCGACACACTTTATTCGAGCAAATACCCAGTATGTACCTGGCAGATACCTGGAATGCGCCACTCCTCACCTCTGACAAGCCCCGTTGCCTTTGCCTTCCCAGCCTGGGTTCATGCCTGGCTGATGGGCGGCTGATCTGTTAAATGATAATGATTAGGATTTAATAGGCTGCAATGCTTCGCGTGTCTACCAGATGGCATAAATTCATGTATTGTAATGCAGTAAATATATATATACTGTGCAGTATTGCAGCCAGCGGGAATAAAATGCTTCAATCCCTGCTTGGAAAATAACTCAATGCACTCGGGCAGAAAACAGTCACAAACCTCAAAACACCCGGGTATACCCGAATTCGTGGGACTAGCCAAGCTCGAATAAAGTGTGTCGCCAGTGTACATTATTTTATAGATGTTTTCCTTCACCGTGGTACAGATGGAAGTTCCTGAGGCCGCGTCTCATATTTCCTCCCAGTCCTCTCTGTCAATAACTATGTCCAATTCCGCTTCCCATTTAAGCATATAGTCGTGAGCGGTAGAGTTCACCGGATTCTCCATGCCGGCATATATTTGTGTTATTAGACCTTTTTGATGTACTCCTTCGCGACAGAATTTCTCAAATTTTGTGAGAGGGGGGAATTTCAATGATGGGGACATTTTTTGTAGAAAGTGTCGAATTTGGAGAAACTTAAATGTATCCAGGTGGGGTAATTTTAATTTGGTTCGCAATTCTTGGAGACTCAGGAACTGTCCATCGCTCAGCAGGTCCGCGATCGCTCTGATCCCCATTGTTTTAAATAGGTCGAATTGTCGGGTTTCACATCCTGGTGGGAATTTAGGGTTGTCAAATATTGGAATGAGCTGAGAGCAAGGGGACGAGAGTAAGAATTTAGTTTTAGTTTTTGCCCATATGTCCCAAGTATGTTTCATTGCCCCCAGCCCGAATTTGGGCGCCATGTCATTTCCCCTGTCACCGCTCCAGAGAAAAGCTGGTAGAGAAGGCGTTCTGGAGTAATGAGATTCAATTGCTAGCCAACATAGCTTGTCTGGGTCCCGAGTTCCACATTATCGCCTGTTTTAATTGGGCAGCTTGGTAATATCTATTAATGTGTGGGACTCCCAGTCCTCCTTTTGTCCTAGACGCCATAAGAACCGACCTAGCTACCCGGGGTCTCCTTCCATCCAAATAAATTAGAGATTTTATTTTGGATAGTTTTTAATTCAGAACCAGGGACATGGATCGGGAGCGTCTGGAAATAATATAATAATCTGGGGAGTATATTCATTTTAACTGAGATCATTCTCCCGATCCATGAGATCTGGTATTTTTCCCATTTATCCAGATCTTTTTTAATTTTCCTAAATAGGTTGGGATAATTATTTTGGTATAGGGAGCAATAGTGCCTCGATACATGTACTCCCAGGTATTTGATGTATATAGGGCTCCACTTATAATTAAAGTTTGATTTCAATGTCCGCATCTCTGGTTCTGATAGATTTTTTTGGTTTCAATTTTTTTATTAGGCAGTTATAACAGTAAACATATTTTCTATGACAGTCCATTTGTGGCCTAACACAATTTTTTACATATGAAAGAAAAGTCTCGACGTCCCCCTGTTCCTCCAGGGTCTGTTGGGGTGACGCGAGAATTGAAGTAGAAAAGGGAAGAGAAGGAGGGGAAAAGAGAGAGAGAAGAGGTGGGGGCGGGAGGGGAGTAGTTGTACCCTTCCCTCGCCTTGTCATGCGCCTTTAGTTTCCGTTACCCATTGTGGCTCCTACCTCTATCCTTATATGGCGTTTCTGTGTGTCAGGGCCATTCTAGTGAAAAAACAAAAATAAACTGTGCGCTACTATCTAACTTTTAAATATATATGGATACAGTGCAGTGACTAAACCATAAAATATTGAAATAAACCACAATACCATAGTGAATAAGTGATAAGATAATAAAATTATATCATAACCGTGTGGTTGATAAAGGCGTCTGCTGCTATAAACATTAGGGGTGGCTCAGCACCCCACACACTCTAAGAAATGGAAACAAAAAGAAAACAGCGCACAACGCCAAATAGTGAAGCAAGTATAAATATATATTAATAAAGGGGTAATAAACCTGCGTACATCAAGTTGATAAAATATGTGCATTTAGTGTATATCACACTAGTTTACCACTCCGCAGCTGTAAGCAGGAAGGTCTGGTACTTGGCTTTCTCTGCAGGAGCCTCCGTGGTGGTTCTGGGGCATGGGATCCTTCCCTCTCTCCTCTCCGGCAGGACGTCACTCTCAAGGGGGTTTCCTTTAAGCAGCTTGGCTTCACTGCAGGTTCAAATGCTCAGTGGGACCGCTCATCCGGCGATATGCCGCCTTTGGAGGAATTTCCCCTAGAATAACCCGTCTCTCCTGTGAGGATTCACTGCTCGTCACGGCCACTTAGATATCAAAACAGTCCAGAGCCGTTGGAGTGGCTCAGCAAACAGTTCCGCTGTGCGGACGCCAGACCGCAGCTAGCAGGGGCTCACTCAGCGTGCCACGATGCCGCTCCGTCACGTGGTGTGACGTGATGACGTCACAGTCTCCGCGGCAGTGGAGAAGACGATAGGGGGGAGGGATAGAAGTCCCTAAGAGTCTCTCAATAGCTCGAACAGCTCAAATAGCACAAAAACAGCATAAAGAATACTGATAACAGTGCGGATCCAATGAATGTAAATTAGCAAATGTACCCATTCTAGTGAACCATGGGTCCCAAATATTGTAGAAGGCAGTGGTGGACCGTTTCAGAAATGCTGACAGTCTCTCCATTTCCTTTACTTCGTTGATTCTATTTATTACTGTCTGTTTGGAGGGGTGGGACACTTTCTTCCAGGCGGCTGCCACCGCACATCTAGCCGCAGTGAGAATAAAGGAGATCAATTTGCCTGTTGGTCGGTCCAGTGTTTCTAGGGGCCTGGCCAATAGGTAGGTCAGCGGTTCAACTGGGATTGTGAGGTCTGTGACCTCTTTTATAAGATTGTGTATGGTTTCCCAGTATTTCTGAATATCTGGACATGAGCACCAGATGTGGGCCATGTCCCCCTTTTGACCGCAGCCTCTCCAGCACAGATCAGAGGCCAGGGGGTAGATTTGGTTAATTTTGGCTGGCGTGAGATACCAGCGAAACAGTATTTTATATAGATTCTCTTTTATTGTGGTACATATGGAAGTTCCTGAAGCTGTTCTGCACAGATTTGTGTTATGAGACCAATCTGATGGCCGGACTCCCTGCATAGCCTTTCAAAGCCAGTGAGAGGGGGAAATTCCAACGTTGGGGATAATGTTTGGTAAAGTGTCGAATTTGTATTTGAAGACATTCAGCCCTACTATCTCATATTTGGATTTTAAGTTTTGGTAACTCAGGAACTCCCCGAAGCTCAGGAGTTGGACAATTGCTCTAATATTTTTGGTATCAAATTGTCTGGGCTCACATCCAGGTGGGAATTTTGGATTTTTGTAGATTGGTAAATTGGTGTGAGTTGGGAACGAGGTGTCGTGAGCTTAAATTTATATCTGCATTTCGTCCAGGTCTCCCAAGTGTGTCTCATCGGGCCTAGTTTGAATTTGTTGCTTAGCATGTCTTCCCTGCTCATGGACCAAAGGCAAGCTGGTAGTGAAGGCATCCCGGCATAGTGTGTTTCTATACCTAGCCAACAGTATTGTTTTGGGCTAGCGTTCCATACCACTGCCTGCCGTAGTTGTGCGGCTAGGTAGTATCTATTTATGTCTGGAACTCCTAGTCCTCCTCTCCCCCTTGAGGCCAAGAGAAACGTTTTGGCGACTCTAGGCTTTTTGCCTTGCCAGATAAAGTGGAAGATTAATTTTTGAATATTTTTTAATTCTGAGCCAGGGATGGGAACCGGGAGGGTCTGGAAATAGTATAGTAGCCTAGGGAGTATGTTCATTTTGAGCGAGACCATCCTCCCGATCCATGATATCTGGTATCCTCCCCATTTATCTAAGTCTTGCTTAATTTTTTTGAACAGGGCCGGATAGTTATATTGATATAGTGTTTGGTAGGTCCTCGATATCTTAACTCCCAAGTATTTGATACAAGAGGAGCTCCAACGATAGTTAAAATTTAATTTGAGGAGTTCCACCTCTGGCTCCGGCAGGCTGAGGTTCAGGGCCTCCGATTTGTCGTTATTTATTTTATATCCCGAGATTTGTCCAAAGTCTCGGAGCTCTTTTTGTAGGTTGGGCAGGGAGATTTGGGGTTTGGAAAGGGTTAGGATGACATCATCAGCGAATAGGGATATTTTGTGCTGCCTGTGTCCAATTTCTATTCCTTGGATGTCTCTATTGAGTCGTATTGCTGATGCCAGCGGTTCTATGGTTAGTGCAAAGAGGAGAGGAGATAAGGGGCATCCCTGTCGAGTACCATTGGTGATCTCAAACCTCTGGTTATTGCCCCCTGGTAGTTTTACCGTTGCTGATGGGTTTTGGTATAATCTACGGACCCCCTCTAGATATGCGTCTTTGAAGCCAAATTTGCGCATAGTTTGGTCCAGGAATTGCCAGTTTATTCTATCGAACGCCTTCTCTGCATCTAGGCTTAACAAAAGTGCTTTGGTCCCTGTGAGGTGTACATGTTCAATGATGTTGTTTATCTTCCGAGTGTTATCCGAGGCTTGTCTGCCCTTGACAAATCCGACTTGGTCAATATTAATTAATCTCGGCAAGATGGGGTTTAATCTGTTTGCTAAAATTTTACTATATAATTTGAGATCACTGTTGAGGAGGGAGATTGGACGATAGCTTCCACACTGCATCGGGTCTCTGCCTTCCTTATGTATAATGGCCAGGTTGGCTAAAGACATTGATGTGGGAATATGGTTCCCTTCCATGAAATAGTTAAATGTTTTTAGAAGATGCTTAGATAGTGTGGGCAAGAATCTTTTATAGTAGACGTTGGTGAAACCGTAAGGGCCAGGAGACTTAGTGATCTTTAATGATTTGACCGCCTCCTCCAGTTCCTCTTTTGTAATCTCAGCATTGAGGACTGTGTTTTCCTCCTCCGTTAAAGTAGGGAGCTGACATTTGTTCAAATATTGTGTTATGGCCTCTATGGCTATTGGTGCGGGGCGGTCAATTTTAGATCTTAAATTATATAACTCAGTATAGTATTTTGTAAATTCCTCTGCAATTTTCTTGTCACTATATTGTATCTCACCAGATTTACTTTTGATAGCTGTTATTTGAGATCTCTTTTGCACCCCTCTTAGTTTACTTGCTAAGAGTCTATCAGCCTTGTTTCCCTTGTCGTAATAGAGTTGGTTTGTCCATTTGAGGGCCTTTTCTACATCCTCCAGCTGAATCTGCCTAAGTTTTGTTCTAGCTGTAACCAGCGTTTTATATAATTTCTTTGTAGGGTTGGCCTTATGGGCTTGTTCTATGGTTTTAATGCTATCTGTAAGTTCTTTGATTTGTGTTAGGCGGGCTTTTTTCCTATGGGAGGCGATGGAAATAAATTTCCCTCTGATGTTTGCCTTATGGGCTTCCCATAGGATTGCTGGAGAGGAGACTGTTCCTGCGTTGAAGAAGAAATAGTCCTTAAGTGAGGCTCTAATTTCTCTTTCTATCTCTGGGTGGTTTAATAACGAATCATTAAGTCTCCAGGAATAGCTTGTTGTTTTTTCAAAGGGGAGTGATAGTGTTAAGGTGATTGGGGCATGATCCGACCAGGTGATTGAGCCAATGTCTGATTCAATGGCTGCCGCCATCACGTTTTTTGTGGTCAAGAAATAGTCTATTCGAGAGTAAGTCTGGTTAGGCGCTGAGAAAAAGGTATAGTCTCTCTGGCCTTGATGTTGGGATCTCCACACGTCCACTAGTGAAAATTAGTTTAGAATTCCCCTGAACCTTTTCCCCATGATCTGGGAGTAGGTTGTACGGGAGGGACCCATCGTGGTTGATCTATCCTCGGTAGGGTTTAAGACCATATTTAGATCACCCCCTACTATCATCGATGATAGATATCCCGGGTCTACGCCCTCGAGAACAGCTTGGAGAAATTCTGTTTGGTTCTCGTTTGGGGTGTATACATTGATCAGGGCAATTATCGAGCCCGCTAAGGAGCCATATACCACAAGGAATCTACCCTCTGGGTCCACTGTCGTTTTGATATGATTGAATGGGGTGCCTTGTCTGATTAGGATAGCCACACCCCTCTTTTTACTACTAAATGAAGCAAAAAAGCTTGTTGGGAACATTTTTTTGAATAAATTTGGGGGGTCTTGAGATGTGAAGTGTGTCTCCTGTAAGAATATGATGTCCCCCCCTGATTTTTTCATGTCCTGAAGGGCCAATCTCCGCTTCCTGTTGATTTGCAACCCTTTGACGTTTAAAGATCTCACTTTAATCGGGGCTGTATTTGCCATTCTTATATTTTATTTTCGTGGGTCGTGGACTCGGGGTCTCATCTTTCCCACTAGTTGAGACCTTGCTCCTGTTTCCTGGGAGTGTGACATATTTTCGTCTATGGGCTAGGTGGGTTGAAGGTGTAACTTCTTTATTGGCCCTTTGCGGCTTGCTGTTGAGCTGCCAAGGGGAGGGGGGGGAGGAAGATCTGCTGGGACAGGGTCAGCAGATGGAAGAGAAGTAGGATTAGGCCTTGTACAGGTCCTAAAGTGATATTGCCATGTCTCCTGGAGACCGGCATTCGGACAAATTTGCCCATTCTGGGGTGGGTCTGGAGCCCGAGGCCGGAGTGCAACAGGGAGGTCCTGGCCCGCTGCTGCGTATGTTGCCCTTCGACTCCTCGACCCTTGGGTACGGGTGGCTATGATGGGGGGGGGACCAAGGTAAAGGTGTGGGGGAGAGAGGGAGTGACGGGTGAGGAGAGGGGGGAGGGATTTTTGGCCGGGTGTCGGAGTAGAGAGCGGTGGGGGAGGGGCTATAGAGGGAAGAGCAGTGCGGTGAGGAGGTGAAGGGTTGGGGGGGGGGAAAGAGGGGGAGGCAGGGGAAGGGAAAGTAAGTAGGAGGGGAAAGAGGGAGGTAGGTCCGGGTCTTTAGTTGGTCAGATGCAAACCATATTTCACATTTACCCCTTTTACCCCATCTTTTGCTGGGGTATGAAGCTCAGTGCATATTATACATACATACATACATATATTAGTACATTTGTTGAAATTGGGAAAGGGGAATACATGCGTCTATCATTTCAGTGCGGGTACATTGATTTACGTACATGGTATACATTTGGTATAACGCTTTGTTTTTATCACCACGTGATTCCTAGCGGTTGTCATGGCCACCCGCCTTCCCTCTGTTAGGCTGTATGTTTTATTTCTATCCGTGGGTTAGCAGAGGATGCGCGGGGGGGGACCTGGGTGGATTTCGGGGCGGGTTGCGGGGGGGGGGGAGCATGTGGGGGGCAAGGGAGGGGAGAGAGGGGAAGGGGGGTGGGGTCTGCTGTTTGGGTGGGTGGCTAACAGTGAGTACAATTATGTCGACATAGCTGATGCCTAGCTTTTGACATATGATATGCATGTGATAATACAGTGTCGATCCGGCAAGACACAAACCGCAACTGGTGTTACTGGAACCTGCTGGTTCTTTCTTAGCGCCTTCGTTTCCGCACTGTTCTCTGTCTGTTGGTTGGAGTGGTAGGAGTTGGAGGCAGCTCCGGATTCAGCGAGTCTTGTAGTGCTTCTGTTTAGGTTAGTAAGGGGGGGGGGGGTTAGGGGAGTGCGGGGAGGGGGGGGGGAAAGGGGAGGGGGGGGTTACAGGTAGACTGGGGGGGAGAGGGAAATGTAGGGGGGGAGTGGGGGCAGGAGGGAAACGGGTAGGGATGGGGTAGGGGGTGTGCTTCTATAAACTCCTAGCAATTTTGAACTTGTAGGGATGGGGGATAGCTAGTGTCACTCTCGCTTCAGTCCTTACACACAGCTTAGTGTCATCTATTAGGTTGTAAGGACTCTGAGGACTCAGGGATTGCCTGCGTATGGGGAGTTGTTCCAGGGAACGCAGATGCCACACTTGTAAGGGTAACGTACTTACAGTTTCGGGGGGGGCCGATGCCCTACCTGGTGTGGACCTGTGTGCCGGCCTCTCATAGGGCTGATTGCCCTGAGGTGCCGGCTGCTGTTGCTCGGGGGTTGGTGAGAAGTGGGGGCGACGGGGGTAGAGGGGGCCATGGGGTTCCCCATCGAACCTTGCTCCTCCTGTAAGATTCTCTTCCCTCCCCCCTCCCGCAACAGTGAGCCCCACCCCCTCCCAAATAGAAGGCCTCTTTAATACGGCTCCGGCTGACAGCCTTGTGTCGGTCTTGCGGCCGGCTCCTCTTGGGCGGATGAGCAGCCTTTCATGGTGGACACTCCGGCTTGGCAGGCGGTCTTCTTTATTCTCTGCAGCAGGCAGGTACGGCGTCTCCCTCTGTTATGCTTGATCCTCGTTGTGGCTGGGTTTCTAGTAGTCGCTCTGGTTTATGGGCAGGTATCTTGCTGAGTCCTCGTGTGGCGTTTTTGTGACACTATAGCGCTGAAACTGGGAGAACAGACAACAGAAGATACGTTTATTATGTCTTTATTTTCTTTGTTTTCGACCTGAGAGGCGCTCTGAGGTCCTCACTGAGGGACCCTCATTCTCCTGTTCGTGGGAGTCAGGTGGATCAGCATTCCACGATGGGGGGGGAGACAGGCCCACTGCTTTCGCCAGTCTGGACATCTCAGTCGGGTGTCTAATGACGTGTCTTCCCATTTCTGATGATTATTAGTTTAAATGGGAACCCCCATTTGTACTTGATACCTTTGTCTCTGAGGAGGGTGGTCAGGGGTTTTAAGTCCATCCGCTTGTTGATAGTTTGCTTTGCTAAATCATTATAGATTTGCATATGGTCATCTTGGTAAGTGAGCGGGTCTTTTTTCCTGCAGGCTGTCATAAGCTTCTCTTTGGTGGTGTAGTGGTGTAGCGGTGTAGCGGTGTAGCGGTGTAGCGGTGTAGCCTGACTATGGTGTCCCTGGTCTTATTTGGGTCATCTGACCTTGGCCCGAGGGCGCGATGGGCCCTATCCATCTCAAAGTCCTTTTTGTCCAGGTCTGCGCACAGCGAGGAGAAGAGCCCTAAGAGGTATGGCTGTAGTTTATCTAACTGGATCGTCTCTGGAATTCCGCGGATCCGCAGGTTCTGTCGTCTCTCGCGGTTTTCCTGGTCCTCGAGGTTATCTTTCAGATATCTAATCTCCATTCCAAGCGGAAGATTTCATTGTCTGCATCTGTTTGTATCTGGAGAGATTCCGCCATTTTAGTTTCTAGTGTTGTTGTCCGTTCAGCAAGGCCTTCTATTTCGTGCCTCAGTTATGTTACGGCAGCCTTCAGGTCTTGCTGTATAGAAGTGTGCAATTTGTCTAGCATGCCCTTCATCAAGTCTTGCATGAATTCCCTTGTTGGGATAGTCTCTGGGCTTTGCGCTCGCTCCCTTTGTTCTCGGGCCGCGGCCTGCTGCTTAGGGCCTCGTGTGTTCGTTGGCCCGGCGCCATATTGGTTTCTCGGGGTAGGCTCCGAGCTCCGCTGAGATGGCGGAAAAAAGTTTAATGAGCCCTGGCCGGGCGGCGCTTTTTGCTTCGCAGCCATTGCGGGGTGTTTATTCTGCTAGGGGTTATGTTTTTGGGGTCGGGTGGTGGGGTGAGGGGCACTTGTATAGCGGTCTATGCGCGAGGGCCGGCGGAGCTCAGCTCTCACACGTCCATCTTATCTGGCTTTGTTTTTTTATTTTCTGTTTATTTAATTATTTCATTTCCTGTGGGGGGCTGTGTCTTTAAATCAGACCTGCGGCGGCCATCTTGGATGTAGCCGACACACAGGCTGAAACGCAGGGAGCCAGGCAGCACTATTCACCGCCGGGGGGGGGGCTCAGGTATCACTTGGCCAGGTTTCCCCACTCTCCCTGCGGTCAGCTGTCCGGTCGTCTCTGGGGAGCCTCCCCGTCTGTTATGCCACTATGTTATGCCACTATTCCCTGCGTGTGAGCCCGGCGGCCATCTTAGGTGGTGCTGCTCCTCCACACCGGGGCTCAATCGGAACTGGAGGGGTACTCTCGGCCTCGTCTCCCCCGGCCCACGGCTCTGCTCACCTCTGTGGGGCTTCCTCCTCTCCCCTCTGGGACCCCGCCGTGTCACTCACCCCCTCGGGGAAGCCGCGCTTCTCCCTGCGTGAGCCTCCGCAGCCGAGTCAAGATGGCCACTCCGCCTTCCCCCTCGGTTCCCTCCCGAGCACTCGAGATCGCCACTGGTGCTGGCGAGTCTCCTACCGGCTGGTAAGCTGCTCCGGGATCTGTCTGCTGTGATAATCTTTTGCGGGGAAGCGGAGAGGGGGGGGAGGGCTGGGCGGTTTTGTCGGGGGCCGCGCTGAACCTCTCAGCTCCACAGAGTCTCCCTGTCACGCACGGGCCTCAGCAGCTTCTTTTACTCACTTTATTTTCTGCTCCCTTGTTCTGTATATTTGGGGGGCTTAGCAATGTCCAATTTCGTTATTGTTTGTGTCTTATAGTGTGGTGTTTGAAATTTATTTTGGCCAGATTGATGTTCGCTATTTCTTTGTTTGAAGTTTTGTCTGCAGGAGCTTAAGACAGACACAGCCTTTGCAGTTAGACTCCAGGCCACGCCCAGGTTCTGATAGATTTAAGTTGAGGGCTTCTGACTTATCACTGTTAATTTTGTATCCTGATATTTTGCCAAATTCCTTTAATTCTTTGTGTAAGTTGGGAAGGGAGATCTGGGGCTGCGTTAATGTTAATATGATATCGTCTGCGAACAATGAGACTTTATAGTTTATTCCGCCAATTGGTACCCCCTGTATATTTATATTGTCTCGTATTTTAGACGCTAGTGGTTCGTTTGTTAGGGCGAAGAGGAGGGGGGACAAAGGGCATCCCTGTCTCGTTCCATTTTTCATTTCAAATTTTTTTGCTGTACCCCCCGGGAGTTTCACCACTGCAGACGGGCAGCAGTACAGCGCTCGGACTCCCGCTAGATACGCTTCTTTTAAGCCGAATTTCTGCATTGTTTTGTCAAGAAATAGCCAATCAATTCTATCGAACGTCTTCTTTGCGTCCAGGCTTAACAGAACCGCTTTGGTAGCTGTGAGGTGGGCATGATCAACTATATTTATAATTTTGCGGGTGTTGTCTGAGGCTTGTCTGCCAGATACAAACCCCACCTGGTCGTTGTGAATTAATCTCGGTAGGATGGGATTCAGTCTATTTGCCAGGATTTTGCTGTATAGCTTAAGATCGTTATTTAGTAGGGAGATTAGTCGGTAGCTCCCACATAGCAGTGGGTCCCTACCCTCTTTGTGGATGATGGCGAGATTGGCCTGGGTCATTGATGGGGGGATTGGGCTGCCATCCATGAATGAATTGAATAAGCTGAGGAGGTGTTTAGTTAGGATCGGGGAGAATCTTTTGTAATAAACATTGGAGAAGCCATCGGGGCCAGGGGCTTTTGAGATTTTTAATGTTTTTATTGCGTCCGCCAGCTCTTTTTGGGTAATTTTTGCGTTAAGCATCTGATTCTCCTCCTCTGTCAGTGTTGGTAGGAGGCAATCGGACAGGTAATTACTAATAGGAACAGTGGCTGGTGTCCCCGTGTTCCCACCCTGAGCCTTGAGGTTATAAAGTTTAATATAAAAAGCGGTAAATTCCTCCGCTATTTTCTGTTCGTTATAGATTATTTCTCACGATTAATTTTTATCGCTGTGATCTGGGAACGCTTCTGTATACCTCTTAGTTTGCTCGCCAAAAGTATGTCAGCCTTATTGCCCTTGTCATAATATTTCTGACTAGTCCATGTAAGAGCTTTTTCTACTTCTTCCATTTGGGCTTGTTTTAGCTCATTTCTGGCTGCGGTCAAGGTTTTATAATGATAGGCAATAGAGAATGCTAGAGCCTCTGGTCTCAGGGTATGGTGGAGGTTGCACTAATCATTGCATGCTGTGATTGATCTGCTCAGTATCAATAGTTGGATATCACACTGACAGTAGGTAGTGATGCATGCAGAGTAGTGAATGCAAATAAATGTGCCACTGTCATATATCACAAAACCTATATAGGTACTAGGTCACATGATCAATGATTCAGTAAATCATTAGTGCACATTATACCACATTATATAAATGAACCGCGGCATGTGCATCAAAAACCGGACCTGATATATGCATAAACTACCTCTGCTAGGCAGTTAACAACTCGAACAACCCCACACAAACTACCAGGAACAGTCTCACCCGTGACTCCTCCTACACGACGTCAACGTGGTGACGTCATGCCGACGATCGTTTCGCGCATAAGGGGCTGGCGCTTTCTCAAGGTTCAGGTATCCAACTATTGATACTGAGCAGATCAATCACAGCATGCAATGATTAGTGCAACCTCCACCATACCCTGAGACCAGAGGCTCTAGCATTCTCTATTGCCTATCATTTGTATTTACCATTGTGTCTCACACTACCACCTGGTACTGGTAAGGGGACATACACTAATATTTGGGAATTCACCTTATAAGAATATCCCCTTACCCTGCCTCACCCGTGATTTATGTTTTAATAGTTTTTATGGATATCTTGAGTGTGTGTTACTGCGTCGACTTCTGAATATTAATAAATCATTTATTATTTTTGCCCTAGGGCATTTTAGTGGTAATTGTCCTCCCACAGTGTTGGGAGCGGTTACTTAATTGTACCCTTATAGCCTTATCATTACTCTAGTGGGTTACTATACCTGTGGACTATTTTCGGCTTTGCTGTGCATTGAAGTGGGATCTTTTTAGGAGCATCCTTTGTCTCCTTATATATGTATAATTATTTTAGTTGTCAGATCTGTTATTAATTTCACCTTGGCCTTTCTGTGGGATGCAATTGAAATAAAAGTTCCCCTAATTGCTGCCCTATGGGCTTCCCACAGAACCGCCGGAGAGTCTACTATGCCCCAGTTGAGAGTGAAGTACTCCCTAAGAGCCTTTTTACTTTCTTTTTCTACCTCCGGGTGGTTCAGTAGGGAGTCGTTCAGCTTCCAAGTGTAGGCGGTTAATTTATGAAATGGGGTGGATAGGGTTAATGTGATGGGGGCGTGATCTGACCATGTAATGGGGCCTAAGTCCGAATTTGTGCAGGCTTCCAGGATATATTTGGTAGCAAAAAAATAGTCTATACGAGAGTATGACTGGTGGGGTGCGGAATAGAATGTGTAATCTTTTTGGCCCTGGTGTTGGATTCTCCAGATGTCCATTAAGGAATATTCCTTGGTGATCGTTTTAAATTGTTTCTCCATCCTCTGAGGTGGAGCTCTGTGTTGGCCTTGTTGGCCTGAGGTTCTGTCCTCCGCAGAGTTTATGGCCATATTAAAGTCTCCGCCCACAATCAACAAAGATAGGTAGGTAGGGTCAACCTTTTCTAACACTGCTTTCAGGAATTCCGTTTTATTATCATTTGGCGCGTAGATGTTGATCAGAGCGACCGGCGAGCCAGCCAGTGAGCCATATATACCATTAGAAATCTACCCTCTCGTTTTCGTGATATTGAATGGGGTTCCTTGTCGGAGCAGGATCGTTACTCCCCGCTTTTTACTGTTAAATGACGAGAAGAAACCTGTAGGGAATACATTGCTAATCAATTTGGGCAGCTCTTGGGATGTAAAGTGCGTCTCTTGGAGGAAGATGATATCTCCCTTGGACTTTTTCAGCTCTTGGAGCGCCAGTCGTCTTTTTCTATTATTATTCAGGCCCTTTACGTTTAGTGATACAAGTTTAATTGCGGACTGACTAGCCATTTGGGCGAGAGAGTTTAGTGTCCATCGGGGTCTCGCCCTTCCCACCGGGGAGATCCTGGTTCGTTGGTTCATCGAACCTTTATAACGCTTCTTGATGGTGCTGTTTGAGTATGGGTGTCAGGCCCGCCCGACGAGGGGTTAGGTGGAAGGAGGGCAGGGAAGGTCGAGAGGGGGGGAGGAATAGGCTGCTGGGACAGGGTCAGCAGCAAGAGGCAAAGTGGGACGAGGTCAGCTAATGACCTCCGGCATTTGGGCTTAAGGCCAATGGGGGGGAATCCGATGGTTCAGGCATGGGCGTGCAGGGAAGGTGCGGACCCTTGTACTTGCTTAGTGTAAGCTCTACCTTAGTTTAAGAGGGGGGGGGGAGGCGGGGGGAGGGGGGGAAATGGGAGAAGGGAAAGGGGTCAAAGGGACGCAGGTCCCGAAACGCATCAGAGTTACTATGTACTCCTTTTGACCACTTAATAAAACCTTTTATATCCGATACTGGTTTGCAGCCCCCATTGTTTGCACGGTTGTGCTCCGCCACTGTACCCTATGGGACTACTCTCTGCAATTACGTCTGGCGTGACGCACCCACTAATCAAGGACTGAGCTGTGCTTCGAGGGAGTTCCTCACATTGATCGTTTGATTGGTATGTACTTTTGTTTTGCTGGGGGTCTATACAGGACCTTTATGGTATATATAGAGATCTGTGTTAGCCGTCCAGCGTAACTAGTACACTCCTATGTTTATATCATCCTAATGAGTCTCCTTAGCTCTTATACATGCTCTAATGCCTTGGTTACATATTTTATTACTCTGAATATGCATGTATGTTCCTAGGACAGCAGAGCCCTGAATATTGGGATAATATCCCTCACCCACTACGGTCAAGCTTATAGGTTTTGGATATGGGGAAGGCATGGGGAGGGGAGGGAAAACTCCTAGCATAGCCGTAACATGGAGATCTTTCTGACAATCCTTAAAACCAGCGTAATAAACGTGAGAACAACTCTTAACAAGCTCAGTACATGAAAAGCATTATAACCTCTCTTTTTGTCAGTCGGTCAAGCTTATACAGTAGGTTTTGGACCTGGGAAAAGGGGGGAGATTGGGGGGGGGGAGATAGGGGGGAGGGGGAGACCTGGGTTGACAGGTAACACAACAGCACATTGCATTAATGTTTTTAGGAACATAAACGGAATACTTCCTACGCTTGCTGGTCGGGGAAGAGGGGGGGAGGGATGGGGCTCTTAGCATAGGAACCTTCCTGACTAACCTCACAACCATAGCATAAAACATGGGGGTAACATTTAGTGAAGTTAATATCCGAGGATCCTTATGACATTTCTATTTGATCTATGTGGCCCGCCGTGTGCCTTCCTCAGAGGGTTTGACAACGTATTTTATTACTGCAGGCAGCATCATTAGTATGGGGCCGTGCGGCCATATCTTCTGCGGCGGAAGGGCAGGCTTATGGGATTTGGAGCGTGAGGGGGTGGAGGGGAAATGGGGGGGGGAGAGACAAGGGAGTACATTATATTATAACACATACAACTTTTCTCAACTTCAACATTCATCAACTGAGGAACAGGTTTTTTTTTTTTTACATAACTCAACTGTGGCATAGGGATGGCTTAGCACTAGATCCATGTGGCCAGCTAATCTAGACTGCCAGTTACTGTAATAGTGTCACTGCCGCTGCTTCCATTATCGAAGTCATTTGGGCTTCCTGTCTTGTGCAGGGCTCATTAGGCAGCTTCCCAGTTAACTAGTATTTCCTAGTCCGGGGGGGTGAGGGGGGGGTAGCAACAGTCGTGCGAACCGAGCCTGGGGTCCATAGTCCTGTACCCAGGCCTTAGACAGATTAAATTTTGCTACTTACAGTTAGTAGATCACAGTGCTGTTGTCGGAGCATCGCGCTCCCCTCCTATCCCACCCACAAATCCCCCTGCCAACCCCCAAAGCCCAGCCGGACCTCAGCACTCTTCAACTGCCATCCGGTCAGCGGCAAAAGTTATAGTAGCTTCAGCTGGGGGCTGCCTCCGATCATCAGGGGTCGGATTCTGAAGCTATGCGTCTGGCTGGGTCTGGTGTGGTTCTTGAGCCGTCATGTGCTCCCGTCTTTGCTGTGGACTACGGTGCTTCTCATCTGTTCTTAGACTGCCTTGGCGCCGCCGTTCTCCTCGCGGGACGGGTGCTGCGTGGTTCCGCGTCCTCCCGGTGCGGTGGGTCTTGTAGTTGCTCCGTTGTCCAGGAAAGCGGCGGGGGCAGACCCAGGGCTTTCACGAATGGGGCCATGTCCTCAGGGCGGCGGATGGTTAGGAATTTGCCGTCATAGCTTACCGTAAGCTTGAACGGAAAGCCCCAGCGGTACTTCACCTCCTTCTCCCGGAGGAATGAGGTCAAGGGCTTCATTTCTCTCCTTCGGTCGACTGTTATCCGTGACATGTCGTTGAAAATTTGGAGAGTTTCATTTTGGAAAGGTAGTGACTCTTTCCCTCTGCAGGCGGTGATGATCTTCTCCTTTACTGTATAGCTGTGTAATCTTATGATTACATCGCGTCGCCGGTTGGGATCTTCTGATCTGGGAGCTACCCCCGGTGGGCCCTATCCATCTCTAGGTCCATGTCCTCTAGTGGGCCGCAGAGCGATGTGAACAGTTCCGCAAGATAGGGACGAAGCTGGCCAGGTACAGTAAGACCGTCTCCGGTACATTTCTTATGCGCAGATTCTGGCGCCTGTCCCTATTTTCTTGGTCTTCCTGCCCGTCTTTGAGACGGGAGATCTCCTCTCCTAGCCGGATGATTTCTTCCTCGGCTGCTGTTTGTCTTGCCAGGGACTCCTCCAGTCCACCTTCCAGAGTCGTTGTCCTCTCTGTTAGGCCAGACATCTCCTGTTTAATCTCCGCTACTGCTGGTTTGATTTCGGCCTTCAGGGATGTTTGGAGCTTGACATGCATGGTGGAGAATAGGCTCTCCAGGTAGGATCGGGTGATCGGTTCCTCTATCTCCATTTCAAGAGTTGCATGGGCTTTCGTACCCATATTTAGAGCTGCTTGCGGCTCTTGTGAGCCTCGTGGTCCGCCACCCTCTTGGTTTGCTGGACTTTTCTGTGTCGGAGAGAAGAACTGTGACACCGCCGGTGCTGCGGGCTTCTTTGTGTGTTTGGACATGCTCCGATCTCTCCAAGTAATGGGGGTATGTTTTTGAGCCTTGAATTTCTGGTTTGGGAGCGTTATTTATTAAGTTTTAGCAGGTGGGTCCGCGGAGCTCCCCTCCTACACCCCCACTCCTGATTACATCATCGGAAACCCATCCCTTTAGCACATTTTTAATGGATCATCAACATTCAGTATTGTCATAGACAACTTAGGATCTGGCTGTGGTTTTTTTTTTTTTAGGGAAGCTGTGTCTTTAACTGTAACGGGAGGTGGCCATCTTGGATCCAGATGGAACGCAGGCTGAAACACATGACATGAAGATAGCTCCTACTCAGAAAGCTCTTATTCAGACCACAGCTCTGATCAGACCCTCTCTTCACAGTGGGGGCGCAGGCAGGCTCAGGAGGGATCAGGTAGGGCGCAAGAAGGCGGGCAGCCAATATCTTCAACTGGTTTAGCCAACAAAATAGTCAGTGGGTCCATAGAAATGGACACATCCGTTATTTCTTTTTTTAATAGATTGGATAACGATCCAATATTTCTATTGCCGGACACGTCCACCAAATGTGGACCATATCGCTTCTCTGCCCACAACCCCTCCAGCACAGATCAGACACCACAGGGTAGATTTGCTTCAGCCGCCATGGCGTGAGGTACCAATGAATACAATTTTATATATATTTTCTTTAGTTGCTGTGCATATGGAAGTTTTTGCAGCAAACTCCCATATATCCTCCCAATCATCCCTGTCAATTTCTATTTTCAAATCCGCTGCCCATTTGAGCATGCAGTCATGATCATGTGAATTGACCAAGGCCTCCAAACTGGCTTTTATTCTAGTTATCAAACCTTTTTGATAACTACCTCTCCTACATAGTGCTTCAAAACTTGTGAAGGGAGTAAATTCTAATTTTGGGGACATTTTTGGAAAAAAATTCTGATCTGTAGATATTTAAACATACTAAGGTCTGGTGCCTCATACCTAGTTAGGAACTCTTGGAAACTAGAAAGTTTTCCTTTATGCACTAGGTCGGCAACTACTCTAATGTGTTTAGCTTTAATTTGGTCGAATTGTTTATAATCACAGCCTGGGGGGAAATTGGGATTATTAAAAAGCGGAGTGAGTTGCGAAACGGGAGACACAAGATTAAATTTGCCCTTAGACTTGCTCCAAATCTCCCAGGTAAATCTCGTCGGATCTAGCTCAAACATTTTGGCGTACACCTCCTTATCCAGTGCCCATAGGGACACTGGCAGAGAAGACGTTCTAGCATATTGGGATTCTATGGCTAACCAACAATATTGTGTTGGATCAGCGTTCCACATCACCACCTGCCTTAGTTGGGCAGCTTGGTAGTATTTCGAGATATCTGGGACACCCAAACCTCCTCTTGTCTTTAAAGCCATCATCACTGATCTAGCCTTTTACCTTGCCAAATAAAATTAAATATTCTATTTAGGAAATTTTTCAGTTCGGATCCCGGTATCCGGACTGGGAGAGTCTGGAAATGATATAATAACCTAGGGAGTATATTCATCTTGACTGATACTATTCTCCCAATCCATGACACCTGATATCCTTCCCACTTTGCCAGATCCCTTTTAATCTTATCAAACAATGGTGGATAGTTGCCTTGATATAGGGAGTGGTAGTTCCTAGACACATTTACTCCCAGATATTTAATATGTGAGGAATTCCATCTGTAGCTGAAATTCAGTTTTGGTAATTTTATCTCTGGATCTGAAAGATTCAGATTAAAAGACTGTGACTTGTCGCTGTTCATTTTATATCCAGAGATTTTTCCAAAGTCTGATAGCGCCTTTTGGAGGTTGGGTAAAGAAGTCTGAGGGCTTGCTAAAGTCAGAATACTATCGTCTGCGAATAATGAGATTTTATCATTTGTTTTCCCAATCACTATATACAATGTATATTACTATTTGCTCTTATTTTAGCAGCCAATGGCTCAATCGTTAGAGCGAAGAGAGGAGGAGATAATGGGTACCCTTGTCTCGTACCATTTAAAAAAAAAAAAATTTCCCCAAACATTTTTATTTGGCATAATCATCTTTACAGACATTGGTTTTACATTATCAGTGTTGGCCTAATACAGTTGTATTTTCCTTGTTCATGTGGTTTTACATTATCAGTGTTGGCCTAATACAGTTGTATTTTCCTTGTTCATGTGGGGGGAGAGAGAAAGAAAGGAAAGATCCCCTAAGGCCACGTCATGGTCTCTGGGGTGTGGAAAAAGAAAGAGAGGAGGGGGGGGGGGGGAGAAAGGTAGTCATTCCACCCTCGTCCGGCCGTGTCCCGGCATCCAACCTTCATGGCTCTACTGTGGTTCAGATCCGTCTGGGGTTGTATCCTGATTTGGTTCGGATTAATGGGTTAACCAGGGTTCCCAGATTTTATAGAAACCTTCAGTTGAGCAGTTCAAGAAGGCCGTGAGTTTTTCCAAACTCATAACATCGTTAACTCTTTTTTTTACTAGCTGTTTGGTGGGGGGCGCTATCTTCTTCCAAGAGTATGCGACTGAACACCTTGCTGCTGTTAGAATAAAGGAGATTAATTTCCATACTGGGCGATCGATGTCCTCTATCGGCCTGCCCAGTAGGAAGGTCAGTGGATCTATAGGAATTGTGAGGCCTGTGACCTCTTTTATCAAATCTTGTACCGTAAGCCAGTATTTCTGAATTTCTGGACATGACCACCAGATATGGGCCATGTCCCCTCTATGTCCACAGCCTCTCCAGCATAGATCTGAGGCCAGAGGGTAGATTTGTTTTAACCTCACTGGGGTAAGATACCAATGATACATTATTTTATAGATGTTTTCCTTCACCGTGGTACAGATGGAAGTTCCTGAGGCCGCGTCTCATATTTCCTCCAAGTCCTCTCTGTCAATAACTATGTCCAATTCCGCTTCCCATTTAAGCATATAGTCGTGAGCGGTAGAGTTCACCGGATTCTCCATGCCGGCATATATTTGTGTTATTAGACCTTTTTGATGTACTCCTTCGCGACAGAGTTTCTCAAATTTTGTGAGAGGGGGGAATTTCAATGATGGGGACATTTTTTGTAGAAAGTGTCGAATTTGGAGAAACTTAAATGTATCCAGGTGGGGTTATTTTAATTTGGTTCGCAATTCTTGGAGACTCAGGAACTGTCCATCGCTCAGCAGGTCCGCGATCGCTCTGATCCCCATTGTTTTAAATAGGTCGAATTGTCGGGTTTCACACCCTGGTGGGAATTTAGGGTTGTCAAATATTGGAATGAGCTGAGAGCAAGGGGACGAGAGTAAGAATTTAGTTTTAGTTTTTGCCCATATGTCCCAAGTATGTTTCATTGCCCCCAGCCTGAATTTGGGCGCCATGTCATTTCCCCTGTCACCGCTCCAGAGAAAAGCTGGTAGAGAAGGCGTTCTGGAGTAATGAGATTCAATTGCTAGCCAACATAGCTTGTCTGGGTCCGAGTTCCACATTACTGCCTGTTTTAATTGGGCTGCTTGGTAATATCTATTAATGTCTGGGACCCCCAGTCCTCCTTTTGTCCTAGACGCCATAAGAACCGACCTAGCTACCCGAGGTCTCCTTCCGTTCCAAATAAATTGGAGGATTTTATTTTGGATAGTTTTTAATTCAGAACCAGGGACATGGATCGGGAGCGTCTGGAAATAATATAATAATCGGGGGAGTATATTCATTTTAACTGAGATCATTCTCCCGATCCATGAGATCTGGTATTTTTCCCATGTATCCAGATCTTTTTTAATTTTCCTAAATAGGTTGGGATAATTATTTTGGTATAGGGAGCAATAGTGCCTCGATACATGTACTCCCAGGTATTTGATGTATATAGGGCTCCACTTATAATTAAAGTTTGATTTCAATGTCCGCATCTCTGGCTCTGATAGATTTAAGTTGAGGGCTTCTGACTTACTGTATCACTGTTAATTTTGTATCCTGATATTTTGCCAAATTCCTTTAATTCTTTGTGTAAGTTGGGAAGGGAGATCTGGGACTGCGTTAATGTTAATATGATATCGTCTGCGAACAATGAGACTTTATAGTTTATTCCGCCAATTGGTACCCCCTGTATATTTATATTGTCTCGTATTTTAGACGCTAGTTGTTCGATTGTTAGGGCGAAGAGGAGAGGGGACAAAGGGCATCCCTGTCTCGTTCCATTTTTCATTTCAAATTTTTTTGCTGTACCCCCCGGGAGTTTCACCACTGCAGACGGGCAGCAGTACAGCGCTCGGACTCCCGCTAGATACGCATCTTTTAAGCCGAATTTCTGCATTGTTTTGTCAAGAAATAGCCAATCAATTCTATCGAACGTCTTCTCTGCGTCCAGGCTTAACAGAACCGCTTTGGTAGCTGTGAGGTGGGCATGATCAACTATATTTATAATTTTGCGGGTGTTGTCTGAGGCTTGTCTGCCAGATACAAACCCCACCTGGTCGTTGTGAATTAATCTCGGTAGGATGGGATTCAGTCTATTTGCCAGGATTTTGCTGTATAGCTTAAGATCGTTATTTAGTAGGGAGATTAGTCGGTAGCTCCCACAGAGCAGTGGGTCCCTAACCTCTTTGTGGATGATGGCGAGATTGGCCTGGGTCATTGATGGGGGGATTGGGCTGCCCTCCATGAATGAATTGAATAAGCTGAGTAGGTGTTTAGTTAGGATCGGGGAGAATCTTTTGTAATAAACATTGGAGAAGCCGTCGGAGCCAGGGGCTTTTGAGATTTTTTTTTTGTTTCAATTTTTTTATTGTTTTATCAGGGTACACAACAGATAGTAAACTTTGTTGTACATAGATTGGATAAACATTGATATTTGCATATATTAATAAAAACATCCGTATTCCGTTTTCTTTATTAAGATAGGTGTTTATCTAAATGTTTGTATGTCTGAATGCTCGAACGTTTCTGCTGTTATGGTTCTAACTAGGAAGCTGCCGCTTCCGTGTGTCCTGTTTTTAGTAGTATAGTAGAGAAAAGAAAAGGTGGAGAGCAGAGAAAGAGAGAGGAGAGAAAAAAGAAGGGAGATGGGGAGGGGTAGAAGGGGGGGGAGAGGTGCTGCGGGATGGCGTCCAGTTTTGTATATATCCTGCCTTTTCCTTTAGGAATTTATTATGTACCTGACCAAATTTCCCATGTCTTATGGAACTTATCCATCTTTTGGGTCAGTTTTGCCGTAAGAAGTTCCATTGTCTTTATTTCTCGCATTCTGCGGAGTACGGTCTGTTTAGCAGGGGCATTCACCTTCTTCCACGCTGCAGCAACGGAACAACGTGCCGCCGTGAGCACATGGCTCACCATCTTACTCTCTGCTGTGTCTAATTCGTCAATTGGCTTGGCCAGCACCATGGTCAGCGGGTCCACCTCAATCTCTACCCCCAGGTACTCTCGGATTAGTGTTTGAATCATGACCCAGAACACCTGAATCTTGGGGCAGTTCCACCAGATATGAGCCATGTCTCCTCTTTGCCCGGAACCCCTCCAACACAAATCTGGGGTCCCGGGGAAGATCTGGCTCAACCTATTCGGGGTTAGGAACCAGTAAAATATAATTTTATAGATGTTCTCTTTAATGGTAGTACAAATCGATGTTTTGGATGCTACCTCCCAGATATCCTCCCAGTCTTCTCTATCAATCTCTATATTTAAATCCTCCGCCCATTTGGACATATATCTGTGTTGGGAACAGCCTGTTGATCGCGCCAGGCCCAGATATATTTCCCAGATCAATCCTTTAGCATAGTACCCTTTCCTGCACAGTCGTTCAAAATTTGTTAGCTGCTGGAAAGCCTTATCTTTGGATACTGTTTGCAGGTAGTGCCTGATTTGTAAAAAGCCAAATATTGGGAGGTTTGTCGTTTGATATTTTTTTCCAGTTCTTGGGTCAGCAAGAGCCTACCTTGCCCAGAGAAATCCTCTGCTATCATCATCTTCAGCTGTTTAAATTTACTGAGTCTCTGTGGGAACCCGCCGGGGGGAAATTCTGGGTTATCGAATATGGGTGTTAATAGGGAGGGGTGAGCCGTCAAGCCATATTTGTCTTTATTTTTGGTCCATACTCTCCATGTACATTTCATTGGTCCCAGTTTTAATGTTTCCGAGAGGATCTCTCTACCCCGCACAGTCCACAGGGTGGCCGGGAGTGAGAGGGGTCTCGCGTAGGAAAACTCTATCCCTGTCCAACAGCTTGTAGTTGGGTCATTGTTTCACATTATCACTTGTTTCAGTTGGGCCGCCAAATAATATTTAATGATATCTGGGACTGCCAAGCCTCCACATTCTTTTGGTGCTAACATTATGGTTCTAGCTACTCTTGGTCTTTTGTTTTGCCAAATGAATTGAAAAATTCTGTTTTGTATATTCTTTAATTCCGACATTGGGATATCAATTGGGAGAGTCTGGAAGTAATACAGAAGTCTTGGCAGGATATTCATTTTGACCGTAGCTATTCTGCCTAACCAAGATATCTGGTATTCATTCCAGCTCTGTAAGTATTTTTTTAGCCTCTCAAATAGGGGCGGATAGTTATATTGATATAGTGATTTGTACTCCCGTGTTATTTGGATTCCCAAGTATTTGATTTTCGTGGAACTCCACTTATAATTAAAATTTAATTGTAGCAGTTTGGCCTCGGGATTAGGTAGAGATACATTTAATGCTTCCGACTTATCCATATTGATTTTATACCCCGAGATTTTGCTAAATGTATCTAATTGTGAATGTAAATTCGGGAGTGAAGTCAAGGGGTTGGCTAGAGTTAGGATAATGTCGTCAGCAAAAAGGGATATCTTGTAATCCGTATCTCCAATTGTAATGCCACTTATATTGTTGTCCTCTCTGATTGTTGTTGCCAAGGGTTCTATAGAGAGGGCAAACAGAAGTGGAGACAAGGGACATCCCTGTCTAGTACCATTCCTAATGTTTATAGGGTTTCGAGTTTCCTCCTGGGAGTTTCACTACAGCCGTGGGAGTTTTATAGAGGGCTCTAACCCCCTCAAGATATGGGCCCTTAAATCCGAATTTAATTAATGTTTGGTCTAAAAATTCCCATCTGATCCTGTCAAACGCCTTTTCCGCGTCTAAACGTAACAGGATGGCTTTCGTGGATGAGAGATGTACATGGTCGATTATGTTTATAATTTTTCTCGTATTATCTGAGGCTTGTCTGCCTGAAATAAATACGACTTGGTCCTTGTGGATCAGGCCTGGGAGAATGGGAGTTAGTCTGTTAGCTAGGATTTTGCTATAAAGTTTTAGGTCCGAATTAAGGAGGGCTATGGGGCGATAATTACCACACTGTAGTGGGTCTCTCCCTTCCTTTGGTATGAGTGCCAAATTCGCTCTAGACATAGAAGCGGGGATAGCCGTTCCCTCCAGAAACTCATTAAACATATCCAGGAGATGTGGTGCCAAGATCAATTTAAATTTTTTATAGTATTGATTGGAAAACCCATCCGGGCCTGGCGTTTTACTAGGTTTTAGTTGTGAGATGGCTTCTAGTAAATCATCCTGCGCAATTTCTTTATTTAGCTCTAGTAAGTCAGCTTCTGAAAGGCTTGGAAGGTTACATGACGCTAGGTACTTAGTAATAGCTTCTGCATTTGAGGAGCTGTTTTGGGGGAAGTTCAAATTATATAGTTTGTAGTAGAAGTCTGAGAATGTGGCCGCTATCTGTTTTTCGCAATATGTTTTGATGCCCGTCTTTGTTTGTATGACGGATATTTGGGATTTGGTTCTCAGACCTCTTAATTTAGATGCTAATAACCGGTCGGCCTTATTTCCTTTGTCATAATATTTCTGCTTCGTCCACCTCAGCGCCCTCTCCACTTCATCTATTTGTATCTGCCTGAAATCAGATCTAGCCTTGTCCAGTACTTTGCGTATTTGTTTTGAGGGATTAGCTTTATGTTTATGTTCTAGGAGTTTAACTTTCTCCGCTAATTCGTCGTACAATTTCTGTTTTTGCTTTTTCTTATATGATGCTATGGAAATTATATTCCCTCGAATCGTGGCCGTATGGGCCTCCCATAGCATCGCTGATGACTTTACAGAGCCCTTGTTCAGCGCAAAATATTCTCTGAGCTTTTGCTTAATCTCTATCTCTACATCTATTTGGTTTAACAGAATCGTTTAGTTTCCAATTATATTGATTATATTTATAGAAGGGGAGGGAGAGCGTCAGCGAGACCGGAGCGTGGTCCGACCATGTTATAGAACCTATGTCCGACTGGGAGGTTGCCTGAAAGATATCTTTAGTACCCAGAAAATAATCAATCCTTGAATAGGTCTGGTGCGGGGGAGAAAAATACGAATAGTCCCTCTGGCCCTGATGCTGCGCCCGCCAAATATCTATCAGCGAAAACTCTTTCAGTATGTTCTGAAACCTTTTGGCATTTGTGGTCGTAATGCGTGGGTGGGGAGTACCCAGTGGGCTTGTCCTATCTTGATCAGGTGCTACAACCATATTAAAATCTCCTGCTATCAATAGCGTAGTTCTAGGTTGGGGGGCTAGCTTGTCACATAGATCTCTCAAAAAGTCAGCTTGACCCTCATTTGGGGCGTATATATTAACAAGGGTAATCTCCACATCTGATAGTGTGCCTTGCAGAATGAGGAATCTACCTTCTGGGTCTACGGTCTGTTTTTGAAGTGTGAATTTGACATTTTGTCTAAATAAGATGGCTACCCCTTTTTTTTTAGTGGAGCAGGATGCATAATATGCCTGGGGGTAGTATCTCTGAAAGGTGTTAGGGGGCGATATCGTATTAAAGTGCGTTTCTTGTAAGAATAGCACATCTCCTTTTGTTTTTTTTAATTCTTGTAAGGCGAGCTTTCTTTTGATTGCTGAGTTAAGTCCCCTAACATTTAGGGACACTAGTCTAAGTGTTGTATTTGGAGCCATTTTCGGAGCCATCCAGCAAACCGCTCCAGGGCTTTCCGGATACAGTCGGGTCCCCTCTTTCCCATAAGCTTTAGGCTCTGCGTTCAAATCCTTTCACCAGGTCAAAGGGGTCTCCACTTCTTTGCTGCGCTGGGATGTGTAGATCCTTGTAGCTCCAGGGGCATGCGCCCTCTTTGTGGACAGGTAGGCATGTGTTCCCCGCCAGGGGCAGACCAGCGTTCCTCATCTCGTATGTGTCTCAGAAGCTCGTAAGGGGGGGGGGGGGGGGCAATAGGTCGTCCAAACATATAAATTTTGCCGGGAGTAGTCTTTTCCTCTCCAGGTGACATTTCTCAGTCCTCACCTGCCTGGTTACGTTGGGTGGCTATTCTCTGAGAGGAGCGTGGTCCCCTCTCTGTTGGCCTGTGATCTGGGTCTCCGTCCGTATCTTCAGGGGCAATTCCACCTCCATTCTTGTGGGGGACACCGAGCCCCTTTAGGAATCTTGGTATCTCTTCCGGGTAGGAAAGGGTGTGGAATTTGCCTCCAGCCTGGGCCACAATTTTAAAAGGGAATCCCCAGCGATATTTAATCTTGTTGTCCCTTAATTTTAGTGTGAGGGGTCTGAGCTCTCTCCTGCGGTCTACTGTACGTTTTGAGAGATCACTGTATATCTCAATATGTACATTCCGGAACTGGATGTGTCCTTTCTCCCTGCTCGCCATCAGTATTTTCTCCTTTGTGGAGTAATAATGGAACCTGACCAGTATATCTCTGGTCCTCTTGGGGTCCGTGGACCTAGGTCCGAGGGCCCTATGGGCTCTGTCCATCTCTAGCTTTTAAGGAGTTAGGTCAGGTACCAGATGAATAAAGAGGTCTGATAGGTATGTGTGCAGCTGTTCAGTCTCCACTGTTTCTGGGACATACCTCAGTCTCAAGTTCTGCCGCCGATCGCGGTTTTCCTGGTCCTCGGCACTTTCCTTGAGCCCTCTGATCTCCCAGTGCAGGCGGTTGATCTCGTCCTCCGCGGAGGACTGAGCCTGCTCCAGTGTTTCCACTGTGCTTGCCAGCCCATCTGTTTTGGCCATTAGGAGATTCAAGTCCGCCCTTAGGGTGTTAATGGCTTTACCCAAATCATCCCGAAACTCCTTCCTCATTCTGGTGAAGAGGTTTTCTAAATATGTTTTGTTCACATCTATGTTTTCAATTTCCTGCTCGTGCGCCCTGCTCGGGCCCTCCCGCGTGTCGGCTGAGCCGCCATCTTGGGAGGTCTCGCAACTCCCCGCGGTCTGCTGGCTTTGTGGGAAGTAGCTCGTCACTGACTGCTGAGCTACCTTCTTATTTTTGCCGCTCATGCTGGCTAGCTTCCCCTCCGCTTGTATGTATTTATTGGGGGGGTTTAGATGTAGAGATGCCGCAGGAACTGTGGGGTCTTTTTAGTGCAGTAGGATAGGATTGTTTGTTTAGTCTAGTACAGCTTGTCTGGGTAGATATGGGGTTATTGGACCCAGGGGTTCTGGCCTTAGGGCTGTGTTTCTGACCTGCAGGTCGTTCTTTCTGAGGCACCTTTGTGTGGTGGCGGTGCTTCCACGTGGTGGTGCTCCCCCAAGATGGCCACCTCCTCCCTCACCACGCTACTGAGGCCTATGGCTCCCTTCATTAGTGGGTCCCCTCCCGGTGTTCTTCACTCCCAGCAGGGCCCTAGGTCAGGTTTGTACCTTTTATTTACGTGTGCCGTCCTGGGGGGGAGCTGGACCCGTAACGGGGGGTCTCCGCTCGCGCCTTTCCTCACGGCCTCAGGCGGCCACAGCGGGCGCTTCTCTTACCCCACAGGGGGTCGGGGGTTCCGTCCCTGATCACCGCTGATTCCCCTCTATTCTTGGCTCCTCGGGGCGCGCGGAGTCTCGTCTCTGGAGTCTCTCCGTCAGATTTGAATTTTGCGGGCTGCAGAGGGGAAAGTCCCGCACCGGGGGCAGGGGGTCTCCGACACAGCTCTCCGGGACGCCGGAGCCAGCCACTTCGGAGCCCAGCTAGTCACCGGAGCAAAGTCTTTGGGGGTTCACTTAGGGATTCCTCCGCTTTTCCTGATTATTTTATTATTTAATATGCTTCGTTAGTGCTATTCATTCAGAGGGGGTCGGGAGCGTCTCTTTCAAGCTGCCATTCCCCTTGACGTCACCGGAAGTCTCCGGCTTTTGAGATTTTTAATGTTTTTGTTGCGTCCGCCAGCTCTTTTTGGGTAATTTTTGCGTTAAGCATTTGATTCTCCTCCTCTGTCAGTGTTGGTAGGAGGCAATCGGACAGGTAATTACTAATAGGTTCAGTGGCTGGTGTCCCCGTGTTCCCACCCTGAGCCTTGAGGTTATAAAGTTTAATATAAAATGCGGTAAATTCCTCCGCTATTTTCTGTTCGTTATAGATTATTTCTCACGATTAATTTTTTATCGCTGTGATCTGGGAACGCTTCTGTAAACCTCTTAGTTTGCTCGCCAAAAGTCTGTCAGCCTTATTGCCCTTGTCATAGTATTTCTGACAAGTCCATGTAAGAGCTTTTTCTACTTCTTCCATTTGGGCTTGTTTTAGCTCATTCCTGGCTGCGGTCAAGGTTTTATAAATCTTTTTCGAGGGGTTGGGTTTGTGCTGCTGTTCCAGCTTAATTATTTTAGTTGTAACAGCTAGTGACATACCGCTCACCTCAATATTGAATACCAACTCTATGATAGGGATGACAGACATACATATATAAGGAGACAAAGGATGCTCCTAAAAAGATCCCACTTTAATGCACAGCAAAGCCGAAAATAGTCCACAGGTATAGTAACCCACTAGAGTAATGGTAAGGCTATAAGGGTACAATTAAGTAACCGCTCCCAACACTGTGGGAGGACAATTACCACTAAAATGCCCTAGGGCAAAAATAATAAATGATTTATTGATATTCAGAAGTCGACGCAGTAACACACACTCAAAATAACCATAAAACAATTAAAACATAAATCACGGGTGAGGCAGGGTAAGGGGATATTATTATAAGATGAATTCCCAAATATTAGTATGTATGTCCCCTTACCAGTACCAGGTGGTAGTGTGAGACACAATAGTAAATACAAATGATAGGCAATAGAGAATGCTAGAGCCTCTGGTCTCAGGGTATGGTGGAGGTTGCACTAATCATTGCATGCTGTGATTGATCTGCTCAGTATCAATAGTTGGATATCACACTGACAGTAGGTAGTGATGCATGCAGAGTAGTGAATGCAAATAAATGTGCCACTGTCATATATCACAAAACCTATATAGGTACTAGGTCACATGATCAATGATTCAGTAAATCATTAGTGCACATTATACCACATTATATAAATGAACCGCGGCATGTGCATCAAAAACCGGACCTGATATATGCATAAACTACCTCTGCTAGGCAGTTAACAACTCGAACAACCCCACACAAACTACCAGGAACAGTCTCACCCGTGACTCCTCCTACACGATGTCAACGTGGTGACGTCATGCCGACGATCGTTTCGCGCATAAGGGGCTGGCGCTTTCTCAAGGTTCAGCCTCACCCGTGATTTATGTTTTAATTGTTTTTATGGTTATTTTGAGTGTGTGTTACTGCGTTGACTTCTGAATATCAATAAATCATTTATTATTTTTGCCCTAGGGCATTTTAGTGGTAATTGTCCTCCCACAGTGTTGGGAGCGGTTACTTAATTGTACCCTTATAGCCTTACCATTACTCTAGTGGGTTACTATACCTGTGGACTATTTTCGGCTTTGCTGTGCATTAAAGTGGGATCTTTTTAGGAGCATCCTTTGTCTCCTTATATATGTATAATTATTTTAGTTGTCAGATCTGTTATTAATTTCACCTTGGCCTTTCTGTGGGATGCAATTGAAATAAAAGTTCCCCTAATTGCTGCCCTATTGGCTTCCCACAGAACCGCCGGAGAGTCTACTATGCCCCAGTTGAGAGCGAAGTACTCCCTAAGAGCCTTTTTAATTTCTTTTTCTACCTCCGGGTGGTTCAGTAGGTAGTCGTTCAGCTTCCAAGTGTAGGCGGTTAATTTATGAAATGGGGTGGATAGGGTTAATGTGATGGGGGCGTGATCTGACCATGTAATGGGGCCTAAGTCCGAATTTGTGCAGGCTTCCAGGATATATTTGGTAGCAAAAAAATAGTCTATACGAGAGTATGACTGGTGGGGTGCGGAATAGAATGTGTAATCTTTTTGGCCCTGGTGTTGGATTCTCCAGATGTCCATTAAGGAATATTCCTTGGTGATTGTTTTAAATTGTTTCTCCATCCTCTGAGGTGGAGCTCTGTGTTGGCCTTGTTGGCCTGAGGTTCTGTCCTCCGCAGAGTTTATGGCCATATTAAAGTCTCCGCCCACAATCAACGAAGATAGGTAGGTAGGGTCAACCTTTTCTAACACTGCTTTCAGGAATTCCGTTTGATTATCAGTTGGCGCGTAGATGTTGATCAGAGCGACCGGCGAGCCAGCCAGTGAGCCATATACCATTAGAAATCTACCCTCTGGGTCTGAAGTGGTTTTGGTGATATTGAATGGGGTTCCTTGTCGGAGCAGGATCGCTACTCCCCGCTTTTTACTGTTAAATGACAAGAAGAAACCTGTAGGGAATACATTGCTAATCAATTTGGGCAGCTCTTGGGATGTAAAGTGCGTCTCTTGGAGGAAGATGATATCTCCCTTGGACTTTTTCAGCTCTTGGAGCGCCAGTCGTCTTTTTCTATTATTATTCAGGCCCTTTACGTTTAGTGATACAAGTTTAATTGCGGACTGACTAGCTATTTGGGTGAGAGAGTTTAGTGTCCATCGGGGTCTCGCCCTTCTCACCGGGGAGATCCTGGTTCGTTGGTTCAGAGAACCTTTTTAATGCTTCTTGATGGTGCTGTTTGAGTATGGGTGTCAGGCCCGCCCGACGAGGGGTTGGTGGGAGGAGGGCAGGGAAGGTCGAGAGGGGGGGGGAATAGGCTGCTGGGACAGGGTCAGCAGCAAGAGGCAAAGTGGGACGAGGTCAGCTAAGGACTTCCAATAAGTACGGCCGGGATTGGCTACCGGCATTAGGGCTTAAGGCCCAATGGGGGGGGAATCCGATGGTTCAGGCATGGGCGTGCAGGGAAGGTGCGGACCCTTGTACTTGCTTAGTGTAAGCTCTACCTTAGTTTAAGAGGGGGGGAGGGGGGGAAATGGGAGGGGGGGAAAGGGGTCAAAGGGACGCAGGTCCCGAAACGCGTCAGAGTTACTATGTACTCCTTTTGACCACTTAATAAACCTTTTTATATCCGATACTGGTTTGCAGCCCCCATTGTTTGCACGGTTGTGCTCCGCCACTGTACCCTATGGGACTACTCTCTGCAATTACGTCTGGCATGACGCACCCACTAATCAAGGACTGAGCTGTGCTTCAATGGAGTTCCTCACATTGATCGTTTGATTGGTATGTACTTTTGTTTTGCTGGGTGTCTATACAGGACCTTTATGGTATATACTGTATAGAGATCTGTGTTAGCCGTCCAGCGTAACTAGTACACTCCTATGTTTATATCATCCTAATGAGTCTCCTTAGCTCTTATACATGCTCTAATGCCTTGGTTACATATTTTATTACTCTGAATATGCATGTATGTTCCTAGGACAGCAGAGCCCTGAATATTGGGATAATATCCCTCACCCACTACGGTCAAGCTTATAGGTTTTGGACATGGGGAAGGCGTGGGGAGGGGAGGGAAAACTCCTAGCATAGCCATAACATGGAGATCTTTCTGACAATCCTTAAAACCAGTGTAATAAACGTGAGAACAACTCTTAACAAGCTCAGTACATGAAAAGCATTATAACCTCTCTTTTTGTCAGTCGGTCAAGCTTATAGGTTTTGGACCTGGGAAAAGGGGGGGAGATTGGGGGGGGGTGGGGAGATAGGGGGGAGGGGGAGACCTGGGTTGACAGGTAACACAACAGCACATTGCATTAATGTTTTTAGGTATCATGCTGAACATAAACGGAATACTTCCTACGCTTGCTGGTCGGGGAAGAGGGGGGGAGGGATGGGGCTCTTACATTTAGTGAAGTTAATATCCGAGGATCCTTATGACATTTCTATTTGATCTATGTGGCCCGCCGTGTGCCTTCCTCAGAGGGTTTGACAACGTATTTTATTACTGCAGGCAGCATCATTAGTATGGGGCCGTGCGGCCATATCTTCTGCGGTGGAAGGGCAGGCTTATGGGCTTTGGAGCGTGAGGGGGGGAGGGGGAAGGGAGGGAGAGAAAAGGGAGTACATTATATTATAACACATACAACTTTTCTCAACTTCAACATTCATCAACTGAGGAACAGGTTTTTTTTTTTTACATAACTCAACTGTGGCATAGGGACAGCTTAGCACTAGATCCATGTGGCCAGCTAATCTAGACTGCCAGTTACTGTAATAGTGTCACTGCCGCTGCTTCCATTATCGAAGTCATTTGGGCTTCCTGTCTTGTGCAGGGCTCATTAGGCAGCTTCCCAGTTAACTAGTATTTCCTAGTCCGGGGGGTGGGGAGGGTAGCAACAGTCGTGCGAACCGAGCCTGGGGTCCATAGTCCTGTACCCGGGCCTTAGACAGATTAAATTTTGCTACTTACAGTTAGTAGATCGCAGTGCTGTTGTCGGAGCATCGCGCTCCCCTCCTATTCCCCCCGCCAACCCCTAAAGCCCAGCCGGACCTCAGCACTCTTCAACTGCCATTCGGTCAGCGTCAAAAGTTATAGTAGCTTCAGCTGTGGGTTGCCTCCGATCGTCAGGGGTCGGATTCAGAAGCTATGCGTCTGGCTGGGTCTGGTGTGGTTCTTGAGCCGTCATGTGCTCCCGTCTTCGCTGTGGACTACGGTGCTTCTCATCTGTTCTTGGCGCCGCCGTTCTCCTCGCGGGACGGGTGCTGCGTGGTTCCGCGTCCTCCCGGTGCGGTGGGTCTTGTTGTTGCTCCGTTGTCCAGGAAAGCGGCGGGGTCAGACCCAGGGCTTTCACGAATGGGGCCATGTCCTCAGGGCGGCGGATGGTTAGGAATTTGCCGTCATAGCTTACCGTAAGCTTGAACGGAAAGCCCCAGCGGTACTTCACCTCCTTCTCCCGGAGGAATGAGGTCAAGGGCTTCATTTCTCTCCTTCGGTCGACTGTTATCCGTGACAGGTCGTTGAAAATTTGGAGAGTTTCATTTTGGAAAGGTAGTGACTCTTTCCCTCTGCAGGCGGTGATGATCTTCTCCTTTACTGTATAGCTGTGTAATCTTATGATTACATCGCGTCGCCGGTTGGGATCTTCTGATCTGGGAGCTACCGGCCGGTGGGCCCTATCCATCTCTAGGTCCATGTCCTCTAGCGGGCCGCAGAGCGATGTGAACAGTTCCGCAAGATAGGGACGAAGCTGGCCAGGTAAGACCGTCTCCGGTACATTTCTTATGCGCAGATTCTGGCGCCTGTCCCTATTTTCTTGGTCTTCCTGCCCGTCTTTGAGACGGGAGATCTCCTCTCCTAGCCGGATGATTTCTTCCTCGGCTGCTGTTTGTCTTGCCAGGGACTCCTCCAGTCCACCTTCCAGAGTCGTTGTCCTCTCTGTTAGGCCAGACATCTCCTGTTTAATCTCCGCTACTGCTGCTTTGATTTCTGCCTGCAGGGATGTTTGGAGCTTGACATGCATGGTGGAGAATAGGCTCTCCAGGTAGGATCGGGTGATCGGTTCCTCTATCTCCATTTCAAGAGTTTCATGGGCTTTCGTACCCATATTTAGAGCTGCTTGCGGCTCTTGTGAGCCTCGTGGTCCGCCACCCTCTTGGTTTGCTGGACTCTTCTGTGTCGGGGAGAAGAACCGTGACACCGCCGGTGCTGCGGGCTTCTTTGTGTGTTTGGACATGCTCCGATCTCTCCAAGTAATGGGGGTATGTTTTTGAGCCTTGAATTTCTGGTTTGGGAGCGTTATTTATTAAGTTTTAGCCAGTGGGTCTGCGGAGCTCCCCTCCTACACCCCCATTCCTGATGACATCATCGGAAACCCATCCCTTTAGCACATTTTTAATGGATCATCAACATTCAGTATTGTCATAGACAACTTAGGATATGGCTGTGGTTTTTTTTTTTAGGGAAGCTGTGTCTTTAACTGAAACGGGAGGCGGCCATCTTGGATCCAGATGGAACGCAGGCTGAAACACATGACATGAAGATAGCTCCTACTCAGAAAGCTCTTATTTAGACCACAGCTCTGATCAGACCCTCTCTTCACAGTGGGGGCGCAGGCAGGCTCAGGAGGGATCAGGTAGGGCGCAAGAAGGCGGGCAGCCAATATCTTCAACTGGTTTAGCCAACAAAATAGTCAGTGGGTCCATAGAAATGGACACATCCGTTATTTCTTTTTTTAATAGATTGGATAACGATCCAATATTTCTATTGCCGGACACGTTCACCAAATGTGGACCATATCGCTTCTCTGCCCACAACCCCTCCAGCACAGATCAGACACCACAGGGTAGATTTGCTTCAGCCGCCATGGCGTGAGGTACCAATGAATAAAATTTTATATATATTTTCTTTAGTTGCTGTGCATATGGAAGTTTTTGCAGCAAACTCCCATATATCCTCCCAATCATCCCTGTCAATTTCTATTTTCAAATCCGCTGCCCATTTGAGCATGCAGTCATGATCATGTGAATTGACCAAGGCCTCCAAACTGGCTTTTATTCTAGTTATCAAACCTTTTTGATAACTACCTCTCCTACATAGGCAGCAGAGATGTAGAGGAGCACAGCAGCGTTTCTTGGCAGCATACCAGCTAGTGGATCGCCAAAATGAGGGTAACTCCAAGCAGGGATGAGTATTAAAAGAGTACTTTAATGGTCAGTGCAAAACAGAACAATGGTAGGAGCGCACCTACGCGTTTCGTCCGTAAAGGACTTTCTCAAGGTGGATTATACTCTATGTCCCTGAACCTGGATCCATTATGCTATATGGAATTATCAGTATACTAATGAGCCATCTATGGTGATGCACCATAAACACCACTTACCTCTCCTACATAGTGCTTCAAAACTTGTGAAGGGAGTAAATTCTAATTTTGGGGACATTTTTGGAAAAAAATTCTGATCTGTAGATATTTACACATACTAAGGTCTGGTGCCTCATACCTAGTTAGGAACTCTAGGAAACTAGAAAGTTTTCCTTTATGCACTAGGTCGGTAACTACTCTAATATGTTTAGCTTTAATTTGGTCGAATTGTTTATAATCACAGCCTGGGGGGAAATTGGGATTGTTAAAAAGCGGAGTGAGTTGCGAAACGGGAGACACAAGATTAAATTTGCCCTTAGACTTGCTCCAACTCTCACAGGTAAATCTCGTCGGATCTAGCTCAAACATTTTGGCGTACACCTCCTTAGCCAGTGCCCATAGGTACACTGGCAGAGAAGACGTTCTAGCATATTGGGATTCTATGGCTAACCAACAATATTGTGTTGAATCAGCGTTCCACATCACCACCTGCCTTAGTTGGGCAGCTTGGTAGTATTTCGAGATATCTGGGACACCCAAACCTCCTCTTGTCTTTAAAGCCATCATCACCGATCTAGCTGTTCTAGGCCTTTTACCTTGCCAAATAAAATTAAATATTCTATTTGGGAAGTTTTTCAGTTCGGATCCCGGTATCTGGACTGGGAGAGTCTGGAAATGATATAATAACCTAGGGAGTATATTCATCTTGACTGATACTATTCTCCCAATCCATGACACCTGATATCCTTCCCACTTTGCCAGATCCCTTTTAATCTTATCAAACAATGGTGGATAGTTGCCTTGATATAGGGAGTGGTAGTTCCTAGACACATTTACTCCCAGATATTTAATATGTGAGGAACTCCATCTGTAGCTGAAATTCAGTTTTGGTAATTTTATCTCTGGATCCGAAAGATTCAGATTAAAAGACTGTGACTTGTCGCTGTTCATTTTATATCCAGAGATTTTTCCAAAGTCTTTTTTTTTTTACAATCTTTTTTCCTTTATTGGAGACAGATAAAAGTTGGTACATTCAGGGGTTACAATCAGTACAGTATTTAACAATCGGATAGGATTAAGTTGACTTGGTTGTGTTCTATGGAGACAGTCTCAATAAAGCCTTTTCTCAGTTTTATGTCAAAAAAGAGATGGGTAGGGGGAGACTCAGGTTGGGGGGGGATAGATGGGAACGACAAAAGATGGGTTGGGGGGGGGCAAGTTTCGGGGAGGGTCGGAGGAGGGGGGGGGAGCGTTGGGGTTTTCCTCTCTTATTGTCATTGCCGGGGGGTAAGTGAGGGGAGATGGGTTATTTTATGTAGTTGGGTCTAGTCTGGTGTCGAGATTCCTAGACTTATCCATGGTTCCCAGGTGTTGTGGAATTGTGGCATTTTTTGCCTGAGCATTGCTGTTAGCCTTTCCATGCTCATGACTAGGTTTATTCTGTTTACTACTGTCCTTCGTGAGGGTGCTTTCAGTTGTTTCCAGGCTGCTGCAACTGTACATCTCACGGCCGTGAGTATGGCCGACATCAGTCTGGCCTCGGGGGCCGGGATGTCCTCCATTGGGCTGCCCAGCACGTATGTCAGAGGGTCCAGCGGGACCTCCAGGCCTAGGGTCTCGTCTAGCAAGCTCTGGATTCTAGTCCAGAATTTCTGGATTTCGGGGCATGTCCACCATATGTGGGCCATGTCCCCTTTCTGTCCACATCCCCTCCAGCACAGGTCCGATGCGCCGGGGAAGATCTGGCTCAATCTACTCGGGGTCAGGTACCATTGAAATAGTATTTTGTATATGTTTTCTTTTGTTACTGTGCAGATTGAAGTTTTGGGGGCTGCCTCCCAGATGTCCTCCCACTCCTCGAGGTCTAGGGGTACGCCCAGGTCTATACACCGTTTTTGCATATAGGCATGTGTGGGCGAGGGGAGGGAATTTTCGATTATTCTGTAAATTGACGTAATTAGTCCCTTCTGGTATTCTCTCACTTGGCAGAGGGACTCAAATTTGGTTATAGGGGGGAATTTTGAGGACGCGGACAGAGCTCTGAGAAAGTGTCGTAGCTGTAGGAATGCAAAAATGGGGAGGTGGGGGGCCGCTAATTTGTTTTTGAGCTCCTGGAAGGACAGAGCTTCATTATTCTCCAGCAGATCCGCTACCGTGCTAATATGAAGGTCCTGAAATAGACCGATTTGGGCTTGGGTGCATCCCGGAGGGAATTCAGGGTTCCCAAGTATGGGGGTGAGTTGGGAGGGGGGAGAAGTTAGGCCATATTTCCCTCTGTTTTTGGACCAGATAGACCACGTGCATTTCATTGCTCCTAACTCAAATTTCTGGGGAGGTTTTCCTTTATATTCTGGGGACCATAGCAATATAGGGAGGGGGAGAGGGGATATGTAGCTAGCCTCCATTTCTAACCAGCAGGTTGTACTCGGGGGGCTGTTCCAGACTACTGCTTGTCTGAGCTGGGTCACGTGGTAATATCTGACCACATCTGTTACCCCTAGTCCACCCCTCGTTTTAGCTGCTAAGAGCACTGACCTCGGGACTCGGGGTTTCCGATACTTCCATATAAATTGCATTATTTGCTTTTGAATATCCTTTAGGTCGGCTAACGGTATTGGGATTGGGAGGGTTTGGAAATAGTATAACAGTCGGGGAAGGATATTCATTTTAGCGGAGATGATTCTGCCGAACCAGGAGATCTGGTATGTATTCCATGTCTCTAGGTCTCTCTTGATTTGACTAAATAGGGGGGGATAGTTTGTTTTATATAGCATGGAGTACTTTTTAGTGATTTTTATTCCTAGGTATTTTATATGGGACAAGTTCCATCTATATTTGTAGTTTGATTGGAGAAGTTTCCATGTGGCTTCGGGGAGGGATATATTCAGTGCCTCAGATTTGTCCCTGTTTATCTTGTAGTCTGAGGCCTGACTAAATTCATCTAATAATTTGTGGAGATTGGGCAGGGAGATATGTGGGTTAGCTAGTGTCAGAATGACGTCGTCCGCGAAAAGGGATATTTTGTAGTTTTTGTCAGCTATAGTTACACCTGTGATGTTCGGGTCTGCTCTAACTTGGGCCGCCAGAGGTTCTATTGATATTGCGAATAGCAAGGGGGATAGGGGGCAGCCCTGTCTGGTTCCGTTTCTAATGTGGATCGGACTGGATTGTCCTCCTGGTAATTTTAAATATGCCGTGGGGTTCTGGTAGAGTGCTCTGACCCCCTCTAGAAACGGGCCTGAGAAGCCGAATTTGAGCAGGGTTTTGTCTAGGAAGGTCCATTTGATCCGATCAAAGGCCTTCTCGGCGTCTAGACTGAGGATCATGGCTTGAAGTTTGTTGAGATGCACGTGGTCAATGATATTAATAATCTTGCGGGTGTTGTCAGAGGCCTGTCTTCCTGACACAAATCCCACTTGGTCTATATGAATTAGTCTGGGGAGAATAGGGTTTAACCGGTTTGCTAGGATCTTGCTAAAGAGTTTCAGGTCTGTGTTAAGCAGGGAGATTGGTCTGTAGCTACCGCATTGCAGCGGGTCCCTTCCTTCCTTGTGTATAATTGCTAGGTTGGCAGCTGTAATTGTGCCTGTGATCGGGGCTCCTTCTAGGAAAGAGTTGAACATATCGAGTAGAAAGGGGGAGAGCGGCATGCTAAATTTTTTATAATGGGCGTTTGAGAAACCGTCTGGACCAGGGGTTTTGGCTATCTTAAGGGTGCTTATGGCTTGTGCCAATTCCTCCTGGGTGATCTTACCATTTAGGGCTTTGAGTTCCTCTTCCGTGAGAGATGGTAGATTACATCTTGCTAAAAATTGCGAGATATAGTCTACGTCTACTGGGTCTTGGTTGGGGGGGTGGAGATTGTAGAGATCTGTATAATATTTTGCAAATTCTTGGGCTATTTCTTTTTCGATGTAAGTGGTGTGGCCTCCTTTAGTGTGGATTCTAGTACTTTGGCCCCTTGTTTTTATGCCCCGAAGTTTTGATGCTACTGTAATAGTTTATCAGCTTTGTTGCCTTTGTCATAAAACTTCTGGTTGGACCATTTAAGTTTTCTCTCCACCTCCTCTAATTGGGATTGTCTTAGTTCGGTCCTAGTTTTTTCAAGTATTCTGAGTAGTTTCTTGGAGGGTGACTTTTTATGCTGGTGTTCCAAGGTAGTTATTTTTTCAGTTAGCTCTTTTTGCATTTTTAGTTTCTGCTTTTTTTTATAAGATGCTAGGGAGATTAGATCCCCTCTGATTTGAGCTTTGTGGGCTTCCCACAGTGTTGACGCTAGGGGGACTGACCCTTTGTTTTGTTCAAAGAACATATTTAGTTTGTGTCGAATCGTATCTACTGTTTGGGGGTCGTTCAGTAAGGTATCATTAAGTTTCCAATTATAGGAGGTGTGTTTCACAAACGGGAGAGTTAGGGTCAAATCTATCGGGGCATGGTCAGACCACGTTATTGGTCCTATATTGGAGTGGGAGGACGCCTGGAGGACATTTGTGGAACCTATGAAATAGTCAATCCGCGAGTATGATTGGTGCGGGGCCGAGAAGAACGTATAGTCCCTCTGGCCGACGTGCTGGGCCCTCCAAATATCTGTGAGGGAGAAACTTTTTAAGACCTCTCTAAGTTTTGTCGCTTTTTGTTGGGTCTGGGCTACATATTGGGTGGACGGTTGGGTGGTTCTATCCTGATCGGGGGATAGGGCCATGTTGAAATCGCCAACTATGAGCAACGAAGCTAGAGCTGATTGATCAAGGGAGTCTAGCAGGACCTGGATAAATTGAACTTGATTTTCGTTTGGGGCGTATATATTTATTATAGAAATAGGGTTTCCAGAGAGGGAACCTTGAATGTGCAGGTATCGGCCATCTGGATCTCTGTTAATCTTGGAGAGGGCAAATGAAACACTGTTCCTTATTAGAATGGCTACTCCTCTTTTTTTAACCTGGGAGGAGGCGTAGTAGGCCTGGGGAAAGGTCTGCTTGAATGTGTTTGGGGGATCATTAGAGTTGAAATGTGTCTCTTGTAAGCATATGATATCGCTCCGGAGTTTTTTAAGTTCCTGGAGTGCTAACGTACGTTTTTTAGTTGAGTTGAGTCCTTTAACATTTAGGGAAGTGATTTTAATTGATGACATTATTGTGGGGTCGTGCTTCCAGGATTGAGAGGCCTGGACCCCGTATTTATCCCATGACGGGGGTTGTTTTGTTTATTATTGGGGGGGGGGTTGGTTGGGGCGCAGCTTGGTTCGTGAGTCATTGTGTCCTGAGGAGCTCGGGGGGGTTGGGTGGGAGGGAGTTGGACGGGGGGAGGAAAGGGGGAAGGGGGGGGGGCACACAAGAGGAAAGTAAGAAGTGGGCTTTCTGAGGGCCCATTTGTTTTTCCCTGTGGCACCTTCGTGTCCAGGGGTTGAGGGGGGAGTCCCCGGGAGATCTTTCCGTGACGTCGGTCGTGGAAGACTTCCAGGATTGGAGGTCCGGCACCCTCCACTTAAAGATTGGCAGGTGGGGGTGAGGAGGGGGGGGGAAGGGGGGTATTGAGGTTGGGTATAGCCTTGGGAAGAGATTTGTGTTCTCTAGTTTGAGGAGCTTTGTGGAGGTGGGGGAGGACAGGGAAGGGTGGGGGAGGTGAGACGGTTGGGGGGGAGGGAGGGGGAGGGGGGGGGAAAGTGGGGTGGGGGGGTGTGAGGGGGGGGAGGGGAAGGAGAAGGGTGGGGCAGGGGAATGGGACGTTAGGGTGCAGGGGAGATCAGGGATATCTCCCATGATTTTCTCGCAGTTCCCTTCGTAATGATATGTCCTTTATAGGTTTGCATTACTAGGCACCTGTGTTTAAAGTGCTTATCAGACGCCTGTTTCACTCTGTCTTAGCCATTGCCTCGATGGAGTGAGATTTTGGGTACCAAGCGCGTGTGTAGGTTTTCTACTGTGCTTTATCTGGGCAGGGGGGGGAGGGACAGGGGGGGGTAGGGTATATGCGTGGAGGGAAGGGGGGAGGGGAGGGGGTGGGATAACGGGGGGGAGTGGGGGGGAGGGGGAGAAGGGGGGGGAGAGGATGTGGAGTAGGCGGGCTGGGTGGGGAATGGTGGGGGGGAGGGGAGTGAGGGGTTGGAAAGGGGGGAGAAGAGAGCGGGTTTAATGATCCGTCTTATTACATCGACACTTTTCATTGCAGTACAATATACAGATTACTGGATTACATTGTTAGGCAAAGGCTTAAGGAAAAAAGGAAAATCACAGCAGTGTGTATCTCCAGACATTCATTCCCTCGTTATTCCTCTTTGTAAGCTAGGGGAGATCATGGGTACCTTTAATGAGAGCGGTTCTCTTTTCGGTGTGTTAGTCGGGGGGGGCGGGGTGGAGGCAGGAGGTTGAGGGGAGGGGGATGGGAGGTTGGGGCGGAGGGGGGGGGGTGTGAGGGGGGAAGGGGGGGGGCGGGGTTTGGGGGGGAGGGGAGGGGGTGGGGAAGAGGAGGAGTGGGGAAAGGCTGTGAAGTAGGCAGGCTGGGTGGGAGGTGATGGGGGGGTAGTGGGGAAGAGGAGGAGTGTGGGGGGGGAGGGGGAGAAGGGAGGGGGGAGAGGATATGGAGTAGGCGGGCTGGGTGGGGGGTAGTGGGGGGTAGGGGGGGAGGGGTTGGAGGGATGGGAGGAGAGAGCTTGGGGTTTAGTGACCTGTTCCATTTCATCTACACATTTCACTGCAGTGCACTGTACAGACTAATGGGTTACATTGCTAGACACAGGTAAGCGCAGAAAGGAAAATCACCACCATGTTTATCTCCAGACTCTCATTCCCTCGTTATTTCTCTTTTTTTGTCAGAGAGGAACTTCAATCTCACAATATTTGAGAAATACATTTTGACCGGGTATGGGTGTGCATATGCTGTATTTAAGAGCCCGTTACTCTGAATGCTTATCCTGAAAAGGTAGATAAGGGAATAAACCCCTAATGTGGTGCTTCAAATTGGTGTCGGTATTGAGGACTGTTTAATCCTCAGTGTAGCAGTGGTAGGGCAGATTTGCCAATGTTTGAGGTGATAGAGGAGAGCAGCGGAGTGTGTACCCCTAGATAGAAGATAATAACTTCTTTTGGGCACAATAAGGCACAATCTGGATAGCCGTGTAAGAAAAATGATCTCTAACCTGACCGGAGTGCTTCTCCCATCCGGCGGTTCCTTCTGTGGCGGATCATGTGTTCCCGGCGGGTCCTCGAGCAGGGAGTGCAGGGACTCATGTAGCTGGCTCGTGTAGTGCCTGATGGCTGTCCGTTTCAGAGGAGGGGGCCTCACCGCTGCTCTCCTGTAGCGTGCATCAGTCACGGGAGAACAGGAGAGCAGCGGTGAGGCCCCCTCCTCTGGAACGGACAGCCATCAGGCACTACACGAGCCAGCTACACGAGTCCCTGCACTCCCTGCTCGAGGACCCGCTGGGAACACATGATCCGCCACAGAAGGAACCGCCGGATGGGAGAAGCACTCCGGTCAGGTTAGAGATCATTTTTCTTACACGGCTATCCAGATTGTGCCTTATTGTGCCCAAAAGAAGTTATTATCTTCTATCTAGGGGTACACACTCCGCTGCTCTCCTCTATCACCTCAAACATTGGCAAATCTGCCCTACCACTGCTACACTGAGGATTAAACAGTCCTCAATACCGACACCAATTTGAAGCACCACATTAGGGGTTTATTCCCTTATCTACCTACACTGGCGACACAGTTTATTGCACTGCGGCCAGATCCGCAAGCCGGGAGATTTCCCGGCTTGCTAGTGGCGGTGACGCGCGGGTCACGCGTCATCGGGAGCGTGCGCCCCCTGCACGCGCGTCCAGGGCTCCCCGAGGGAGCCCTGGTGTCCCGCGATGTGGGGGACGGCGGCAGGGGGTTCCGGGGGACCCGGCGGACCCGGCAGCGGGAGGGAGAGCGCCCCGATTGGAGGGCGCTCTTCCGCTGCTTCGGCACGCGCCCGTCACCCTCCGGCGCGCGCCAGGCTACTGCTGCGGCCGAGAACGGGCAAATGCTCGAATAAACTCGGCCGCAGCAGTATGTCTCTAGCATTGTGGTAGCTCATTGCTGTATTCGGTAAGGACTTATTTGTATTGTATCCAGTGGTTTATGACAAAGACATTTTAACCTCTTACAGGCTGGCTTGTGGCTTTTTTGTGCATAATAATTAAAACTCAATTTTTTTTTATGATCTAAGTTTATACAGTTGCTGAGTATTTGGAGATCTTTTTTAAGACTGTCACACAGAGACTTGTGTAACTTATGCCTTAATTATGGATGACACATTTGAGGATTGTGTTCAAGAGGATGGCGCAGATACATTTGTATTTAGATGCAGCGACCACACCAAAAGAAGCAGAAAAGCTGCACATGTCTTTGATGAAACCGGTAAAGTGTTTTGTGAGGAATCATCTGACCTGGTGACCTATTTTCAAAAGTTAGAACAATTACTATCACTCAATATCCGGTTATGGTGGGACATAACCTCCTTGGATAACTATGTGAGAGTTAACAGAATTCCAAGGGGGTTACGTATTAAAAAATCTCCCACCTTTGGATTTATCAACAAAGAATTTGAAAATAAATGGAGGATGGCCTTAGATGAGTGTTCCTTTAAACTCATGGGACTAATTATTACTCATAAAAAGGAAGAGAGATCTGCTTTAGAGAAGGACATTTTGGATCTGAAAACAAAATTAAAATCATTTAACAAAATGGAACATTTCTCTAATAATGACCTGATCCTGTCCCAGAATATAGACGAGGTAGAGAACACGATCTTGGAAAAGAAACAATCCAAGTTTGAAAGGGACAAGCAAGATTATCTTAAACATCAAGTATATTTTTGGGAACTACCCCCAAAACCTAACACAAATAGATTTAGAGGTAGATCTAAATCACCCCAACATAGATCTAATCAGAACAAGGGTGCCAACCAACCAACCCCTAAAAAATCTATACTCAGAAATAAATATGCTGAAGCGTCTAGTGCAGACTCAGATCTTTCAGAGGGGGAAAATAGACCTACCTCAATTACATTTGAAAAAGAGAAATACGATGATCCCTGGAAGAAGAAAAACACAGGTGGGGTACTTCGCGAGTCCACTACCTCGGATAGATTGAGCCACACCACATATACCGGTGAAGATGATGCAAGACCATCCACCTCCTCCTTTGTACCCGCTTTTTTAGGACGCGGAGGGGAAGCCCAAAGAGGGGCCACGAAGAGGAAAAAGTATCATTAGCGGAGGACAATGTCATTAATATCTCGAACGTGTCACTAACCATTGACCAATTAAAACTCCTGAATAAAGGGCTTTATTTTGCTCCGCTAAGTAACTTTGATCTCTTCAGCACCATCATAGACTTGCAGTGTTTCACTCGTAAGCTGGCCCTAACCAAGTTCTTTTCAGCACACAAGAGTTCACCAAATGAATCAGGAGAGACCATGGACTCTATTGCAGATGTTGATTTAAATGTATATGATACTAACAGAGAAATTCTTTCTTACAGGGAGCACTGTGCAGTTGCAGATTTGGAGGGTCTCCTTGGTGACCAAACGGGTAATTCATCCCCATATGAACTTTCTATGGATTTCTTCCAACACGAACATACAAATTTTAAAAGAAAGTCAATCTTCTGCGCCAATAACTCTAAGGGTCCCTTTATCTCTACATTTGAGAAACTTGTCGAGAGGGACCTTAGAATACTGGCAGAGGGGATCACGATTGGTCACCCCAAAGGGGATAATCTCTCGAGGACTGAACGACAAGAGCTAATTAATTTACAAAAAGATAAATCCCTTGTCATTAAAAAAGCAGACAAGGGAGGAGCAATTGTTGTTCAGTCCTCGGAAGATTATAACAAGGAAGCTCTCAGACAGCTAGGAGACGTTGTTACATATAAAAAACTTCCCTCAGACCCTACTCAAAGATACCTCGTCCAGCTTAGGTCACACCTGGAATTGGGTGAAGTCCTCTATATTTTGGATCCTAAGGAGTTGGGCTTCCTGTACACACCAGACCCAATTATACCTATTTTTTATCATCTCCCAAAGATCCATAAAACCCTGACGCAACCTCCAGGTAGGCCAATTGTGTCAGGTATTGGATCTTTGGGAGATGCTTTATCACGTTATGTTGATTTTTTTCTACAGCCTCTAGTGCTCAGCCTGCCCTCTTACACTAAAGATTCCAGACATTTAATTGAAGACTTACAAACAATAAATTGGACTACCAACTGTGTCTGGGTGACTATGGATGTGAAGTCATTGTACTCCATCATAGACCACAGGCAGGGCATAGACGCTGTACAGCACTTTCTTAACAAATCTGATCTCTCCCCTGCACTTTGTATTTTTTTAATTGAATCTATCACATTTCTGCTCACGCACAACTACTTTAGCTATGATTCACAATTTTATTTGCAACTCACTGGCACTGCAATGGGTACGTTTTTTGCACCCTCTTATGCGAATCTTTTCATGGGGTTTTGGGAATCACTATTTATTTATAGCGATTTAAATTTATTTAGGAAACACATTTTGTTTTATCGCCGCTATATCGACGATCTGTTTTTGATTTGGGAGGGTGACACTCACACTCTGGAGCTTTTTATCCAGTCTTTAAATTCTAATAATTATAACCTACACTTTACACATGAGCACAGTAGTAATCAAATACACTTTTTGGATATCCTTATTTATGTTGATTTAATGGGAGAGATTCAGACTGACGTGTACAGGAAGCCCAACTCCAGGAACACTTACCTTATGGCGAATAGTAATCACCCATTGCCCCTCAAGAAAGGTATACCAAAGGGGCAACTTATGCGCCTCAGAAGGTTGTGTTCAACCGATGAAAATTTCATCAACCAGGCAAATCTAATGATTAACAGATTCAAGGACAGAGGGTATCCTGAAGAGGATCTAGTGAAAACATTTACTATAGTTAAAGCAATGTCAAGGGAGGAGCTTCTATCAAGAACAAAAGGGAATAAGGGAGATCGCATCCAAAATGTACCCCTGTTTATCACCAGACAGAGCCGTCAATCAAATGACATTAGGTCCATTATAGCCAGACACTGGGAAACACTTAAACTAGACTGTGACCTAGGAAACATCACAAAGGAAAGGCCCAAATTGGTCTTTCGTAGAGCAAAACCTTTGTCATCTTATTTGTCACCCAGTCTCTTTTCATCCCAAAGTGTGGAAAAAATTAGTAATATACCTAAAGGGTTCTTCCCATGTGGACGGTGTAATGTGTGCCAGTATGCTAGACCAACTAAGGTAATTGATTGTCTAAAACCAAAGATTAAAAAACCCATACATATGTTCATCAACTGCAACAGTAGTCATGTGGTCTACATGATCAAATGCGGATGCAACAAGACCTATATTGGCCGTACAATTAGAGCGCTAAAAACGAGAATACAGGAACATGTACGGCTAATTAAGAAAAAGGACTTGTTGCACCCGGTCTCTCGACACTTTTCCTCCTGTCGACAAGGTGGCCTACATGGCTTTTCCTTTTTGGGACTTGAACATGTCCCTAATATGATAAGGAGTGGTAATAGACTTAAGATATTGAACCAAAAAGAGATGTCATGGATCTTTTGTACGGACAGTCTCCACCCACAAGGTCTAAATGTGGATTGGGAGCTGTCCCATTTTTTATAGACTGCTAGCCCTGTGTATCACAGTCAACTGTTTGCTGAATAGAGAGAGATATATGTATATATGGGCTGATGAACTGTTTGTCCCCTGGTTGAAGTACCTAGGGTCTACTAAAATACTAAAATACTAAAATCTGAAATATTGAAACAAAAAATGAAAAATTATATATTAGGTGTTTGAATATAAGACCGGTACTTATGATATTTCTCTGCCGTTGTTCTGCTGCTCTTTTGCTTTCTTGCTTTTATTGTTTTTAGAGGCTTCAAAATTATTGTTTTAAAAAATTATTGTTATAACTTTGGCTGTACTAATATAATCTTCTGTATCACAATAATATGAGGCTATGCCCAAAATTATTGGGTGGTCTGTTGCTACGATACAAAATAGAATGCAAAATAGAATGCAACAGTGTCAGTCTTCTACAGTATGTATCCATCATTGTCTGATGCCTGAATTTTCATATAGGATGATGTGACAATTTATATATTCTCTCTGTGTGGCTGTTCTTATTTTATTTTTTAATGTTTAGATTTGTGACATGTCTTAAACATGTTTTTTGTTTTGTATTATTTTTATGCATAATAGGTGAATTAAGTACATCTAGCTCTCTAGGATAATCTCTTGCAAGCTAAATGGTCATTCTAAATATGCTTAATATTATCAGATGATGCATTACCTATTAATGTATATTAATATGTATATATTTTAAATAAGATTAAATGTCATGTTATGTTCTCCACATATCAGTTTGCTATGGCAGCCAGAGGATAGACCTGCTACCCTTACAGTATTAGTTTCCCATAATGTATTCAGGAACCATATGGTTAAAACTCCCCTCCATTGGATTTGATGGGCAGCACCCTTCTAATTTACATAATTATCCAGTGGCCTGTAAATTACCGGCCAGGGGCGGGGATTTCTAATTGATCACGTGGGTGTCTGTGGGTATTTAAGGAACATCCCTGGCTGCAGTATAGCACTCTTTGAAAAAGTCTCTTAGACGAAACGCGTCAGAGAACCTGTCCTGTTTTTAATGGCAATGTTGCCGGAATAAAGCTTTTGCACGCAGTCACTGCCGCCAGCCTGTCTTTTTGCTGTGCTCCAATGTCCTTGTTTCTCCCCTCCTCTTATCCTGAAAGGGGAACCGGGGGGAGTAGGAGGGGGGGGGGGGGGGAAAGGCAAGGAAGGGGGGTAGGTGGGGGGGGGGGGGAGCTGGCTTATCTCTCTAGGCGTAGGTAAATTTTTCAACTTATGGGAAATCTTTTTGGCCGTTTGTGAATGCTGTAAACCCTTGTTATGAGTGTTTATTACTCATTCTTTAACCAACTGTGGGTCTTTGTCGCCCATTACTAGGCATTATATCGGTTGCGAATTCTGTTCTTTCAGGGGGCGGGGGAGAGGGGGCAAGGGGAGATATCTGGACACACATTTGGGTTTGCATATCACGTTGTTAAGGCATCTCCTATATGCGGCAGTTCGCGACCCCATGAGGGGTTAATTGAGTTCTTGCCATTGATCGGGGCCTCAGCAGTTCTAGGGTCCCAGGTATATCGGGGGGGGGGCAGGGGGGGGAGGGGCGCTTGGGTGAACATCCACGGTACCTTTAGGGGTTGTCGGGGGGGGGGGGAGTGAGGGGGAGGAGGTGAGGGTGTTATTTTCATACGACCTGTCTCTTGGTGGTTTCAGCTTGGGAGGGAGGAGAGGGGGAGGATTCCCTTGACCAAAAGGAGATCAGGGGGCCGGCGGCCCTGTCCACGCGGGCGCCTCGGTGCTGGGTCTCCTGGCTTTCGGGATGAATGGCCGGGGGGGAGAAATAGTATGAGGGGGGGAGGTAGGGGGGGGGGGCTTCTTTTTCTCTTTTTTTTTTCCCTCCTTTCCCCCCCCCCCCCCCCGGTGGAATTGCGCCATTGCGCACGTGCGGGCCTTGTCGTCCTGATCTTGGGACTCGTTCCTCGGAGCTGATGACGTTAGCGACTTCTCCCCGTCCCATGGTGGGCCCGTTGGCGGATGAATCTACTTTGCTATCTCAGCGGAGATAGGCCCGTCATCTGCTGGCTTGTGCTGGGGCTCCGGATGGCTCGGCTCGGGGCGGGCAAGGTAAGGATAGGGGAGGGGGGGGGAGTGAGGGGTGGGGGGGAGGGCAATAGGGAGTGGGGGGAAAGGGAGGCTTGGGGGGGGGAGAGTGGGGGAGGGGGGGGGGAGAGTGGGGGGGGGGCGGGGGGGACTGGGTTCTAGGGGGGGAGGGGGATGGGGGAAATTCCCGGTGCTTGTGGGAAGGAGGGTTGAGAGAGGGTAGTGCTGGAGGGATAGACTAAGTGGGGCGAGAGGTCAGTGTGGTATGGAGGTTTGGTTGAAGCACGCGGGTCAGCCATCTTGTTCTTGCGAGGCAGGCTTTGTTGCTCCCTGGGTCTTTTGGCTGGCGATTCGTTCTGACACTCTTGGTGTTTCCGCCGGGTCTGCTCGTAGTGCTCTGGGGGGGCTTCTCTCTCTCTCCCCGTCTCTTCGGCTGGGGACTCCTATCGCCTCGAGGAACTCCTTGATGTCGTCAGGATCGGTGATGGTGAAGAACCTCCCGTTCCTCGGGACAACGAGCTTGAAGGGGAAGCCCCAGCGGTAGGGGATTCCGCGATCCCTGAGAATTGCCATGAGGGGTTTCATCCCTTGTCTTTTCAGGACGGTCCATCTGGAGAGGTCGTTGAATACTTGAATCGTGTAAGTATCCATTTTGATGCCACGTCCCTTCTCGCAGCTGCAGAGATCTTTTCTTTCGCCGTGTATGTGTGGAACTTCATAATGACATCCCTTGGGCGCTTTGGGTCTGGCGATTTAGGGCCAAGGGCTCTGTGCGCCCTGTCGAGTTGGAGCTCGTGTTCTGTGAGGTCAGGTACCAGCTTTAAGAAGACGTTTTTGAGGTAAGTTGGTAGTGATTCTGGGGGGACCGTCTCGGGGATACCTCTGAACCGCAGGTTCTGCCTGCGGTCCCTATTTTCGTGGTCTTCAATGGTGGATTTTAGCTCGGCAATTTCGTGGCCCATTCGCGCCATGTCATCCTCCAAGTTTGATTGGGAGTCTGCTATCGTTGCCATTTTCACCTCCACTTCGTCTGCCCGTGAGTTCAATTTATTCACATCCTCTCTAATGTCCCTTAAAACCTTCTCGAGGTCTTGAGTGAAACCTTTCCGCATTCTGAGGAGTAGGGCTTCAAAGAAAGCCGGGTTGAGCTCTTGCTGTTGTGCAGGACTGTGCTGGGGCATATCGGCCGCCTCCGCGGCGTCCTCGTGTTCTTCGTCGCCATCCTGGATGTTTGCTGCCAGCTCCATCTGTCTCTGTGCTGGGTGGAAGAACTTAGTTACGGGGTTCTGCGATTTCCTTTGGTTCCTCCCCGTCATGCCTGGGTACCTTAGGGAGGCTGTTAAACACTTTTGGGGGAAATTCGTTTGGTTTGGAGTGCTGTTCTAATAGCGTTCTGGGGAGGGTGTCGGGAGTTCTCCTTTTACCCGTCCATTCACGGAGGATGGTGGGTTGTGGCACTCTGAGGCTCAGGCAGTAGGGCCAAATTTTTGGCAATTGGGACAGGCAGCCGTGTACCCCTTTAAGGGGAGATATTCCTTTAAGATGGCCGCTTCCTCCTCTGCAGCCACGTGGTGGGACCAGCAGTACCTTCAGTGAGAGGGTACTCTCCCTGTGCTCTCCCCTGCCGGGATCGCCTGATGGGGTATGGAGGTAAATTTATTGATTGTCTCGGGGGGGGGGGGGGCACGCGGGGACCGCAGCGGAGTGTTGCTGCTCAGGCTTCCTCGTGGGGCTATGGGAGGCTGCCGCAGACGCGCCTCAGTCACCGCTCACGGGGGGAGGGGGGTTTCCCCGAACACCACAGGGAGATCGGGCACCGCGGGACACCCGGAGCTTAGCTCCACCGCCCCTCCTACCTCCCGCTCCGCTTCTCCCGACGGCTCCTCCGATTTTGTGTGTGGGGCAGGGGGCGACTTCCACCGGGGGTCGGGGCTCCCAGGAGGCCTCTCAGAGCGCCGGCAAGCCCACTCCAAATGTTAGGAAAAGGTGAGTCCTGTGCGCAGCTAGTCTTTGGGGTTCTGGGCTGTGAGGTTTGGGGGGGGATTTGTTTATTTTAATGCTGTATCTTAGTTTATTCGTTGGAGGGGCCCTGGAGCAAGTCTCTCAGGCAGCCATTCCTCGTGACGTCACAGGAAGTCTCCCTGATAGCGCCTTTTGGAACTTGGTGTCCCCGTGTTCCCACCCTGAGCCTTGAGGTTATAAAGTTTAATATAAAATGTGGTAAATTCCTCCGCTATTTTCTGTTCATTATAGATTATTTCTCACGATTAATTTTTTATCGCTGTGATCTGGGAACGCTTCTGTATACCTCTTAGTTTGCTCGCCAAAAGTCTGTCAGCCTTATTGCCCTTGTCATAGTATTTCTGACAAGTCCATGTAAGAGCTTTTTCTACTTCTTCCATTTGGGCTTGTTTTAGCTCATTCCTGGCTGCGGTCAAGGTTTTATAAATCTTTTTCGAGGGGTTGGGTTTGTGCTGTTGTTCCAGCTTAATTATTTTAGTTGTAACAGCTAGTGACATACCGCTCACCTCAATATTGAATACCAACTCTATGATAGGGATGACAGACATACATATATAAGGAGACAAAGGATGCTCCTAAAAAGATCCCACTTTAATGCACAGCAAAGCCGAAAATAGTCCACAGGTATAGTAACCCACTAGAGTAATGGTAAGGCTATAAGGGTACAATTAAGTAACCGCTCCCAACACTGTGGGAGGACAATTACCACTAAAATGCCCAAAGGCAAAAATAATAAATGATTTATTGATATTCAGAAGTCGACGCAGTAACACACACTCAAAATAACCATAAAAACAATTAAAACATAAATCACGGGTGAGGCAGGGTAAGGGGATATTATTATAAGGTGAATTCCCAAATATTAGTGTATGTCCCCTTACCAGTACCAGGTGGTAGTGTGAGACACAATGGTAAATACAAATGATAGGCAATAGAGAATGCTAGAGCCTCTGGTCTCAGGGTATGGTGGAGGTTGCACTAATCATTGCATGCTGTGATTGATCTGCTCAGTATCAATAGTTGGATATCACACTGACAGTAGGTAGTGATGCATGCAGAGTAGTGAATGCAAATAAATGTGCCACTGTCATATATCACAAAACCTATATAGGTACTAGGTCACATGATCAATGATTCAGTAAATCATTAGTGCACATTATACCACATTATATAAATGAACCGCGGCATGTGCATCAAAAACCGGACCTGATATATGCATAAACTACCTCTGCTAGGCAGTTAACAACTCGAACAACCCCACACAAACTACCAGGAACAGTCTCACCCGTGACTCCTCCTACACGACGTCAACGTGGTGACGTCATGCCGACGATCGTTTCGCGCATAAGGGGCTGGCGCTTTCTCAAGGTTCAGCCTCACCCGTGATTTATGTTTTAATTGTTTTTATGGTTATTTTGAGTGTGTGTTACTGCGTCGACTTCTGAATATCAATAAATCATTTATTATTTTTGCCCTAGGGCATTTTAGTGGTAATTGTCCTCCCACAGTGTTGGGAGCGGTTACTTAATTGTACCCTTATAGCCTTACCATTACTCTAGTGGGTTACTATACCTGTGGACTATTTTCGGCTTTGCTGTGCATTAAAGTGGGATCTTTTTAGGAGCATCCTTTGTCTCCTTATATATGTATAATTATTTTAGTTGTCAGATCTGTTATTAATTTCACCTTGGCCTTTCTGTGGGATGCAATTGAAATAAAAGTTCCCCTAATTGCTGCCCTATGGGCTTCCCACAGAACCGCCGGAGAGTCTACTATGCCCCAGTTGAGAGCGAAGTACTCCCTAAGAGCCTTTTTAATTTCTTTTTCTACCTCCGGGTGGTTCAGTAGGGAGTCGTTCAGCTTCCAAGTGTAGGCGGTTAATTTATGAAATGGGGTGGATAGGGTTAATGTGATGGGGGCGTGATCTGACCATGTAATGGGGCCTAAGTCCGAATTTGTGCAGGCTTCCAGGATATATTTGGTAGCAAAAAAATAGTCTATACGAGAGTATGACTGGTGGGGTGCGGAATAGAATGTGTAATCTTTTTGGCCCTGGTGTAGGATTCTCCAGATGTCCATTAAGGAATATTCCTTGGTGATTGTTTTAAATTGTTTCTCCATCCTCTGAGGTGGAGCTCTGTATTGGCCTTGTTGGCCTGAGGTTCTGTCCTCCGCAGAGTTTATGGCCATATTAAAGTCTCCGCCCACAATCAACGAAGATAGGTAGGTAGGGTCAACCTTTTCTAACACTGCTTTCAGGAATTCCGTTTGATTATCATTTGGCGCGTAGATGTTGATCAGAGCGACCGGCGAGCCAGCCAGTGAGCCATATACCATTAGAAATCTACCCTCTGGGTCTGAAGTGGTTTTGGTGATATTGAATGGGGTTCCTTGTCGGAGCAGGATCGCTACTCCCCGCTTTTTACTGTTAAATGACGAGAAGAAACCCGTAGGGAATACATTGCTAATCAATTTGGGCAGCTTTTGGGATGTAAAGTGCGTCTCTTGGAGGAAGATGATATCTCCCTTGGACTTTTTCAGCTCTTGGAGCGCCAGTCGTCTTTTTCTATTATTATTCAGGCCCTTTACGTTTAGTGATACAAGTTTAATTGCGGACTGACTAGCCATTTGGGCGAGAGAGTTTAGTGTCCATCGGGGTCTCGCCCTTCCCACCGGGGAGATCCTGGTTCGTTAGTTCAGAGAACCTTTTTAACGCTTCTTGATGGTGCTGTTTGAGTATGGGTGTCAGGCCCGCCCGACGAGGGGTTGGGTGGGAGGAGGGCAGGGAAGGTCGAGAGGGGGGGGGGAATAGGCTGCTGGGACAGGGTCAGCAGCAAGAGGCAAAGTGGGACGAGGTCAGCTAAGGACCTCCAATAAGTATGGCCGGGATTGGTGTAAGCTCTACCTTAGTTTAAGAGGGGGGGGGGGAGGGGGGGAAATGGGAGGGGGGGAAAGGGGTCAAAGGGATGCAGGTCCCGATACGCGTCAGAGTTACTATGTACTCCTTTTGACCACTTAATAAACCTTTTTATATCCGATACTGGTTTGCAGCCCCCATTGTTTGCACGGTTGTGCTCCGCCACTGTACCCTATGGGACTACTCTCTGCAATTACGTCTGGCATGACGCACCCACTAATCAAGGACTGAGCTGTGCTTCAAGGGAGTTCCTCAAATTGATCGTTTGATTGGTATGTACTTTTGTTTTGCTGGGGGTCTATACAGGACCTTTATGGTATATATAGAGATCTGTGTTAGCCGTCCAGCGTAACTAGTACACTCCTATGTTTATATCATCCTAATGAGTCTCCTTAGCTCTTATACATGCTCTAATGCCTTGGTTACATATTTTATTACTCTGAATATGCATGTATGTTCCTAGGACAGCAGAGCCCTGAATATTGGGATAATATCCCTCACCCACTACGGTCAAGCTTATAGGTTTTGGACATGGGGAAGGCGTGGGGAGGGGAGGGAAAACTCCTAGCATAGCCATAACATGGAGATCTTTCTGACAATCCTTAAAACCAGTGTAATAAACGTGAGAACAACTCTTAACAAGCTCAGTACATGAAAAGCATTATAACCTCTCTTTTTGTCAGTCGGTCAAGCTTATAGGTTTTGGACCTGGGAAAAGGGGGGGAGATGGGGGGGGGGGGTGGGGAGATAGGGGGGAGGGGGAGACCTGGGTTGACAGGTAACACAACAGCACATTTCATTAATGTTTTTAGGTATCATGCTGAACATAAACGGAATACTTCCTACGCTTGCTGGTCGGGGAAGAGGGGGGGAGGGATGGGGCTCTTACATTTAGTGAAGTTAATATCCGAGGATCCTTATGACATTTCTATTTGATCTATGTGGCCCGCCGTGTGCCTTCCTCAGAGGGTTTGACAACGTATTTTATTACTGCAGGCAGCATCATTAGTATGGGGCCGTGCGGCCATATCTTCTGCGGCGGAAGGGCAGGCTTATGGGCTTTGGAGCGTGAGGGGGGGAGGGGGAAGGGGGGGGAGAGAAAAGGGAGTACATTATATTATAACACATACAACTTTTCTCAACTTCAACATTCATCAACTGAGGAACAGGTTTTTTTTTTTTTACATAACTCAACTGTGGCATACAGTAGGGACGGCTTAGCACTAGATCCATGTGGCCAGCTAATCTAGACTGCCAGTTACTGTAATAGTGTCACTGCCGCTGCTTCCATTATCGAAGTCATTTGGGCTTCCTGTCTTGTGCAGGGCTCATTAGGCAGCTTCCCAGTTAACTAGTATTTCCTAGTCCGGGGGGGTGGGGAGGGTAGCAACAGTCGTGCGAACCGAGCCTGGGGTACATAGGCCTGTACCCGGGCCTTAGACAGATTAAATTTTGCTACTTACAGTTAGTAGATCGCAGTGCTGTTGTCGGAGCATCGCGCTCCCCTCCTATTCCCCCCGCCAACCCCTAAAGCCCAGCCAGACCTCAGCACTCTTCAACTGCCATTCGGTTAGCGTCAAAAGTTATAGTAGCTTCAGCTGTGGGTTGCCTCCGATCGTCAGGGGTCGGATTCTGAAGCTCTGAAGCTATGCATCTGGCTGGGTCTGGTGTGGTTCTTGAGCCGTCATGTGCTCCCGTCTTCGCTGTGGACTACGGTGCTTCTCATCTGTTCTTAGACTGCCTTGGCGCCGCCGTTCTCCTCGCGGGACGGGTGCTGCGTGGTTCCGCGTCCTCCCGGTGCGGTGGGTCTTGTAGTTGCTCCGTTGTCCAGGAAAGCGGCGGGGTCAGACCCAGGGCTTTCACGAATGCGGCCATGTCCTCAGGGCGGCGGATGGTTAGGAATTTGCCGTCATAGCTTACCGTAAGCTTGAATGGAAAGCCCCAGCGGTACTTCACCTCCTCCCGGAGGAATGAGGTCAAGGGCTTCATTTCTCTCCTTCGGTCGACTGTTATCCTTGACAGGTCGTTGAAAATTTGGAGAGTTTCATTTTGGAAATTTAGTGACTCTTTCCCTCTGCAGGCGGTGATGATCTTCTCCTTTACTGTATAGCTGTGTAATCTTATGATTACATCGCGTCGCCGGTTGGGATCTTCTGATCTGGGAGCTACCGCCCGGTGGGCCCTATCCATCTCTAGGTCCATGTCCTCTAGCGGGCCGCAGAGTGATGTGAACAGTTCCGCAAGATAGGGACGAAGCTGGCCAGGTAAGACCGTCTCCGGTACATTTCTTATGCGCAGATTCTGGCGCCTGTCCCTATTTTCTTGGTCTTCCTGTCCGTCTTTGAGACGGGAGATCTCCTCTCCTAGCCGGATGATTTCTTCCTCGGCTGCTGTTTGTCTTGCCAGGGACTCCTCCAGTCCACCTTCCAGAGTCGTTGTCCTCTCTGTTAGGCCAGACATCTCCTGTTTAATCTCCGCTACTGCTGCTTTGATTTCTGCCTGCAGGGATGTTTGGAGCTTGACATGCATGGTGGAGAATAGGCTCTCCAGGTAGGATCGGGTGATCGGTTCCTCTATCTCCATTTCAAGAGTTGCATGGGCTTTCGTACCCATATTTAGAGCTGCTTGCGGCTCTTGTGAGCCTCGTGGTCCGCCACCCTCTTGGTTTGCTGGACTCTTCTGTGTCGGGGAGAAGAACCGTGACACCACCGGTGCTGCGGGCTTCTTTGTGTGTTTGGACATGCTCCGATCTCTCCAAGTAATGGGGTTATGTTTTTGAGCCTTGAATTTCTGGTTTGGGAGCGTTATTTATTAAGTTTTAGCCGGTGGGTCTGCGGAGCTCTCCTCCTACACCCCCATTCCTGATGACATCATCGGAAACCCATCCCTTTAGCACATTTTTAATGGATCATCAACATTCAGTATTGTCATAGACAACTTAGGATCTGGCTGTGGTTTTTTTTTTTTAGGGAAGCTGTGTCTTTAACTGAAACGGGAGGCGGCCATCTTGGATCCAGATGGAACGCAGGCTGAAACACATGACATGAAGATAGCTCCTACTCAGAAAGCTCTTATTCAGACCACAGCTCTGATCAGACCCTCTCTTCACAGTGGGGGCTCAGGAGGGATCAGGTAGGGCGCAGAAGGCGGGCAGCCAATATCTTCAACTGGTTTAGCCAACAAAATAGTCAGTGGGTCCATAGAAATGGACACATCCGTTATTTCTTTTTTTAATAGATTGGATAACGATCCAATATTTCTATTGCCGGACACGTCCACCAAATGTGGACCATATCGCTTCTCTGCCCACAACCCCTCCAGCACAGATCAGACACCACAGGGTAGATTTGCTTCAGCCGCCATGGCGTTAGGTACCAATGAATAAAATTTTATATATATTTTTTTTAGTTGCTGTGCATATGGAAGTTTTTGCAGCAAACTCCCATATATCCTCCCAATCATCCCTGTCAATTTCTATTTTCAAATCCGCTGCCCATTTGAGCATGCAGTCATGATCATGTGAATTGACCAAGGCCTCCAAACTGGCTTTTATTCTAGTTATCAAACCTTTTTGATAACTACCTCTCCTACATAGGCAGCAGAGATGTAGAGGAGCACAGCAGCGTTTCTTGGCAGCATACCAGCTAGTGGATCGCCAAAATGAGGGTAACTCCAAGCAGGGATGAGTATTAAAAGAGTACTTTAATGGTCAGTGCAAAACAGAACAATGGTAGGAGCGCACCTACGCGTTTCGTCCGTAAAGGACTCTCTCAAGGTGGATTATACTCTATGTCCCTGAACCTGGATCCATTATGGTATATGGAATTATCAGTATACTAATGAGCCATCTATGGTGATGCACCATAAACACCACTTACCTCTCCTACATAGTGCTTCAAAACTTGTGAAGGGAGTAAATTCTAATTTTGGGGACATTTTTGGAAAAAAATTCTGATCTGTAGATATTTAAGCATACTAAGGTCTGGTGCCTCATACCTAGTTAGGAACTCTTGGAAACTAGAAAGTTTTCCTTTATGCACTAGGTCGGCAACTACTCTAATATGTTTAGCTTTAATTTGGTCGAATTGTTTATAATCACAGCCTGGGGGGAAATTGGGATTGTTAAAAAGCGGAGTGAGTTGCGAAACGGGAGACACAAGATTAAATTTGCCCTTAGACTTGCTCCAACTCTCCCAGGTAAATCTCGTCGGATCTAGCTCAAACATTTTGGCGTACACCTCCTTAGCCAGTGCCCATAGGGACACTGGCAGAGAAGACGTTCTAGCATATTGGGATTCTATGGCTAACCAACAATATTGTGTTGGATCAGCGTTCCACATCACCACCTGCCTTAGTTGGGCAGCTTGGTAGTATTTCGAGATATCTGGGACACCCAAACCTACTCTTGTCTTTAAAGCCATCATCACCGATCTAGCTGTTCTAGGCCTTTTACCTTGCCAAATAAAATTAAATATTCTATTTGGGAAATTTTTCAGTTAAATATTCTATTTGGGAAAATTTTCAGTTCGGATCCCGGTATCCGGACTGGGAGAGTCTGGAAATGATATAATAACCTAGGGAGTATATTCATCTTGACTGATACTATTCTCCCAATCCATGACACCTGATATCCTTCCCACTTTGCCAGATCCCTTTTAATCTTATCAAACAATGGTGGATAGTTGCCTTGATATAGGGAGTGGTAGTTCCTAGACACATTTACTCCCAGATATTTAATATGTGAGGAATTCCATCTGTAGCTGAAATTCAGTTTTGGTAATTTTATCTCTGGATCTGAAAGATTCAGATTAAAAGACTGTGACTTGTCGCTGTTCATTTTATATCCAGAGATTTTTCCAAAGTCTGATAGCGCCTTTTGGAGGTTGGGTAAAGAAGTCTGAGGGCTTGCTAAAGTCAGAATAATATCGTCTGCGAATAATGAGATTTTATCATTTGTTTTCCCAATCACTATATACAATGTATATTACTATTTGCTCTTATTTTAGCAGCCAATGGCTCAATCGTTAGAGCGAAGAGAGGAGGAGATAATGGGTACCCTTGTCTCATACCATTTAAAAAAAAAATTTCCCCAAACATTTTTATTAGGCATAATCATCTTTACCGACATTGGTTTTACATTATCAGTGTTGGCCTAATACAGTTGTATTTTCCTTGTTCATGTGGGGGGAGAGAGAAAGAAAGGAAAGATCCCCTAAGGCCACGTCATGGTCTCTGGGGTGTGGAAAAAGAAAGAGAGGAGGGGGGGGGGAGAGAGGGAGTCATTCCACCCTCGTCCGGCCGGGTCCCGGCATCCATCCTTCACGGCTCTACTGTGGTTCAGATCCGTCTGGGGTTGTATCCTGATTTGGTTCGGATTAATGGGTTAACCAGGGTTCCCAGATTTTATAGAAACCTTCAGTTGAGCAGTTCAAGAAGGCCGTGAGTTTTTCCAAACTCATAACATCGTTAACTCTTTTTTTCACTAGCTGTTTGGTGGGGGGCGCTATCTTCTTCCAAGAGTATGCGACTGAACACCTTGCTGCTGTTAGAATAAAGGAGATTAATTTCCATACTGGGCGATCGATGTCCTCTATATACCTGCCCAGTAGGAAGGTCAGTGGATCTATAGTAATTGTGAGGCCTGTGACCTCTTTTATCAAATCTTGTACCGTAAGCCAGTATGTCTGAATTTCTGGACATGACCACCAGATATGGGCCATGTCCCCTCTATGTCCACAGCCTCTCCAGCATAGATCTGAGGCCAGAGGGTAGATTTGTTTTAACCTCACTGGGGTAAGATACCAATGATACATTATTTTATAGATGTTTTCCTTCACCGTGGTACAGATGGAAGTTCCTGAGGCTGCGTCTCATATTTCCTCCCAGTCCTCTCTGTCAATTACTATGTCCAATTCCGCTTCCCATTTAAGCATATAGTCGTGAGCGGTAGAGTTCACCGGATTCTCCATGCCGGCATATATTTGTGTTATTAGACCTTTTTGATGTACTCCTTCGCGACAGAGTTTCTCAAATTTTGTGAGAGGGGGGAATTTCAATGATGGGGACATTTTTTGTAGAAAGTGTCGAATTTGGAGAAACTTAAATGTATCCAGGTGGGGTAATTTTAATTTGGTTCGCAATTCTTGGAGACTCAGGAACTGTTCATCGCTCAGCAGGTCCGCGATCGCTCTGATCCCCATTGTTTTAAATAGGTCGAATTGTCGGGTTTCACACCCTGGTGGGAATTTAGGGTTGTCAAATATTGGAATGAGCTGAGAGCAAGGGGACGAGAGTAAGAATTTAGTTTTAGTTTTTGCCCATATGTCCCAAGTATGTTTCATTGCCCCCAGCCCGAATTTGGGCGCCATGTCATTTCCCCTGTCACCGCTCCAGAGAAAAGCTGGTAGAGAAGGCGTTCTGGAGTAATGAGATTCAATTGCTAGCCAACATAGCTTGTCTGGGTCCGAGTTCCACATTACGCCTGTTTTAATTGGGCAGCTTGGTAATATCTATTAATGTCTGGGACCCCCAGTCCTCCTTTTGTCCTAGACGCCATAAGAACCGACCTAGCTACCCGGGGTCTCCTTCCGTTCCAAATAAATTGGAGGATTTTATTTTGGATAGTTTTTAATTCAGAACCAGGGACATGGATCGGGAGCGTCTGGAAATAATATAATAATCGGGGGAGTATATTCATTTTAACTGAGATCATTCTCCCGATCCATGAGATCTGGTATTTTTCCCATTTATCCAGATCTTTTTTAATTTTCCTAAATAGGTTGGGATAATTATTTTGGTATAGGGAGCAATAGTGCCTTGATACATGTACTCCCAGGTATTTGATGTATATAGGGCTCCACTTATAATTAAAGTTTGATTTCAATGTCCGCATCTCTGGCTCTGATAGATTTAAGTTGAGGGCTTCTGACTTATCACTGTTAATTTTGTATCCTGATATTTTGCCAAATTCCTTTAATTCTTTGTGTAAGTTGGGAAGGGAGATCTGGGGCTGCGTTAATGTTAATATGATATCGTCTGCGAACAATGAGACTTTATAGTTTATTCCGCCAATTGGTACCCCCTGTATATTTATATTGTCTCGTATTTTAGACGCCTGTCTCGTTCCATTTTTCATTTCAAATTTTTTTGCTGTACCCCCCGGGAGTTTCACCATTGCAGACGGGCAGCAGTACAGCACTCGGACTCCCGCTAGATACGCATCTTTTAAGCCGAATTTCTGCATTGTTTTGTCAAGAAATAGCCAATCAATTCTATCGAACGTCTTCTCTGCGTCCAGGCTTAACAGAACCGCTTTGGTAGCTGTGAGGTGGGCATGATCAACTATATTTATAATTTTGCGGGTGTTGTCTGAGGCTTGTCTGCCAGATACAAACCCCACCTGGTCGTTGTGAATTAATCTCGGTAGGATGGGATTCAGTCTATTTGCCAGGATTTTGCTGTATAGCTTAAGATCGTTATTTAGTAGGGAGATTAGTCGGTAGCTCCCACATAGCAGTGGGTCCCTACCCTCTTTGTGGATGATGGCGAGATTGGCCTGGGTCATTGATGGGGGGATTGGGCTGCCCTCCATGAATGAATTGAATAAGCTGAGTAGGTGTTTAGTTAGGATCGGGGAGAATCTTTTGTAATAAATATTGGAGAAGCCGTCGGGGCCAGGGGCTTTTGAGATATTTTTTTTTTGTTTCAATTTTTTTATTGTTTTATCAGGGTACACAACAGATAGTAAACTTTGTTGTACATAGATTGGATAAACATTGATATTTGCATATATTAATAAAAACATCCGTATTCCGTTTTCTTTATTCAGATAGGTGTTTATCTAAATGTTTGTATGTCTGAATGCTCGTACGTTTCTGCTGTTATGGTTCTAACTAGGAAGCTGCCGCTTCCGTGTGTCCTGTTTTTAGTAGTATAGTAGAGAAAAGAAAAGGTGGAGAGCAGAGAAAGAGAGAGGAGAGAAAAAAGAAGGGAGATAAGGGGGGGGGGGAGAGGTGCTGCGGGATGGCGTCCAGTTTTGTATATATCCTGCCTTTTCCTTTAGGAATTTATTATGTACCTGACCAAATTTCCCATGTCTTATGGAACTTATCCATCTTTTGGGTCAGTTTTGCCGTAAGAAGTTCCATTGTCTTTATGTCTCGCATTCTGCGGAGTACGGACTGTTTAGCAGGGGCATTCACCTTCTTCCACGCTGCAGCAACGGAACAACGTGCCGCCGTGAGCACATGGCTCACCATCTTACTCTCTGCTGTGTCTAATTCATCAATTGGCTTGGCCAGCACCATGGTCAGCGGGTCCACCTCAATCTCTACCCCCAGGTACTCTCGGATTAGTGTTTGAATCATGACCCAGAATACCTGAGTCTTGGGGCAGTTCCACCAGATATGAGCCATGTCTCCTCTTTGCCCGCAACCCCTCCAACACAAATCTGGGGTCCCGGGGAAGATCTGGCTCAACCTATTCGGGGTTAGGTACCAGTAAAATATAATTTTATAGATGTTCTCTTTAATGGTAGTACAAATCGATGTTTTGGATGCTGCCTCCCAGATATCCTCCCAGTCTTCTCTATCAATCTCTATATTTAAATCCTCCGCCCATTTGGACATATACCTGTGTTGGGAACAGCCTGTTGATCGCGCCAGGCCCAGATATATTTCCCAGATCAATCCTTTAGCATAGTACCCTTTCCTGCACAGTCGTTCAAAATTTGTTAGCTGCTGGAAAGCCTTATCTTTGGATACTGTTTGCAGGTAGTGCCTGATTTATAAAAAGCCAAATATTGGGAGGTTTGTCGTTTGATATTTTTTTTCCAGTTCTTGGGTCAGCAAGAGCCTACCTTGCCCAGAGAAATCCTCTGCTATCATCATCTTCAGCTGTTTAAATTTACTGAGTCTCTGTGGGAACCCGCCGGGGGGAAATTCTGGGTTATCGAATATGGGTGTTAATAGGGAGGGGTGAGCCGTCAAGCCATATTTGTCTTTATTTTTGGTCCATACTCTCCATGTACATTTCATTGCTCCCAGTTTTAATGTTTCCGAGAGGATCTCTCTACCCCGCACAGTCCACAGGGTGGCCGGGAGTGAGAGGGGTCTCGCGTAGGAAAACTCTATCCCTGTCCAACAGCTTGTAGTTGGGTCATTGTTCCACATTATCACTTGTTTCAGTTGGGCCGCCAAATAATATTTAATGATATCTGGGACTGCCAAGCCTCCACATTCTTTTGGTGCTAACATTATGGTTCTAGCTACTCTTGGTCTTTTGTTTTGCCAAATGAATTGAAAAATTCTGTTTTGTATATTCTTTAATTCCGACATTGGGATATCAATTGGGAGAGTCTGGAAGTAATACAGAAGTCTTGGCAGGATATTCATTTTGACCGTAGCTATTCTGCCTAACCAAGATATCTGGTATTCATTCCAGCTCTGTAAGTCTTTTTTTAGCCTCTCAAATAGGGGCGGATAGTTATATTGATATAGTGATTTGTACTCCCGTGTTATTTGGATTCCCAAGTATTTGATTTTCGTGGAACTCCACTTATAATTAAAATTTAATTGTAGCAGTTTGGCCTCGGGATTAGGTAGAGATACATTTAATGCTTCCGACTTATCCATATTGATTTTATACCCCGAGATTTTGCTAAATGTATCTAATTGTGAATGTAAATTCGGGAGTGAAGTCAAGGGGTTGGCTAGAGTTAGGATAATGTCGTCAGCAAAAAGGGATATCTTGTAATCCGTATCTCCAATTGTAATGCCACTTATATTGTTGTCCTCTCTGATTGTTGTTGCCAAGGGTTCTATAGAGAGGGCAAACAGAAGTGGAGACAAGGGACATCCCTGTCTAGTACCATTCCTAATGTTTATAGGGTTCGAGTTTCCTCCTGGGAGTTTCACTACAGCCGTGGGAGTTTTATAGAGGGCTCTAACCCCCTCAAGATATGGGCCCTTAAATCCGAATTTAATTAATGTTTGGTCTAAAAATTCCCATCTGATCCTGTCAAACGCCTTTTCCGCGTCTAAACGTAACAGGATGGCTTTCGTGGATGAGAGATGTACATGGTCGATTATGTTTATAATTTTTCTCGTATTATCTGAGGCTTGTCTGCCTGAAATAAATACGACTTGGTCCTTGTGGATCAGGCCTGGGAGAATGGGAGTTAGTCTGTTAGCTAGGATTTTGCTATAAAGTTTTAGGTCCGAATTAAGGAGGGCTATGGGGCGATAATTACCACACTGTAGTGGGTCTCTCCCTTCCTTTGGTATGAGTGCCAAATTCGCTCTAGACATAGAAGCGGGGATAGCCGTTCCCTCCAGAAACTCATTAAACATATCCAGGAGATGTGGTGCCAAGATCAATTTAAATTTTTTATAGTATTGATTGGAAAACCCATCCGGGCCTGGCGTTTTACTAGGTTTTAGTTGTGAGATGGCTTCTAGTAAATCATCCTGCGCGATTTCTTTATTTAGCTCTAGTAAGTCAGCTTCTGAAAGGCTTGGAAGGTTACATGACGCTAGGTACTTAGTAATAGCTTCTGCATTTGAGGAGCTGTTTTGGGGGAAGTTCAAATTATATAGTTTGGAGTAGAAGTCTGAGAATGTGGCCGCTATCTGTTTTTCGCAATATGTTTTGATGCCCGTCTTTGTTTGTATGACGGATATTTGGGATTTGGTTCTCAGACCTCTTAATTTAGATGCTAATAACCGGTCGGCCTTATTTCCTTTGTCATAATATTTCTGCTTCGTCCACCTCAGCGCCCTCTCCACTTCATCTATTTGTATCTGCCTGAAATCAGATCTAGCCTTGTCCAGTACTTTGCGTAGTTGTTTTGAGGGATTAGCTTTATGTTTATGTTCTAGGAGTTTAACTTTCTCCGCTAATTCGTCGTACAATTTCTGTTTTTGCTTTTTCTTATATGATGCTATGGAAATTATATTCCCTCAAATCGTGGCCGTATGGGCCTCCCATAGCATCGCTGATGACTTTACAGAGCCCTTGTTCAGCGCAAAATATTCTCTGAGCTTTTGCTTAATCTCTATCTCTACATCTATTTGGTTTAACAGAATCGTTTAGTTTCCAATTATATTGATTATATTTATAGAAGGGGAGGGAGAGCGTCAGCGAGACCGGAGCGTGGTCCGACCATGTTATAGAACCTATGTCCGACTGGGAGGTTGCCTGAAAGATATCTTTAGTACCCAGAAAATAATCAATCCTTGAATAGGTCTGGTGCGGGGGAGAAAAATACGAATAGTCCCTCTGGCCCTGATGCTGCGCCCGCCAAATATCTATCAGCGAAAACTCTTTCAGTATGTTCTGAAACCTTTTGGCATTTGTGGTCGTAATGCGTGGGTGGGGAGTACCCAGTGGGTTTGTCCTATCTTGATCAGGTGCTACAACCATATTAAAATCTCCTGCTATCAATAGCGTAGTTCTAGGTTGGGGGGCTAGCTTGTCACATAGATCTCTCAAAAAGTCAGCTTGACCCTCATTTGGGGCGTATATATTAACAAGGGTAATCTCCACATCTGATAGTGTGCCTTGCAGAATGAGGAATCTACCTTCTGGGTCTATGGTCTGTTTTTGAAGTGTGAATTTGACATTTTGTCTAAATAAGATGGCTACCCCTTTTTTTTTAGTGGAGCAGGATGCATAATATGCCTGGGGGTAGTATCTTTGAAAGGTGTTAGGGGGCGATATCGTATTAAAGTGCGTTTCTTGTAAGAATAGCACATCTCCTTTTGTTTTTTTTAATTCTTGTAAGGCGAGCTTTCTTTTGATTGCTGAGTTAAGTCCCCTAACATTTAGGGACACTAGTTTAAGTGTTGTATTTGGAGCCATTTTCGGAGCCATCCAGCAAACAGCTCCAGGGCTTTCCGGATACAGTCGGGTCCCCTCTTTCCCATAAGCTTTAGGCTCTGCGTTCAAATCCTTTCACCAGGTCAAAGGGGTCTCCAGTTCTTTGCTGCGCTGGGATGTGTAGATCCTTGTAGCTCCAGGGGCATGCGCCCTCTTTGTGGACAGGTAGGTATGTGTTCCCCGCCGGGGGCAGACCAGCATTCCTCATCTCGTATGTGTCTCAGAAGCTCGTAACGGCAGGGCAATAGGTCGTCCAAACATATAAATTTTGCCGGGAGTAGTCTTTTCCTCTCCAGGTGACATTTCTCAGTCCTCACCTGCCTGGTTACGTTGGGTGGCTATTCTCTGAGAGGAGCGTGGTCCCCTCTCTGTTGGCCTGTGATCTGGGTCTCCGTCCGTATCTTCAGGGGCAGTTCCACCTCCATTCTTGTGGGGGACACCGAGCCCCTTTAGGAATCTTGGTATCTCTTCCGGGTAGGAAAGGGTGTGGAATTTGCCTCCAGCCTGGGCCACAATTTTAAAAGGGAATCCCCAGCGATATTTAATCTTGTTGTCCCTTAATTTTAGTGTGAGGGGTCTGAGCTCTCTCCTGCGGTCTACTGTACGTTTTGAGAGATCACTGTATATCTCAATATGTACATTCCGGAACTGGATGTGTCCTTTCTCCCTGCTCGCCGTCAGTATTTTCTCCTTTGTGGAGTAATAATGGAACCTGACCAGTATATCTCTGGTCCTCTTGGGGTCCGTGGACCTAGGTCCGAGGGCCCTATGGGCTCTGTCCATCTCTAGCTTTTAAGGAGTTAGGTCAGGTACCAGATGAATAAAGAGGTCTGATAGGTATGTGTGCAGCTGTTCAGTCTCCACTGTTTCTGGGACATACCTCAGTCTCAAGTTCTGCCGCCGATCGCGGTTTTCCTGGTCCTCGGCACTTTCCTTGAGCCCTCTGATCTCCCAGTGCAGGCGGTTGATCTCGTCCTCGGCGGAGGACTGAGCCTGCTCCAGTGTTTCCACTGTGTTTGCCAGCCCATCTGTTTTGGCCGTTAGGAGATTCAAGTCTGCCCTTAGGGTGTTAATGGCTTTACCCAAATCATCCCGAAACTCCTTCCTCATTCTGGTGAAGAGGTTTTCTAAATATGTTTTGTTCACATCTATGTTTTCAATTTACTGCTCGTGCGCCCCGCTCGGGCCCTCCCGCGTGTCGGCTGAGCCGCCATCTTGGGAGGTCTCGCAACTCCCCGCGGTCCGCTGGCTTTGTGGGAAGTAGCTCGTCACTGACTGCTGAGCTGCCTTCTTATTTTTGCCGCTCATGCTGGCTACCTTCCCCTCCGCTTGTATGTATTTATTGGGGGGGTTTAGATGTAGAGATGCCGCAGGAACTGTGGGGTCTTTTTAGTGCAGTAGGATAGGATTGTTTGTTTAGTCTAGTACAGCTTGTCTGGGTAGATATGGGGTTATTGGACCCAGGGGTTCTGGCCTTAGGGCTGTGTTTCTGACCTGCAGGTCGTTCTCTCTGAGGCACCTTTGTGTGGTGGTGGTGCTTCCACGTGGTGGTGCTCCCCCAAGATGGCCGCCTCCTCCCTCACCACGCTACTGAGGCCTATGGCTCCCTTCACTAGTGGGTCCCCTCCCGGTGTTCTTCACTCCCAGCAGGGCCCTAGGTCAGGTTTGTACCTTTTATTTACGTGTGCCGTCCTGGGGGGGGGAGCTGGACCCGTAACGGGGGGTCTCCGCTCGCGCCTTTCCTCACGGCCTCAGGTGGCCACAGCGGGCGCTTCTCTTACCCCACACGGGGTCGGGGGTTCTGTCCCCGATCACCGCTGATTCCCCTCTATTCTTGGCTCCTCGGGGCGCGCGGAGTCTCGTCTCCGGAGTCTCTCCGTCAGATTTGAATTTTGCGGGCTGCAGAGGGGAAAGTCCCGCATCGGGGGCAGGGGGTCTCCGACACAGCTCTCCGGGACGCCGGAGCCAGCCACTTCGGAGCCCAGCTAGTCACCGGAGCAAAGTTTTTGGGGGTTCACTTAGGGATTCCTCCGCTTCTCCTGATTATTTTATTATTTAATATGCTTCGTTAGTGCTATTCATTCAGAGGGGGTCGGGAGCGTCTCTTTCAAGCTGCCATTCCCCTTGACGTCACCGGAAGTCTCCGGCTTTTGAGATTTTTAATGTTTTTATTGCGTCCGCCAGCTCTTTTTGGGTAATTTTTGCGTTAAGCATTTGATTCTCCTCCTCTGTCAGTGTTGGTAGGAGGCAATCGGACAGGTAATTACTAATAGGTTCAGTGGCTGGTGTCCCCGTGTTCCCACCCTGAGCCTTGAGGTTATAAAGTTTAATATAAAATGCGGTAAAATCCTCCGCTATTTTCTGTTCGTTATAGATTATTTCTCACGATTAATTTTTTATCGCTGTGATCTGGGAACGCTTCTGTATACCTCTTAGTTTGCTCGCCAAAAGTCTGTCAGCCTTATTGCCCTTGTCATAGTATTTCTGACAAGTCCATGTAAGAGCTTTTTCTACTTCTTCCATTTGGGCTTGTTTTAGCTCATTCCTGGCTGCGGTCAAGGTTTTATAAATCTTTTTCGAGGGGTTGGGTTTGTGCTGCTGTTCCAGCTTAATTATTTTAGTTGTAACAACTAGTGACATACCGCTCACCTCAATATTGAATACCAACTCTATGATAGGGATGACAGACATACATATATAAGGAGACAAAGGATGCTCCTAAAAAGATCCCACTTTAATGCACAGCAAAGCCGAAAATAGTCCACAGGTATAGTAACCCACTAGAGTAATGGTAAGGCTATAAGGGTACAATTAAGTAACCGCTCCCAACACTGTGGGAGGACAATTACCACTAAAATGCCCTAGGGCAAAAATAATAAATGATTTATTGATATTCAGAAGTCGACGCAGTAACACACACTCAAAATAACCATAAAAACAATTAAAACATAAATCACGGGTGAGGCAGGGTAAGGGGATATTATTATAAGATGAATTCCGAAATATTAGTGTATGTCCCCTTACCAGTACCAGGTGGTAGTGTGAGACACAATGGTAAATACAAATGATAGGCAATAGAGAATGCTAGAGCCTCTGGTCTCAGGGTATGGTGGAGGTTGCACTAATCATTGCATGCTGTGATTGATCTGCTCAGTATCAATAGTTGGATATCACACTGACAGTAGGTAGTGATGCATGCAGAGTAGTGAATGCAAATAAATGTGCCACTGTCATATATCACAAAACCTATATAGGTACTAGGTCACATGATCAATGATTCAGTAAATCATTAGTGCACATTATACCACATTATATAAATGAACCGCGGCATGTGCATCAAAAACCGGACCTGATATATGCATAAACTACCTCTGCTAGGCAGTTAACAACTCGAACAACCCCACACAAACTACCAGGAACAGTCTCACCCGTGACTCCTCCTACACGACGTCAACGTGGTGACGTCATGCCGACGATCGTTTCGCGCATAAGGGGCTGGCGCTTTCTCAAGGTTCAGCCTCACCCGTGATTTATGTTTTAATTGTTTTTATGGTTATTTTGAGTGTGTGTTACTGCGTCGACTTCTGAATATCAATAAATCATTTATTATTTTTGCCCTAGGGCATTTTAGTGGTAATTGTCCTCCCACAGTGTTGGGAGCGGTTACTTAATTGTACCCTTATAGCCTTACCATTACTCTAGTGGGTTACTATACCTGTGGACTATTTTTGCCTTTGCTGTGCATTAAAGTGGGATCTTTTTAGGAGCATCCTTTGTCTCCTTATATATGTATAATTATTTTAGTTGTCAGATCTGTTATTAATTTCACCTTGGCCTTTCTGTGGGATGCAATTGAAATAAAAGTTCCCCTAATTGCTGTCCTATGGGCTTCCCACAGAACCGCTGGAGAGTCTACTATGCCCCAGTTGAGAGTGAAGTACTCCCTAAGAGCCTTTTTAATTTCTTTTTCTACCTCCGGGTGGTTCAGTAGGGAGTCGTTCAGCTTCCAAGTGTAGGCGGTTAATTTATGAAATGGGGTGGATAGGGTTAATGTGATGGGGGCGTGATCTGACCATGTAATGGGGCCTAAGTCCGAATTTGTGCAGGCTTCCAGGATATATTTGGTAGCAAAAAAATAGTCTATACGAGAGTATGACTGGTGGGGTGCGGAATAGAATGTGTAATCTTTTTGGCCCTGGTGTTGGATTCTCCAGATGTCCATTAAGGAATATTCCTTGGTGATTGTTTTAAATTGTTTCTCCATCCTCTGAGGTGGAGCTCATGTTGGCCTTGTTGGCCTGAGGTTCTGTCCTCCGCAGAGTTTATGGCCATATTAAAGTCTCCGCCCACAATCAACGAAGATAGGTAGGTAGGGTCAACCTTTTCTAACACTGCTTTCAGGAATTCCATTTGATTATCATTTGGCGCGTAGATGTTGATCAGAGCGACCGGCGAGCCAGCCAGTGAGCCATATACTATTAGAAATCTACCCTCTGGGTCTGAAGTGGTTTTGGTGATATTGAATGGGGTTCCTTGTCGGAGCAGGATCGCTACTCCCTGCTTTTTACTGTTAAATGACGAGAAGAAACCCGTAGGGAATACATTGCTAATCAATTTGGGCAGCTCTTGGGATGTAAAGTGCGTCTCTTGGAGGAAGATGATATCTCCCTTGGACTTTTTCAGCTCTTGGAGCGCCAGTCGTCTTTTTCTATTATTATTCAGGCCCTTTACGTTTAGTGATACAAGTTTAATTGCGGACTGACTAGCCATTTGGGCGAGAGAGTTTAGTGTCCATCGGGGTCTCGCCCTTCCCACCGGGGAGATCCTGGTTCGTTGGTTCAGAGAACCTTTTTAACGCTTCTTGATGGTGCTGTTTGAGTATGGGTGTCAGGCCCGCCCGACGAGGGGTTGGGTGGGAGGAGGGCAGGGAAGGTCGAGAGGGGGGGGGGGGGAATAGGCTGCTGGGACAGGGTCAGCAGCAAGAGGCAAAGTGGGACGAGGTCAGCTAAGGACCTCCAATAAGTACGGCCGGGATTGGCTACCGGCATTTGGGCTTAAGGCCCAATGGGGGGGGAATCCGATGGTTCAGGCATGGGCGTGCAGGGAAGGTGCGGACCCTTGTACTTGCTTAGTGTAAGCTCTACCTTAGTTTAAGAGGGGGGGAGGGGGGGAAATGGGAGGGGGGGAAAGGGGTCAAAGGGACGCAGGTCCCGAAACGCGTCAGAGTTACTATGTACTCCTTTTGACCACTTAATAAACCTTTTTATATCCGATACTGGTTTGCAGCCCCCATTGTTTGCACGGTTGTGCTCCGCCACTGTACCCTATGGGACTACTCTCTGCAATTACGTCTGGCATGATGCACCCACTAATCAAGGACTGAGCTGTGCTTCAAGGGAGTTCCTCACATTGATCGTTTGATTGGTACTGCACCGACACACTTTAATCGAGCAAATACCCGGTATGTACCTGGCAGATACCTGGAATGCGCCGCTCCTCACCTCTGACAAGCCCCGTTGCATTTGCCTTCCCAGCCTGGGTTCATGCCTGGCTGATGGGCGGCTGATCTGTTAAATGATAATGATTAGGATTTAATAGGCTGCAATGCTTCGCGTGTCTACCAGATGGCATAAATTCATGAATTGTAATGCAGTATATATATATGTAGTGTGCAGTATTGCAGCCAACGGGAATAAAATGCTTCAATCCCTGCCGGAAAATAACTCAATGCACTCGGGCAGAAAACAGTCACAAACCTCAATACACCCGGGTATACCCGAATTCGTGGGACTAGCCGAGCTCGAATAAAGTGTGTCGCCAGTGTATGTACTTTTGTTTTGCTGGGGGTCTATACAGGACCTTTATGGTATATATAGAGATCTGTGTTAGCCGTCCAGCGTAACTAGTACACTCCTATGTTTATATCATCCTAATGAGTCTCCTTAGCTCTTATACATGCTCTAATGCCTTGGTTACATATTTTATTACTCTGAATATGCATGTATGTTCCTAGGACAGCAGAGCCCTGAATATTGGGATAATATCCCTCACCCACTACGGTCAAGCTTATAGGTTTTGGACATGGGGAAGGCGTGGGGAGGGAAAACTCCTAGCATAGCCATAACATGGAGATCTTTCTGACAATCCTTAAAACCAGTGTAATAAACGTGAGAACAACTCTTAACAAGCTCAGTACATGAAAAGCATTATAACCTCTCTTTTTGTCAGTCGGTCAAGCTTATAGGTTTTAGACCTGGGAAAAGGGGGGGAGATGGGGGGGAGATAGGGGGGAGGGGGAGACCTGGGTTGACAGGTAACACAACAGCACATTGCATTAATGTTTTTAAGTATCATGCTGAACATAAACGGAATACTTCCTACGCTTGCTGGTCGGGGAAGAGGGGGGGGGAGGGATGGGGCTCTTACATTTAGTGAAGTTAATATCCGAGGATCCTTATGACATTTCTATTTGATCTATGTGGCCCGCCGTGTGCCTTCCTCAGAGGGTTTGACAACGTATTTTATTACTGCAGGCAGCATTATTAGTGTGGGGCCGTGCGGCCATATCTTCTGCGGCGGAAGGGCAGGCTTATGGGCTTTGGAGCGTGAGGGGGGAGGGGGAAGGGGGGGAGAGAAAAGGGAGTACATTATATTATAACACATACAACTTTTCTCAACTTCAACATTCATCAACTGAGGAACAGGTTTTTTTTTTTTTTACATAACTCAACTGTGGCATAGGGACGGCTTAGCACTAGATCCATGTGGCCAGCTAATCTAGACTGCCAGTTACTGTAATAGTGTCACTGCCGCTGCTTCCATTATCGAAGTCATTTGGGCTTCCTGTCTTGTGCAGGGCTCATTAGGCAGCTTCCCAGTTAACTAGTATTTCGTAGTCCGGGGGGGTGGGGAGGGTAGCAACAGTCGTGCGAACCGAGCCTGGGGTCCATAGTCCTGTACCCGGGCCTTAGACAGATTAAATTTTGCTACTTACATTTAGTAGATCGCAGTGCTGTTGTCGGAGCATCGCGCTGCCCTCCTATTCCCCCCGCCAACCCCTAAAGCCCAGCCGGACCTCAGCACTCTTCAACTGCCATTCGGTCAGCGTCAAAAGTTATAGTAGCTTCAGCTGTGGGTTGCCTCCGATCGTCAGGGGTCAGATTCAGAAGCTATGCATCTGGCTGGGTCTGGTGTGGTTCTTGAGCCGTCATGTGCTCCCGTCTTCGCTGTGGACTACGGTGCTTCTCATCTGTTCTTAGACTGCCTTGGCGCCGCCGTTCTCCTCGCGGGACGGGTGCTGCGTGGTTCCGCGTCCTCCCGGTGCGGTGGGTCTTGTAGTTGCTCCGTTGTCCAGGAAAGCGGCGGGGGCAGACCCAGGGCTTTCACGAATGGGGCCATGTCCTTAGGGCGGCGGATGGTTAGGAATTTGCCGTCATAGCTTACCGTAAGCTTGAACGGAAAGCCCCAGCGGTACTTCACCTCCTCCCGGAGGAATGAGGTCAAGGGCTTCATTTCTCTCCTTCGGTCGACTGTTATCCGTGACAGGTCGTTGAAAATTTGGAGAGTTTCATTTTGGAAAGGTAGTGACTCTTTCCCTCTGCAGGCGGTGATGATCTTCTCCTTTACTGTATAGCTGTGTAATCTTATGATTACATCGCGTAGCCGGTTGGGATCTTCTGATCTGGGAGCTACCGCCCGGTGGGCCCTATCCATCTCTAGGTCCATGTCCTCTAGTGGGCCGCAGAGCAATGTGAACAGTTCCGCAAGATAGGGACGAAGCTGGCCAGGTAAGACCGTCTCCGGTACATTTCTTATGCGCAGATTCTGGCGCCTGTCCCTATTTTCTTGGTCTTCCTGCCCGTCTTTGAGACGGGAGATCTCCTCTCCTAGCCGGATGATTTCTTCCTCGGCTGCTGTTTGTCTTGCCAGGGACTCCTCCAGTCCACCTTCCAGAGTCGTTGTCCTCTCTGTTAGGCCAGACATCTCCTGTTTAATCTCCGCTACTGCTACTTTGATTTCTGCCTGCAGGGATGTTTGGAGCTTGACATGCATGGTGGAGAATAGGCTCTCCAGGTAGGATCGGGTGATCGGGTGATCGGTTCCTCTATCTCCATTTCAAGAGTTGCATGGGCTTTCGTACCCATATTTAGAGCTGCTTGCGGCTCTTGTGAGCCTCGTGGTCCGCCACCCTCTTGGTTTGCTGGACTCTTCTGTGTCGGGGAGAAGAACCGTGACACCGCCGGTGCTGCGGGCTTCTTTGTGTGTTTGGACATGCTCCGATCTCTCCAAGTAATGGGGTTATGTTTTTGAGCCTTGAATTTCTGGTTTGGGAGCGTTATTTATTAAGTTTTAGCCGGTGGGTCTGCGGAGCTCCCCTCCTACACCCCCATTCCTGATGACATCATCGGAAACCCATCCCTTTAGCACATTTTTAATGGATCATCAACATTCAGTATTGTCATAGACAACTTAGGATCTGGCTGTGGTTTTTTTTTTTAGGGAAGCTGTGTCTTTAACTGAAACGGGAGGCGGCCATCTTGGATCCAGATGGAACGCAGGCTGAAACACATGACATGAAGATAGCTCCTACTCAGAAAGCTCTTATTCAGACCACAGCTCTGATCAGACCCTCTCTTCACAGGGGGGCGCAGGCAGGCTCAGGAGGGATCAGGTAGGGCGCAAGAAGGCGGGCAGCCAATATCTTCAACTAGTTTAGCCAACAAAATAGTCAGTGGGTCCATAGAAATGGACACATCCGTTATTTCTTTTTTTAATAGATTGGATAACGATCCAATATTTCTATTGCCGGACACGTCCACCAAATGTGGACCATATCGCTTCTCTGCCCACAACCCCTCCAGCACAGATCAGACACCACAGGGTAGATTTGCTTCAGCCGCCATGGCGTGAGGTACCAATGAATAAAATTTTATATATATTTTCTTTAGTTGCTGTGCATATGGAAGTTTTTGCAGCAAACTCCCATATATCTTCCCAATCATCCCTGTCAATTTCTATTTTCAAATCCGCTGCCCATTTGAGCATGCAGTCATGATCATGTGAATTGACCAAGGCCTCCAAACTGGCTTTTATTCTAGTTATCAAACCTTTTTGATAACTACCTCTCCTACATAGGCAGCAGAGATGTAGAGGAGAATATGGAATTACCCAGTATACCGAGGCTGCTAACAGGTAGTGCACACACTTTATGGCAACTTGATTGAAGAGAGACCCAGCAATGATTAATGAAACAATAAGCCTCCGGTATTGAAAACAGGGAGTTGGGTAATAGTAAGCCGGATAGAGGTACAGGGGGACACCTCCCTAAGGGGCGCCCCCAAGTAAATCACAGCCCGGCACTAACCGCCTCAATAATCTCCCTGAAATACCACGTGGAGGTTAGGAGTACTCACGAAAAAGCCGTCCCTGTTGGTGCAGGGAATTCTGCAGCGGCTTCCTCCTCTGGTGTAGCTGGCGTCAGCGTGCTCCTCCGGAAATGATGACACAGGAAGAAGGGGGTAGGATGGTCCGTGGTTCACAGCAACTTCAGCAGCCAACGCATGGATGTCTCAAAAAACTTTATTGATCGCTAGCAGCAAACATCAGGCAACAACTCTAACATGTTTCGTCCAGGCTATGGACTTTTTCAAAAGTCCATAGCCTGGACGAAACATGTTAGAGTGGTTGCCTGATGTTTGCTGCTAGCGATCAATAAAGTTTTTTTAGACATCCATGCGTTGGCTGCTGAAGTTGCTGTGAACCACGGACCATCCTACCCCCTTCTTCCTGAGATGTAGAGGAGCACAGCAGCGTTTCTTGGCAGCATACCAGCTAGTGGATCGCCAAAATGAGGGTAACTCCAAGCAGGGATGAGTATTAAAAGAGTACTTTAATGGTCAGTGCAAAACAGAACAATGGTAGGAGCGCACCTACGCGTTTCGTCCGTAAAGGACTTTCTCAAGGTGGATTATACTCTATGTCCCTGAACCTGGATCCATTATGGTATATGGAATTATCAGTATACTAATGAGCCATCTATGGTGATGTACCATAAACACCACTTACACTGCCGACACACTTAATTGCAGTGCGGCCAGATCCGCAAGCCGGGAGATTTCCCGGCTTGCTAGTGGCCGCCCCTCGGCGTGCCGCGCGTCATAGACGCGCGGTCACGCGTCTTTGGGAGCCTGCGCCCCCTGCACGAGCGTCCAGGGCTCCCCGAGGGAGCCCTGGTGTCCCGCGATCGCGGGACGGCGGCAGGGGGTTCCGGGGGACCCGGCGGACCCGGCAGCGGTAGGGAGAGCGCCCCAATCGGAGGGCGCTCTTCCGCTGCTTCGGCGCGCGCCCGTCACCCTCGGGCGCGCGCCAGGCTACTGCTGAGGCCAAGAACGGGCAAATGCTCGAATAAACTTGGCCGCAGCAGTACCTCTCCTACATAGTGCTTCAAAACTTGTGAAGGGAGTAAATTCTAATTTTGGAGACATTTTTGGAAAAAAATTCTGATCTGTAGATATTTAAACATACTAAGGTCTGGTGCCTCATACCTAGTTAGGAACTCTTGGAAACTAGAAAGTTTTCCTTTATGCACTAGGTCGGTAACTACTCTAATATGTTTAGCTTTAATTTGGTCGAATTGTTTATAATCACAGCCTGGGGGGAAATTGGGATTGTTAAAAAGCGGAGTGAGTTGCGAAACGGGAGACACAAGATTAAATTTGCCCTTAGACTTGCTCCAACTCTCCCAGGTAAATCTCGTCGGATCTAGCTCAAACATTTTGGCGTACACCTCCTTAGCCAGTGCCCATAGGGACACTGGCAGAGAAGACGTTCTAGCATATTGGGATTCTATGGCTAACCAACAATATTGTGTTGGATCAGCGTTCCACATCACCACCTGCCTTAGTTGGGCAGCTTGGTAGTATTTCGAGATATCTGGGACACCCAAACCTCCTCTTGTCTTTAAAGCCATCATCACCGATCTAGCTGTTCTAGGCCTTTTACCTTGCCAAATAAAATTAAATATTCTATTTGGGAAATTTTTCAGTTCGGATCCCGGTATCCGGACTGGGAGAGTCTGGAAATGATATAATAACCTAGGGAGTATATTCATCTTGACTGATACTATTCTCCCAATCCATGACACCTGATATCCTTCCCACTTTGCCAGATCCCTTTTAATCTTATCAAACAATGGTGGATAGTTGCCTTGATATAGGGAGTGGTAGTTCCTAGACACATTTACTCCCAGATATTTAATATGTGAGGAACTCCATCTGTAGCTGAAATTCAGTTTTGGTAATTTTATCTCTGGATCCGAAAGATTCAGATTAAAAGACTGTGACTTGTCGCTGTTCATTTTATATCCAGAGATTTTTCCAAAGTCTGATAGCGCCTTTTGGAGGTTGAGTAAAGAAGTCTGAGGGCTTGCTAAAGTCAGAATAATATCGTCTGCGAATAATGAGATTTTATCATTTGTTTTCCCAATCACTATATACAATGTATATTACTATTTGCTCTTATTTTAGCAGCCAATGGCTCAATCGTTAGAGCGAAGAGAGGAGGAGATAATGGGTACCCTTGTCTCGTACCATTTAAAAAAAAAAATTTCCCCAAACATTTTTGTTAGGCATAATCATCTTTACAGACATTGGTTTTACATTATCAGTGTTGGCCTAATACAGTTGTATTTGCCTTGTTCATGTGGGGGGAGAGAGAAAGAAAGGAAAGATCCCCTAAGGCCACGTCATGGTCTCTGGGGTGTGGAAAAAGAAAGAGAGGAGGAGGGAGGGGGAGAGAGGGAGTCATTCCACCCTCGTCCGGCCGGGTCCCGGCATCCATCCTTCACGGCTCTACTGTGGTTCAGATCCATCTGGGGTTGTATCCTGATTTGGTTCGGATTAATGTGTTAACCAGGGTTCCCAGATTTTATAGAAACCTTCAGTTGAGCAGTTCAAGAAGGCCGTGAGTTTTTCCAAACTCATAACATCGTTAACTCTTTTTTTCACTAGCTGTTTGGTGGGGGGCGCTATCTTCTTCCAAGAGTATGCGACTGAACACCTTGCTGCTGTTAGAATAAAGGAGATTAATTTCCATACTGGGCGATCGATGTCCTCTATCGGCCTGCCCAGTAGGAAGGTCAGTGGATCTATAGGAATTGTGAGGCCTGTGACCTCTTTTATCAAATCTTGTACCGTAAGCCAGTATTTCTGAATTTCTGGACATGACCACCAGATATGGGCCATGTCCCCTCTATGTCCACAGCCTCTCCAGCATAGATCTGAGGCCAGAGGGTAGCTTTGTTTTAACCTCACTGGGGTAAGATACCAATGATACATTATTTTATAGATGTTTTCCTTCACCGTGGTACAGATGGAAGTTCCTGAGGCTGCGTCTCATATTTCCTCCCAGTCCTCTCTGTCAATAACTATGTCCAATTCCGCTTCCCATTTAAGCATATAGTCGTGAGCGGTAGAGTTCACCGGATTCTCCATGCCGGCATATATTTGTGTTATTAGACCTTTTTGATGTACTCCTTCGCGACAGAGTTTCTCAAATTTTGTGAGAGGGGGGAATTTCAATGATGGGGAAATTTTTTGTAGAAAGTGTCGAATTTGGAGAAACTTAAATGTATCCAGGTGGGGTAATTTTAATTTGGTTCGCAATTCTTGGAGATTCAGGAACTGTCCATCGCTCAGCAGGTCCGCGATCGCTCTGATCCCCATTGTTTTAAATAGGTCGAATTGTCGGGTTTCACACCCTGGTGGGAATTTAGGGTTGTCAAATATTGGAATGAGCTGAGAGCAAGGGGACGAGAGTAAGAATTTAGTTTTAGTTTTTGCCCATATGTCCCAAGTATGTTTCATTGCCCCCAGCCCGAATTTGGGTGCCATGTCATTTCCCCTGTCACCGCTCCAGAGAAAAGCTGGTAGAGAAGGCGTTCTGGAGTAATGAGATTCAATTGCTAGCCAACATAGCTTGTCTGGGTCCGAGTTCCACATTACCGCCTGTTTTAATTGGGCAGCTTGGTAATATCTATTAATGTCTGGGACCCCCAGTCCTCCTTTTGTCCTAGACGCCATAAGAACCGACCTAGCTACCCGGGGTCTCCTTCCGTTCCAAATAAATTGGAGGATTTTATTTTGGATAGTTTTTAATTCAGAACCAGGGACATGGATCGGGAGCGTCTGGAAATAATATAATAATCGGGGGAGTATATTCATTTTAACTGAGATCATTCTCCCGATCCATGAGATCTGGTATTTTTCCCATTTATCCAGATCTTTTTTAATTTTCCTAAATAGGTTGGGATAATTATTTTGGTATAGGGAGCAATAGTGCCTCGATACATGTACTCCCAGGTATTTGATGTATATAGGGCTCCACTTATAATTAAAGTTTGATTTCAATGTCCGCATCTCTGGTTCTGATAGATTTAAGTTGAGGGCTTCTGACTTATCACTGTTAATTTTGTATCCTGATATTTTGCCAAATTCCTTTAATTCTTTGTGTAAGTTGGGAAGGGAGATCTGGGGCTGCGTTAATGTTAATATGATATCGTCTGCGAACAATGAGACTTTATAGTTTATTCCGCCAATTGGTACCCCCTGTATATTTATATTGTCTCGTATTTTAGACGCTAGTGGTTCGATTGTTAGGGCGAAGAGGAGAGGGGACAAAAGGCATCCCTGTCTCGTTCCATTTTTCATTTCAAATTTTTTTGCTGTACCCCCCGGGAGTTTCACCATTGCTGACGGGCAGCAGTACAGCACTCGGACTCCCGCTAGATACGCATCTTTTAAGCCGAATTTCTGCATTGTTTTGTCAAGAAATAGCCAATCAATTCTATCGAACGTCTTCTCTGCGTCCAGGCTTAACAGAACCGCTTTGGTAGCTGTGAGGTGGGCATGATCAACTATATTTATAATTTTGCGGGTGTTGTCTGAGGCTTGTCTGCCAGATACAAACCCCACCTGGTCGTTGTGAATTAATCTCGGTAGGATGGGATTCAGTCTATTTGCCAGGATTTTGCTGTATAGCTTAAGATCGTTATTTAGTAGGGAGATTAGTCGGTAGCTCCCACATAGCAGTGGGTCCCTACCCTCTTTGTGGATGATGGTGAGATTGGCCTGGGTCATTGATGGGGGGATTGGGCTGCCCTCCATGAATGAATTGAATAAGCTGAGTAGGTGTTTAGTTAGGATCGGGGAGAATCTTTTGTAATAAACATTGGAGAAGCCGTCGGGGCCAGGGGCTTTTGAGATATTTTTTTTTGTTTCAATTTTTTTATTGTTTTATCAGGGTACACAACAGATAGTAAACTTTGTTGTACATAGATTGGATAAACATTGATATTTGCATATATTAATAAAAACATCCGTATTCCGTTTTCTTTATTCAGATAGGTGTTTATCTAAATGTTTGTATGTCTGAATGCTCGTACGTTTCTGCTGTTATGGTTCTAACTAGGAAGCTGCCGCTTCCGTGTGTCCTGTTTTTAGTAGTATAGTAGAGAAAAGAAAAGGTGGAGAGCAGAGAAAGAGAGAGGAGAGAAAAAAGAAGGGAGATAAGGGGGGGGGGGAGGTGCTGCGGGATGGCGTCCAGTTTTGTATATATCCTGCCTTTTCCTTTAGGAATTTATTATGTACCTGACCAAATTTCCCATGTCTTATGGAACTTATCCATCTTTTGGGTCAGTTTTGCCGTAAGAAGTTCCATTGTCTTTATTTCTCGCATTCTGCGGAGTACGGTCTGTTTAGCAGGGGCATTCACCTTCTTCCACGCTGCAGCAACGGAACAACGTGCCGCCGTGAGCACATGGCTCACCATCTTACTCTCTGCTGTGTCTAATTCGTCAATTGGCTTGGCCAGCACCATGGTCAGCGGGTCCACCTCAATCTCTACCCCCAGGTACTCTCGGATTAGTGTTTGAATCATGACCCAGAACACCTGAGTCTTGGGGCAGTTCCACCAGATATGAGCCATGTCTCCTCTTTGCCCGCAACCCCTCCAACACAAATCTGGGGTCCCGGGGAAGATCTGGCTCAACCTATTCGGGGTTAGGTACCAGTAAAATATAATTTTATAGATGTTCTCTTTAATGGTAGTACAAATCGATGTTTTGGATGCTGCCTCCCAGATATCCTCCCAGTCTTCTCTATCAATCTCTATATTTAAATCCTCCGCCCATTTGGACATATACCTGTGTTGGGAACAGCCTGTTGATCGCGCCAGGCCCAGATATATTTCCCAGACCAATCCTTTAGCATAGTACCCTTTCCTGCACAGTCGTTCAAAATTTGTTAGCTGCTGGAAAGCCTTATCTTTGGATACTGTTTGCAGGTAGTGCCTGATTTGTAAAAAGCCAAATATTGGGAGGTTTGTCGTTTGATATTTTTTTTCCAGTTCTTGGGTCAGCAAGAGCCTACCTTGCCCAGAGAAATCCTCTGCTATCATCATCTTCAGCTGTTTAAATTTACTGAGTCTCTGTGGGAACCCGCCGGGGGGAAATTCTGGGTTATCGAATATGGGTGTTAATAGGGAGGGGTGAGCCGTCAAGCCATATTTGTCTTCATTTTTGGTCCATACTCTCCATGTACATTTCATTGCTCCCAGTTTTAATGTTTCCGAGAGGATCTCTCTACCCCGCACAGTCCACAGGGTGGCCGGGAGTGAGAGGGGTCTCGCGTAGGAAAACTCTATCCCTGTCCAACAGCTTGTAGTTGGGTCATTGTTCCACATTATCACTTGTTTCAGTTGGGCCGCCAAATAATATTTAATTATATCTGGGACTGCCAAGCCTCCACATTCTTTTGGTGCTAACATTATGGTTCTAGCTACTCTTGGTCTTTTGTTTTGCCAAATGAATTGAAAAATTCTGTTTTGTATATTATTTAATTCCGACATTGGGATATCAATTGGGAGAGTCTGGAAGTAATACAGAAGTCTTGGCAGGATATTCATTTTGACCGTAGCTATTCTGCCTAACCAAGATATCTGGTATTCATTCCAGCTCTGTAAGTCTTTTTTTAGCCTCTCAAATAGGGGCGGATAGTTATATTGATATAGTGATTTGTACTCCCGTGTTATTTGGATTCCCAAGTATTTGATTTTCGTGGAACTCCACTTATAATTAAAATTTAATTGTAGCAGTTTGGCCTCGGGATTAGGTAGAGATACATTTAATGCTTCCGACTTATCCATATTGATTTTATACCCCGAGATTTTGCTAAATGTATCTAATTGTGAATGTAAATTCGGGAGTGAAGTCAAGGGGTTGGCTAGAGTTAGGATAATGTCGTCAGCAAAAAGGGATATCTTGTAATCCGTATCTCCAATTGTAATGCCACTTATATTGTTGTCCTCTCTGATTGTTGTTGCCAAGGGTTCTATAGAGAGGGCAAACAGAAGTGGAGACAAGGGACATCCCTGTCTAGTACCATTCCTAATGTTTATAGGGTTCGAGTTTCCTCCTGGGAGTTTCACTACAGCCGTGGGAGTTTTATAGAGGGCTCTAACCCCCTCAAGATATGGGCCCTTAAATCCAAATTGAATTAATGTTTGGTCTAAAAATTCCCATCTGATCCTGTCAAACGCCTTTTCCGCGTCTAAACGTAACAGGATGGCTTTCGTGGATGAGAGATGTACATGGTCGATTATGTTTATAATTTTTCTCGTATTATCTGAGGCTTGTCTGCCTGAAATAAATACGACTTGGTCCTTGTGGATCAGGCCTGGGAGAATGGGAGTTAGTCTGTTAGCTAGGATTTTGCTATAAAGTTTTAGGTCCGAATTAAGGAGGGCTATGGGGCGATAATTACCACACTGTAGTGGGTCTCTCCCTTCCTTTGGTATGAGTGCCAAATTCGCTCTAGACATAGAAGCGGGGATAGCCGTTCCCTCCAGAAACTCATTAAACATATCCAGGAGATGTGGTGCCAAGATCAATTTAAATTTTTTATAGTATTGATTGGAAAACCCATCCGGGCCTGGCGTTTTACTAGGTTTTGGTTGTGAGATGGCTTCTAGTAAAACATCCTGCGCGATTTCTTTATTTAGCTCTAGTAAGTCAGCTTCTGAAAGGCTTGGAAGGTTACATGACGCTAGGTACTTAGTAATAGCTTCTGCATTTGAGGAGCTGTTTTGGGGGAAGTTTAAATTATATAGTTTGGAGTAGAAGTCTGAGAATGTGGCCGCTATCTGTTTTTCGCAATATGTTTTGATGCCCGTCTTTGTTTGTATGACGGATATTTGGGATTTGGTTCTCAGACCTCTTAATTTAGATGCTAATAACCGGTCGGCCTTATTTCCTTTGTCATAATATTTCTGCTTCGTCCACCTCAGCGCCCTCTCCACTTCCTCTATTTGTATCTGCCTGAAATCAGATCTAGCCTTGTCCAGTACTTTGCGTAGTTGTTTTGAGGGATTAGCTTTATGTTTATGTTCTAGGAGTTTAACTTTCTCCGCTAATTCGTCGTACAATTTCTGTTTTTGCTTTTTCTTATATGATGCTATGGAAATTATATTCCCTCGAATCGTGGCCGTATGGGCCTCCCATAGCATCGCTGATGACTTTACAGAGCCCTTGTTCAGCGCAAAATATTCTCTGAGCTTTTGCTTAATCTCTATCTCTACATCTATTTGGTTTAACAGAATCGTTTAGTTTCCAATTATATTGATTATATTTATAGAAGGGGAGGGAGAGCGTCAGCGAGACCGGAGCGTGGTCCGACCATGTTATAGAACCTATGTCCGACTGGGAGGTTGCCTGAAAGATATCTTTAGTACCCAGAAAATAATCAATCCTTGAATAGGTCTGGTGCGGGGGAGAAAAATACGAATAGTCCCTCTGGCCCTGATGCTGCGCCCGCCAAATATCTATCAGCGAAAACTCTTTCAGTATGTTCTGAAACCTTTTGGCATTTGTGGTCGTAATGCGTGGGTGGGGAGTACCCAGTGGGCTTGTCCTATCTTGATCAGGTGCTACAACCATATTAAAATCTCCTGCTATCAATAGCGTAGTTCTAGGTTGGGGGGCTAGCTTGTCACATAGATCTCTCAAAAAGTCAGCTTGACCCTCATTTGGGGCGTATATTAACAAGGGTAATCTCCACATCTGATAGTGTGCCTTGCAGATTGAGGAATCTACCTTCTGGGTCTACGGTCTGTTTTTGAAGTGTGAATTTGACATTTTGTCTAAATAAGATGGCTACCCCTTTTTTTTTAGTGGAGCAGGATGCATAATATGCCTGGGGGTAGTATCTCTGAAAGGTGTTAGGGGGCGATATCGTATTAAAGTGCGTTTCTTGTAAGAATAGCACATCTCCTTTTGTTTTTTTTAATTCTTGTAAGGCGAGCTTTCTTTTGATTGCTGAGTTAAGTCCCCTAACATTTAGGGACACTAGTTTAAGTGTTGTATTTGGAGCCATTTTCGGAGCCATCCAGCAAACAGCTCCAGGGCTTTCCGGATACAGTCGGGTCCCTTCTTTCCCATAAGCTTTAGGCTCTGCGTTCAAATCCTTTCACCAGGTCAAAGGGGTCTCCACTTCTTTGCTGCGCTGGGATGTGTAGATCCTTGTAGCTCCAGGGGCATGCGCCCTCTTTGTGGACAGGTAGGTATGTGTTCCCCGCCGGGGGCAGACCAGCGTTCCTCATCTCGTATGTGTCTCAGAAGCTCGTAAGGGGGGGGGGGGGGGCAATAGGTCGTCCAAACATATAAATTTTGCCGGGAGTAGTCTTTTCCTCTCCAGGTGACATTTCTCAGTCCTCACCTGCCTGGTTACGTTGGGTGGCTATTCTCTGAGAGGAGCGTGGTCCCCTCTCTGTTGGCCTGTGATCTGGGTCTCCGTCCGTATCTTCAGGGGCAGTTCCACCTCCATTCTTGTGGGGGACACCGAGCCCCTTTAGGAATCTTGGTATCTCTTCCGGGTAGGAAAGGGTGTGGAATTTGCCTCCAGCCTGGGCCACAATTTTAAAAGGGAATCCCCAGCGATATTTAATCTTGTTGTCCCTTAATTTTAGTGTGAGGGGTCTGAGCTCTCTCCTGCGGTCTACTGTACGTTTTGAGAGATCACTGTATATCTCAATATGTACATTCCGGAACTGGATGTGTCCTTTCTCCCTGCTCGCCGTCAGTATTTTCTCCTTTGTGGAGTAATAATGGAACCTGACCAGTATATCTCTGGTCCTCTTGGGGTCCGTGGACCTAGGTCCGAGGGCCCTATGGGCTCTGTCCATCTCTAGCTTTTAAGGAGTTAGGTCAGGTACCAGATGAATAAAGAGGTCTGATAGGTATGTGTGCAGCTGTTCAGTCTCCACTGTTTCTGGGACATACCTCAGTCTCAAGTTCTGCCGCCGATCGCGGTTTTCCTGGTCCTCGGCACTTTCCTTGAGCCCTCTGATCTCCCAGTGCAGGCGGTTGATCTCGTCCTCCGCGGAGGACTGAGCCTGCTCCAGTGTTTCCACTGTGTTTGCCAGCCCATCTGTTTTGGCCGTTAGGAGATTCAAGTCTGCCCTTAGGGTGTTAATGGCTTTACCCAAATCATCCCGAAACTCCTTCCTCATTCTGGAGATTCAAGTCCGCCCTTAGGGTGTTAATGGCTTTACCCAAATCATCCCGAAACTCCTTCCTCATTCTGGTGAAGAGGTTTTCTAAATATGTTTTGTTCACATCTATGTTTTCAATTTCCTGCTCGTGCGCCCCGCTCGGGCCCACCCGCGTGTCGGCTAAGCCGCCATCTTGGGAGGTCTCGCAACTCCCCGCGGTCCGCTGGCTTTGTGGGAAGTAGCTCGTCACTGACTGCTGAGCTGCCTTCTTATTTTTGCCGCTCATGCTGGCTACCTTCCCCTCCGCTTGTATGTATTTATTGGGGGGGTTTAGATGTAGAGATGCCGCAGGAACTGTGGGGTCTTTTTAGTGCAGTAGGATAGGATTGTTTGTTTAGTCTAGTACAGCTTGTCTGGGTAGATATGGGGTTATTGGACCCAGGGGTTCTGGCCTTAGGGCTGTGTTTCTGACCTGCAGGTCGTTCTCTCTGAGGCACCTTTGTGTGGTGGTGGTGCTTCCACGTGGTGGTGCTCCCCCAAGATGGCCGCCTCCTCCCTCACCACGCTACTGAGGCCTATGGCTCCCTTCACTAGTGGGTCCCCTCCCGGTGTTCTTCACTCCCAGCAGGGCCCTAGGTCAGGTTTGTACCTTTTATTTACGTGTGCTATCCTGGGGGGGGGAGCTGGACCCGTAATGGGGGGTCTCCGCTCGCGCCTTTCCTCACGGCCTCAGGCGGCCACAGCGGGCGCTTCTCTTACCCCACACGGGGTCGGGGGTTCCGTCCCCGATCACCGCTGATTCCCCTCTATTCTTGGCTCCTCGGGGCGCGCGGAGTCCCGTCGCCTCTCGTCTCCGGAGTCTCTCCGTCAGATTTGAATTTTGCGGGCTGCAGAGGGGAAAGTCCCGCACCGGGGGCAGGGGGTCTCCGACACAGCTCTCCGGGATGCCGGAGCCAGCCACTTCGGAGCCCAGCTAGTCACCGGAGCAAAGTCTTTGGGGGTTCACTTAGGGATTCATCCGCTTCTCCTTATTATTTTATTATTTAATATGCTTCGTTAGTGCTATTCATTCAGAGGGGGTCGGGAGCGTCTCTTTCAAGCTGCCATTCCCCTTGACGTCACCGGAAGTCTCCGGCTTTTGAGATTTTTAATGTTTTTATTGCGTCCGCCAGCTCTTTTTGGGTAATTTTTGCGTTAAGCATCTGATTCTCCTCCTCTGTCAGTGTTGGTAGGAGGCAATCGGACAGGTAATTACTAATAGGTTCAGTGGCTGGTGTCCCCGTGTTCCCACCCTGAGCCTTGAGGTTATAAAGTTTAATATAAAATGCGGTAAATTCCTCCGCTATTTTCTGTTCGTTATAGATTATTTCTCACGATTAATTTTTTATCGCTGTGATCTGGGAACGCTTCTGTATACCTCTTAGTTTGCTCGCCAAAAGTCTGTCAGCCTTATTGCCCTTGTCATAGTATTTCTGACAAGTCCATGTAAGAGCTTTTTCTACTTCTTCCATTTGGGCTTGTTTTAGCTCATTCCTGGCTGCGGTCAAGGTTTTATAAATCTTTTTCGAGGGGTTGGGTTTGTGCTGCTGTTCCAGCTTAATTATTTTAGTTGTAACAACTAGTGACATACCGCTCACCTCAATATTGAATACCAACTCTATGATAGGGATGACAGACATACATATATAAGGAGACAAAGGATGCTCCTAAAAAGATCCCACTTTAATGCACAGCAAAGCCGAAAATAGTCCACAGGTATAGTAACCCACTAGAGTAATGATAAGGCTATAAGGGTACAATTAAGTAACCGCTCCCAACACTGTGGGAGGACAATTACCACTAAAATGCCCTAGGGCAAAAATAATAAATGATTTATTGATATTCAGAAGTCGACGCAGTAACACATACTCAAAATAACCATAAAAACAATTAAAACATAAATCACGGGTGAGGCAGGGTAAGGGGATATTATTATAAGATGAATTCCCAAATATTAGTGTATGTCCCCTTACCAGTACCAGGTGGTAGTGTGAGACACAATGGTAAATTCAAATGATAGGCAATAGAGAATGCTAGAGCCTCTGGTCTCAGGGTATGGTGGAGGTTGCACTAATCATTGCATGCTGTGATTGATCTGCTCAGTATCAATTGTTGGATATCACACTGACAGTACAGTAGGTAGTGATGCATGCAGAGTAGTGAATGCAAATAAATGTGCCACTGTCATATACCACAAAACCTATATAGGTACTAGGTCACACGATCAATGATTCAGTAAATCATTAATGCACATTATACCACATTATATAAATGAACCGCGGCATGTGCATCAAAAACCGGACCTGATATATGCATAAACTACCTCTGCTAGGCAGTTAACAACTCGAACAACCCCACACAAACTACCAGGAACAGTCTCACCCGTGACTCCTCCTACACGACGTCAACGTGGTGACGTCATGCCGACGATCGTTTCGCGCATAAGGGGTTGGCGCTTTTTCAAGGTTCAGCCTCACCCGTGATTTATGTTTTAATTGTTTTTATGGTTATTTTGAGTGTGTGTTACTGCGTCGACTTCTGAATATCAATAAATCATTTATTATTTTTGCCCTAGGGCATTTTAGTGGTAATTGTCCTCCCACAGTGTTGGGAGCGGTTACTTAATTGTACCCTTATAGCCTTACCATTACTCTAGTGGGTTACTATACCTGTGGACTATTTTCGGCTTTGCTGTGCATTAAAGTGGGATATTTTTAGGAGCATCCTTTGTCTCCTTATATATGTATAATTATTTTAGTTGTCAGATCTGTTATTAATTTCACCTTGGCCTTTCTGTGGGATGCAATTGAAATAAAAGTTCCCCTAATTGCTGCCCTATGGGCTTCCCACAGAACCGCCGGAGAGTCTACTATGCCCCAGTTGAGAGCGAAGTACTCCCTAAGAGCCTTTTTAATTTCTTTTTCTACCTCCGGGTGGTTCAGTAGGGAGTCGTTCAGCTTCCAAGTGTAGGCGGTTAATTTATGAAATGGGGTGGATAGGGTTAATGTGATGGGGGCGTGATCTGACCATGTAATGGGGCCTAAGTTCGAATTTGTGCAGGCTTCCAGGATATATTTGGTAGCAAAAAAATAGTCTATACGAGAGTATGACTGGTGGGGTGCGGAATAGAATGTGTAATCTTTTTGGCCCTGGTGTAGGATTCTCCAGATGTCCATTAAGGAATATTCCTTGGTGATTGTTTTAAATTGTTTCTCCATCCTCTGAGGTGGAGCTCTGTGTTGGCCTTGTTGGCCTGAGGTTCTGTCCTCCGCAGAGTTTATGGCCATATTACAGTAAAGTCTCCGCCCACAATCAACGAAGATAGGTAGGTAGGGTCAACCTTTTCTAACACTGCTTTCAGGAATTCCGTTTGATTATCATTTGGCGCGTAGATGTTGATCAGAGCGACCGGCGAGCCAGCCAGTGAGCCATATATACCATTAGAAATCTACCCTCTGGGTCTGAAGTGGTTTTGGTGATATTGAATGGGGTTCCTTGTCGGAGCAGGATCGCTACTCCCCGCTTTTTACTGTTAAATGACGAGAAGAAACCCGTAGGGAATACATTGCTAATCAATTTGGGCAGCTCTTGGGATGTAAAGTGCGTCTCTTGGAGGAAGATGATATCTCCCTTGGACTTTTTCAGCTCTTGGAGCGCCAGTCGTCTTTTTCTATTATTATTCAGGCCCTTTACGTTTAGTGATACAAGTTTAATTGCGGACTGACTAGCCATTTGGGCGAGAGAGTTTAGTGTCCATCGGGGTCTCGCCCTTCCCACTGGGGAGATCCTGGTTCGTTGGTTCAGAGAACCTTTTTAACGCTTCTTGATGGTGCTGTTTGAGTATGGGTGTCAGGCCCGCCCGACGAGGGGTTGGGTGGGAGGAGGGCAGGGAAGGTCGAGAGGGGGGGGGGGGAATAGGCTGCTGGGACAGGGTCAGCAGCAAGAGGCAAAGTGGGACGAGGTCAGCTAATGACCTCCAATAAGTACGTCCGGGATTGGCTTCCGGCATTTGGGCTTAAGGCCCAATGGGGGGGAATCCGATGGTTCAGGCATGGGCGTGCAGGGAAGGTGCGGACCCTTGTACTTGCTTGGTGTAAGCTCTACCTTAGTTTAAGAGGGGGGGGGGGGAAATGGGAGGGGGGGAAAGGGGTCAAAGGGACGCAGGTCCCGAAACGCGTCAGAGTTACTATGTACTCCTTTTGACCACTTAATAAACCTTTTTATATCCGATACTGGTTTGCAGCCCCCATTGTTTGCACGGTTGTGCTCCGCCACTGTACCCTATGGGACTACTCTGCAATTACGTCTGGCGTGACGCACCCACTAATCAAGGACTGAGCTGTGCTTCAAGGGAGTTCCTCACATTGATCGTTTGATTGGTATGTACTTTTGTTTTGCTGGGGGTCTATACAGGACCTTTATGGTATATATAGAGATCTGTGTTAGCCGTCCAGCGTAACTAGTACACTCCTATGTTTATATCATCCTAATGAGTCTCCTTAGCTCTTATACATGCTCTAATGCCTTGGTTACATATTTTATTACTCTGAATATGCATGTATGTTCCTAGGACAGCAGAGCCCTGAATATTGGGATAATATCCCTCACCCACTACGGTCAAGCTTATAGGTTTTGGACATGGGGAAGGCGTGGGGAGGGGAGGGAAACTCCTAGCATAGCCATAACATGGAGATCTTTCTGACAATCCTTAAAACCAGTGTAATAAACGTGAGAACAACTCTTAACAAGCTCAGTACATGAAAAGCATTTTAACCTCTCTTTTTGTCAGACGGTCAAGCTTATAGGTTTTGGACCTGGGAAAAGGGGGGGAGATGGGGGGGGTGGGGAGATAGGGGGGAGGGGGAGACCTGGGTTGACAGGTAACACAACAGCACATTGCATTAATGTTTTTAGGTATCATGCTGAACATAAACGGAATACTTCCTACGCTTGCTGGTCGGGGAAGAGGGGGGGAGGGATGGGGCTCTTACATTTAGTGAAGTTAATATCCGAGGATCCTTATGACATTTCTATTTGATCTATGTGGCCCGCCGTGTGCCTTCCTCAGAGGGTTTGACAACGTATTTTATTACTGCAGGCAGCATCATTAGTATGGGGCCGTGCGGCCATATCTTCTGCGGCGGAAGGGCAGGCTTATGGGATTTGGAGCGTGAGGGGGTGGAGGGGAAAGGGGGGGGAGAGAAAAGGGAGTACATTATATTATAACACATACAACTTTTCTCAACTTCAACATTCATCAACTGAGGAACAGGTTTTTTTTTTTACAAAACTCAACTGTGGCATAGGGACGGCTTAGCACTAGATCCATGTGGCCAGCTAATCTAGACTGCCAGTTACTGTAATAGTGTCACTGCCGCTGCTTCCATTATCGAAGTCATTTGGGCTTCCTGTCTTGTGCAGGGCTCATTAGGCAGCTTCCCAGTTAACTAGTAATTCCTAGTCCGGGGGGGTGGGGAGGGTAGCAACAGTCGTGCGAACCGAGCCTGGGGTCCATAGTCCTGTACCCGGGCCTTAGACAGATTAAATTTTGCTACTTACAGTTAGTAGATCGCAGTGCTGTTGTCGGAGCATCGCGCTCCCCTCCTATCCCACCCACAAATCCCCCCGCCAACCCCTAAAGCCCAGCCGGACCTCAGCACTCTTCAACTGCCATCCGGTCAGCGGCAAAAGTTATAGTAGCTTCAGCTGTGGGCTGCCTCCGATCGTCAGGGGTCGGATTCTGAAGCTATGCGTCTGGCTGGGTCTGGTGTGGTTCTTGAGCCGTCATGTGCTCCCGTCTTCGCTGTGGACTACGATGCTTCTCATCTGTTCTTAATCTGCCTTGGCGCCGCCGTTCTCCTCGCGGGACGGGTGCTGCGTGGTTCCGCGTCCTCCCGGTGCGGTGGGTCTTGTAGTTGCTCCGTTGTAAAGGAAAGCGGCGGGGGCAGAGCAGGGCTTTCACGAATGGGGCCATGTCCTCAGGGCGGCGGATGGTTAGGAATTTGCCGTCATAGCTTACCGTAAGCTTGAACGGAAAGCCCCAGCGGTACTTCACCTCCTTGTCTCGGAGGAATGAGGTCAAGGGCTTCATTTCTCTCCTTCGGTCGACTGTTATCCGTGACAGGTCGTTGAAAATTTGGAGAGTTTCATTTTGGAAAGGTAGTGACTCTTTCCCTCTGCAGGCGGTGATGATCTTCTCCTTTACTGTATAGCTGTGTAATCTTATGATTACATCGCGTCGCCGGTTGGGATCTTCTGATCTGGGAGCTACCGCCCGGTGGGCCCTATCCATCTCTAGGTCCATGTCCTCTAGCGGGCCGCAGAGCGATGTGAACAGTTCCGCAAGATAGGGACGAAGCTGGCCAGGTAAGACCGTCTCCGGTACATTTCTTATGCGCAGATTCTGGCACCTGTCCCTATTTTCTTGGTCTTCCTGCCCGTCTTTGAGACGGGAGATCTCCTCTCCTAGCCGGATGATTTCTTCTTCGGCTGCTGTTTGTCTTGCCAGGGACTCCTCCAGTCCACCTTCCAGAGTCGTTGTCCTCTCTGTTAGGCCAGACATCTCCTGTTTAATCTCCGCTACTGCTGCTTTGATTTCTGCCTGCAGGGATGTTTGGAGCTTGACATGCATGGTGGAGAATAGGCTCTCCAGGTAGGATCGGGTGATCGGTTCCTCTATCTCCATTTCAAGAGTTGCATGGGCTTTCGTACCCATATTTAGAGCTGCTTGCGGCTCTTGTGAGCCTCGTGGTCCGCCACCCTCTTGGTTTGCTGGACTTTTCTGTGTCGGAGAGAAGAACTGTGACACCGCCGGTGCTGCGGGCTTCTTTGTGTGTTTGGACATGCTCCGATCTCTCCAAGTAATGGGGGTATGTTTTTGAGCCTTGAATTTCTGGTTTGGGAGCGTTATTTATTAAGTTTTAGCCGGTGGGTCCGCGGAGCTCCCCTCCTACACCCCCACTCCTGATGACATCATCGCAAACCCATCCCTTTAGCACATTTTTAATGGATCATCAATATTCAGTATTGTCATAGACAACTTAGGATCTGGCTGTGGTTTTTTTTTTTTAGGGAAGCTGTGTCTTTAACTGAAACGGGAGGCGGCCATCTTGGATCCAGATGGAACGCAGGCTGAAACACATGACATGAAGATAGCTCCTACTCAGAAAGCTCTTATTCAGACCACAGCTCTGATCAGACCCTCTCTTCACAGTGGGGGTGCAGGCAGGCTCAGGAGGGATCAGGTAGGGCGCAAGAAGGCGGGCAGCCAATATCTTCAACTGGTTTAGCCAACAAAATAGTCAGTGGGTCCATAGAAATGGACACATCCGTTATTTCTTTTTTTAATAGATTGGATAACGATCCAATATTTCTATTGCCGGACACGTCCACCAAATGTGGACCATATCGCTTCTCTGCCCACAACCCCTCCTGCACAGATCAGACACCACAGGGTAGATTTGCTTCAGCCGCCATGGCGTGAGGTACCAATGAATACAATTTTATATATATTTTCTTTAGTTGCTGTGCATATGGAAGTTTTTGCAGCAAACTCCCATATATCCTCCCAATCATCCCTGTCAATTTCTATTTTCAAATCCGCTGCCCATTTGAGCATGCAGTCATGATCATGTGAATTGACCAAGGCCTCCAAACTGGCTTTTATTCTAGTTATCAAACCTTTTTGATAACTACCTCTCCTACATAGTGCTTCAAAACTTGTGAAGGGAGTAAATTCTAATTTTGGGGACATTTTTGGAAAAAATTTCTGATCTGTAGATATTTAAACATACTAAGGTCTGGTGCCTCATACCTAGTTAGGAACTCTTGGAAACTAGAAAGTTTTCCTTTATGCACTAGGTCGGCAACTACTCTAATATGTTTAGCTTTAATTTGGTCGAATTGTTTATAATCACAGCCTGGGGGGAAATTGGGATTGTTAAAAGCGGAGTGAGTTGCGAAACGGGAGACACAAGATTAAATTTGCCCTTAGACTTGCTCCAACTCTCCCAGGTAAATCTCGTCGGATCTAGCTCAAACATTTTGGCGTACACCTCCTTAGCCAGTGCCCATAGGGACACTGGCAGAGAAGATGTTCTAGCATATTGGGATTCTATGGCTAACCAACAATATTGTGTTGGATCAGCGTTCCACATCACCACCTGCCTTAGTTGGGCAGCTTGGTAGTATTTCGAGATATCTGGGACACCCAAACCTCCTCTTGTCTTTAAAGCCATCATCACCGATCTAGCTGTTCTAGGCCTTTTACCTTGCCAAATAAAATTAAATATTCTATTTGGGAAATTTTTCAGTTCGGATCCCGGTATCAGGACTGGGAGAGTCTGGAAATGATATAATAACCTAGGGAGTATATTCATCTTGACTGATACTATTCTCCCAATCCATGACACCTGATATCCTTCCCACTTTGCCAGATCCCTTTTAATCTTATCAAACAATGGTGGATAGTTGCCTTGATATAGGGAGTGGTAGTTCCTAGACACATTTACTCCCAGATATTTAATATGTGAGGAACTCCATCTGTAGCTGAAATTCAGTGTTGGTAATTTTATCTCTGGATCTGAAAGATTCAGATTAAAAGACTGTGACTTGTCGCTGTTCATTTTATATCCAGAGATTTTTCCAAAGTCTGATAGCGCCTTTTGGAGGTTGGGTAAAGAAGTCTGAGGGCTTGCTAAAGTCAGAATAATATCGTCTGCGAATAATGAGATTTTATCATTTGTTTTCCCAATCACTATATACAATGTATATTACTATTTGCTCTTATTTTAGCAGCCAATGGCTCAATCGTTAGAGCGAAGAGAGGAGGAGATAATGGGTACCCTTGTCTCGTACTATTTAAAAAAAAAAAAATTCCCCAAACATTTTTATTAGGCATAATCATCTTTACAGACATTGGTTTTACATTATCAGTGTTGGCCTAATACAGTTGTATTTTCCTTGTTCATGTGGTTTTACATTATCAGTGTTGGCCTAATACAGTTGTATTTTCCTTGTTCATGTGGGGGGAGAGAGAAAGAAAGGAAAGATCCCCTAAGGCCACGTCATGGTCTCTGGGGTGTAGAAAAAGAAAGAGAGGAGGGGGGGGGGAAGAGGGAGTCATTCCACCCTCGTCCGGCCGGGTCCCGGCATCCATCCTTCATGGCTCTACTGTGGTTCAGATCCGTCTGGGCTTTTATCCTGATTTGGTTCGGATTAATGGGTTAACCAGGGTTCCCAGATTTTATAGAAACCTTCAGTTGAGCAGTTCAAGAAGGCTGTGAGTTTTTCCAAACTCATAACATCGTTAACTCTTTTTTTCACTAGCTGTTTGGTGGAGGGCACTATCTTCTTCCATGAGTATGCGACTGAACACCTTGCTGCTGTTAGAATAAAGGAGATTAATTTCCATACTGGGCGATCGATGTCCTCTATCGGCCTGCCCAGTAGGAAAGTCAGTGGATCTATAGGAATTGTGAGGCCTGTGACCTCTTTTATCAAATCTTGTACCGTAAGCCAATATTTCTGAATTTCTGGACATGACCACCAGATATGGGCCATGTCCCCTCTATGTCCACAGCCTCTCCAGCATAGATCTGAGGCCAGAGGGTAGATTTGTTTTAACCTCACTGGGGTAAGATACCAATGATACATTATTTTATAGATGTTTTTCTTCACCGTGGTACAGATGGAAGTTCCTGAGGCCGCGTCTCATATTTCCTCCCAGTCCTTTCTGTCAATGACTATGTCCAATTCCGCTTCCCATTTAAGCATATAGTCGTGAGCGGTAGAGTTCACCGGATTCTCCATGCCGGCATATATTTGTGTTATTAGACCTTTTTGATGTACTCCTTCGCGACAGAGTTTCTCAAATTTTGTGAGAGGGGGGAATTTCAATGATGGGGACATTTTTGTAGAAAGTGTCGAATTTGGAGAAACTTAAATGTATCCAGGTGGGGTAATTTTAATTTGGTTCGCAATTCGTGGAGACTCAGGAACTGTCCATCGCTCAGCAGGTCCGCGATAGCTCTGAGCCCCATTGTTTTAAATAGGTCGAATTGTCGGGTTTCACACCCTGGTGGGAATTTAGGGTTGTCAAATATTGGAATGAGCTGAGAGCAAGGGGACGAGAGTAAGAATTTAGTTTTAGTTTTTGCCCATATGTCCCAAGTATGTTTCATTGCCCCCAGCCCGAATTTGGGCGCCATGTCATTTCCCCTGTCACTGCTCCAGAGAAAAGCTGGTAGAGAAGGCGTTCTGGAGTAATGAGATTCAATTGCTAGCCAACATAGCTTGTCTGGGTCCCAAGTTCCACATTACCGCCTGTTTTAATTGGGCAGCTTGGTAATATCTATTAATGTCTGGGACCCCCAGTCCTCCTTTTGTCCTAGACGCCATAAGAACTGACCTAGCTACCCGGGGTCTCCTTCCATCCAAATAAATTAGAGGATTTTATTTTGGATAGTTTTTAATTCAGAACCAGGGACATGGATCGGGAGCGTCTGGAAATAATATAATAATCTGGGCAGTATATTCATTTTAACTGAGATCATTCTCCCGATCCATGAGATCTGGTATTTTTCCCATTTATCCAGATCTTTTTTAATTTTCCTAAATAGGTTGGGATAATTATTTTGGTATAGGGAGCAATAGTTCCTCGATACATGTACTGTACTCCCAGGTATTTGATGTATATAGGGCTCCACTTATAATTAAAGTTTGATTTCAATGTCCGCATCTCTGGTTCTGATAGATTTTTTTTGTTTCAATTTTTTTATTAGGCAGTTATAACAGTCAACATATTTTCTATGACAGTCCATTTGTGGCCTAACACAATTTTTTACATATGAAAGAAAAGTCTCGACGTCCCCCTGTTCCTCCAGGGTCTGTCGGGGTGACGCGAGAATTGAAGTAGAAAAGGGAAGAGAAGGAGGGGAAAAGAGAGAGAGGAGAGGAGGGGGGGAGGGGAGTAGTTGTACCCTTCCCTCGCCTTGGCATGCGCCTTTAGTTTCCGTTACCCATTGTGGCTCCTACCTCTATCCTTACTGTATATGGCGTTTCTGTGTGTCAGGGCCATTCTAGTGAACCATGGGTCCCAAATATTGTAGAAGGCAGTGGTGGACCGTTTCAGAAATGCTGACAGTCTCTCCATTTCCTTTACTTCGTTGATTCTATTTATTACTGTCTGTTTGGAGGGGGGGACACTTTCTTCCAGGCGGCTGCCACCGCACATCTAGCCGCAGTGAGAATAAAGGAGATCAATTTGCCTGTTGGTCGGTCCAGTGTTTCTAGGGGCCTGGCCAATAGGTAGGTCAGCGGTTCAACCGGGATTGTGAGGTCTGTGACCTCTTTTATAAGATTGTGTATGGTTTCCCAGTATTTCTGAATTTCTGGACATGAGCACCAGATGTGGGCCATGTCCCCCTTTTGACCGCAGCCTCTCCAGCACAGATCAGAGGCCATGGGGTTGATTTGGTTAATTTTGGCTGGGGTGAGATACCAGCGAAACAGTATTTTATATAGATTCTCTTTTATTGTGGTACATATGGAAGTTCCTGAAGCTGTTTCCCAAATACTTTCCCAATCCTCTCGGTCTATAACGATGTCAAATTCTGCTGCCCAATGCAGCATATAGTCATGCGTGGGGGCTTCTGAGGCTCTCTCCAGTTCTGCACAGATTTGTGTTATGAGACCTTTCTGATGGCCGGACTCCCTGCATAGCCTTTCAAAGCCAGTGAGAGGGGGAAATTCCAACGTTGGGGATAATGTTTGGGTAAAGTGTCGAATTTGTATTTGAAGACATTCAGCCCTACTATCTCATATTTGGATTTTAAGTTTTGGTAACTCAGGAACTCCCCGAAGCTCAGGAGTTGGACAATTGCTCTAATATTTTTGGTTTCAAATTGATCAAATTGTCTGGGCTCACATCCAGGTGGGAATTTTGGATTTTTGTAGTTTGGTAGATTGGTGTGAGTTGGGAACGAGGTGTCGTGAGCTTAAATTTATCTGCATTTCGTCCAGGTCTCCCAAGTGTGTCTCATCGGGCCTAGTTTGAATTTGTTGCTTAGCATGTCTTCCCTGCTCATGGACCAAAGGCAAGCTGGTAGTGAAGGCGTCCCGGCATAGTGTGTTTCTATACCTAGCCAACAGTATTGTTTTGGGCTAGCGTTCCATACCACTGCCTGCTGTAGTTGTGCGGCTAGGTAGTATCTTGTTATGTCTGGAACTCCTAGTCCTCCTCTCCCCCTTGAGGCCAAGAGAAACGTTTTGGCGACTCTAGGCTTTTTGCCTTGCCAGATAAAGTGGAAGATTAATTTTTGAATATTTTTTAATTCTGAGCCAGGGATGGGAACCGGGTGGGTCTGGAAATAGTATAGTAGCCTAGGGAGTATGTTCATTTTGACCGAGACCATCCTCCCGATACATGATATCTGGTATCCTCCCCATTTATCTAAGTCTTGCTTAATTTTTTTGAACAGGGCCAGATAGTTATATTGATATAGTGTTTGGTAGGTCCTCGATACCTTAACTCCCAAGTATTTGATACAAGAGGAGCTCCAACGATAGTTAAAATTTAATTTGAGGAGTTCCACCTCTGGCTCCGGCAGGCTGAGGTTCAGGGCCTCCGATTTGTCGTTATTTATTTTATATCCCGAGATTTGTCCAAAGTCTCGGAGCTCTTTATTAAGGTTGGGCAGGGAGATTTGGGGTTTGGAAAGGGTTAGGATGACATCATCAGCGAATAGGGATATTTTGTGCTGCCTGTGTCCAATTTCTATTCCTTGGATGTCTCTATTGAGTCGTATTGCTGATGCCAGCGGTTCTATGGTTAGTGCAAAGAGGAGAGGAGATAAGGGGCATCCCTGTCGAGTACCATTGGTGATCTCAAACCTCTGGTTATTGCCCCCTGGTAGTTTTACCGTTGCTGATGGGTTTTGGTATAATCTACGGACCCCCTCTAGATATGCGTCTTTGAAGCCAAATTTGCGCATAGTTTGGTCCAGGAATTGCCAGTTTATTCTATCGAACGCCTTCTCTGCATCTAGGCTTAACAAAAGTGCTTTGGTCCCTGTGAGGTGTACATGTTCAATGATGTTGATTATCTTCCGAGTGTTATCCGAGGCTTGTCTGCCCTTGACAAATCCGACTTGGTCAATATTAATTAATCTCGGCAAGATGGGGTTTAATCTGTTTGCTAAAATTTTACTATATAATTTGAGATCACTGTTGAGGAGGGAGATTGGACGATAGCTTCCACACTGCATCGGGTCTCTGCCTTCCTTATGTATAATGGCCAGGTTGGCTAAAGACATTGATGTGGGAATATGGTTCCCTTCCATGAAATAGTTAAATGTTTTTAGAAGATGCTTAGATAGTGTGGGCAAGAATCTTTTATAGTAGACGTTGGTGAAACCGTCAGGGCCAGGAGACTTAGTGATCTTTAATGATTTGACCGCCTCCTCCAGTTCCTCTTTTGTAATCTCAGCATTGAGGACTGTGTTTTCCTCCTCCGTTAAAGTGGGGAGCTGACATTTGTTCAAATATTGTGTTATGGCCTCTATGGCTATTGGTGCGGGGCGGTCAATTTTAGATCTTAAATTATATAACTCAGTATAGTATTTTGTAAATTCCTCTGCAATTTTCTTGTCACTACAGTATATTGTATCTCACCAGATTTACTTTTGATAGCTGTTATTTGAGATCTCTTTTGCACCCCTCTTAGTTTACTTGCTAAGAGTCTATCAGCCTTGTTTCCCTTGTCGTAATAGAGTTGGTTTGTCCATTTGAGGGCCTTTTCTACATCCTCCAGCTGAATCTGCCTAAGTTTTGTTCTAGCTGTAACCAGCGTTTTATATAATTTCTTTGTAGGGTTGGCCTTATGGGCTTGTTCTATGGTTTTAATGCTATCTGTAAGTTCTTTGATTTGTGTTAGGCGGGCTTTTTTCCTATGGGAGGCGATGGAAATAAATTTCCCTCTGATGTTTGCCTTATGGGCTTCCCATAGGATTGCTGGAGAGGAGACTGTTCCTGCGTTGAAGAAGAAATAGTCCTTAAGTGAGGCTCTAATTTCTCTTTCTATCTCTGGTTGGTTTAATAACGAATCATTAAGTCTCCAGGAATAGCTTGTTGTTTTTTCAAAGGGGAGTGATAGTGTTAAGGTGATTGGGGCATGATCCGACCAGGTGATTGAGCCAATGTCTGATTCAATGGCTGCCGCCATCACGTTTTTTGTGGTCAAGAAATAGTCTATTCGAGAGTAAGTCTGGTTAGGCGCTGAGAAAAAGGTATAGTCTCTCTGGCCTTGATGTTGGGATCTCCACACGTCCACTAGTGAAAATTCGTTTAGAATTCCCATGAACCTTTTCCCCATGATCTGGGAGTAGGTTGTACGGGGGGGACCCATCGTGGTTGATCTATCCTCGGTAGGGTTTAAGACCATATTTAGATCACCCCCTACTATCATCGATGATAGATATCCCGGGTCTACGCCCTCGAGAACAGCTTGGAGAAATTCTGTTTGGTTCTCGTTTGGGGTGTATACATTGATCAGGGCAATTGTCGAGCCCGCTAAGGAGCCATATACCACAAGGAATCTACCCTCTGGGTCCACTGTCGTTTTGATATGATTGAATGGGGTGCCTTGTCTGATTAGGATAGCCACACCCCTCTTTTTACTACTAAATGAAGCAAAAAAGCTTGTTGGGAACATTTTTTTGAATAAATTTGGGGGGTCTTGAGATGTGAAGTGTGTCTCCTGTAAGAATATGATGTCCCCCCCTGATTTTTTCATGTCCTGAAGGGCCAATCTCCGCTTCCTGTTGTTTTGCAACCCTTTGACGTTTAAAGATCTCACTTTAATCGGGGCTGTATTTGCCATTCTTATATTTTATTTTCGTGGGTCGTGGACTCGGGGTCTTATCTTTCCCACTAGTTGAGACCTTGCTCCTGTTTCCTGGGAGTGTGACATATTTTCGTCTATGGGCTTGGTGGGTTGAAGGTGTAACTTCTTTATTGGCCCTTTGCGGCTTGCTGTTGAGCTGCCAAGGGGAGGGGGGGGGAGGAAGATCTGCTGGGACAGGGTCAGCAGATGGAAGAGAAGTAGGATTAGGCCTTGTACAGGTCCTAAAGTGATATTGCCATGTCTCCTGGAGACCGGCATTCGGACAAATTTGCCCATTCTGGGGTGGGTCCGGAGCCCGAGGCCGGAGTGCAACAGGGAGGTCCTGGCCCGCTGCTGCGTATGTTGCCCTTCGACCCCTCGACCCTTGGGTACGGGTGGCTATGATGGGGGGGGACCAAGGTAAAGGTGTGGGGGAGACGGGGAGTGACGGGTGAGGAGAGGGGGGAGGGATTTTTGGCCGGGTGTCGGAGTAGAGAGCGGTGGGGGAGGGGCTATATAGGGAAGAGCAGTGCGGTGAGGAGGTGAAGGGTTGGGGGGGGGGAAAGGGGGGGGAGGGAGGGGAAGGGAAAGTAAGTAGGAGGGGAAAGAGGGAGGTAGGTCCGGGTCTTTAGTTGGTCAGATGCAAACCATATTTCACATTTACCCCTTTTACCCCATCTTTTGCTGGGGTATGAAGCTCAGTGCATATTATACATACATACATACATATATTAGTACATTTGTTGAAATTGGGAAAGGGGAATACATGCGTTTATCATTTCAGTGCTGGTACATTGATTTACGTACATTGTATACATTTGGTATAACGCTTTGTTTTTATCACCACGTGATTCCTAGCGGTTGTCATGGCCACCCGCCTTCCCTCTGTTAATGTATGTTTTATTTCTATCCGTGGGTTAGCAGAGGATGCGCGGGGGGGAACCTGGGTGGATTTCGGGGCGGGTTGCGGGGGGGGGGGGAGCATGTGGGGGGCAAGGGAGGGGAGAGAGGGGAAGGGGGGGTGGGGTCTGCTGTTTGGGTGGGTGGCTAACGGTGAGTACAATTATGTCGACATAGCTGATGCCTAGCTTTTGACATATGATATGCATGTGATAATACAGTGTCGATCCGGCAAGACACAGACCGCAACTGGTGTTACTGGAACCTGCTGGTTCTTTCTTAGCGCCTTCGTTTCCGCACTGTTCTCGGTCTGTTGGTTGGAGTGGTAGGAGTTGGAAGCAAGCTCCGGATTCAGCGAGTCTTGTAGTGCTTCTGTTTAGGTTAGTAAGGGGGGGGGATAGGGGAGTGCGGGGAGGGGGGGGGAAAGGGGAGGGGGGGGAAAGGGGAGGGGGGGTTACGGGTAGACTGGGGGGGAGAGGGAAATGTAGGGGGGGAGTGGGGGCATGAGGGAAACGGGTAGGGATGGGGTAGGGGGTGTGCTTCTATAAACTCCTAGCAATTTTGAACTTGTAGGGATGGGGGATAGCTAGTGTCACTCTCGCTTCAGTCCTTACGCACAGCTTAGTGTCATCTATTAGGTTGTAAGGACTCTGAGGACTCAGGGATTGCCTGCGTATGGGGAGTTGTTCCAGGGAACGCAGATGCCACACTTGTAAGGGTAACGTACTTACAGTTTCGGGGGGGGGGGGCGATGCCCTACCTGGTGTGGACCTGTGTGCCGGCCTCTCATAGGGCTGATTGCCCTGAGGTGCCGGCTGCTGTTGCTCGGGGGTTGGTGAGAAGTGGGGGCGACGGGGGTAGAGGGGGCCATGGGGTTCCCCATCGATCCTTGCTCCTCCTGTAAGATTCTCTTCCCTCCCCCCTCCCGCAACAGTGAGCCCCACCCCCTCCCAAATAGAAGGCCTCTTTAATACGGCTCCGGCTGACAGCCTTGTGTCGGTCTTGCGGCCGGCTCCTCTTGGGCGGATGAGCAGCCTTTCATGGTGGACACTCCGGCTTGGCAGGCGGTCTTCTTTATTCTCTGCAGCAGGCAGGTACGGCGTCTCCCTCTGTTATGCTTGATCCTCGTTGTGGCTGGGTTTCTAGTAGTCGCTCTGGTTTATGGGCAGGTATCTTGCTGAGTCCTCGTGTGGCGTTTTTGTGACACTATAGCGCTGAAACTGGGAGAACAGACAACAGAAAGATACGTTTATTATGTCTTTATTTTCTTTGTTTTCGACCTGCGAGGCGCTCTGAGGTCCTCACTGAGGGACCCTCATTCTCCTGTTCGTGGGAGTCAGGTGGATCAGCATTCCACGATGGGGGGGGAGACAGGCCCACTGCTTTCGCCAGTCTGGACATCTCAGTCAGGTGTCTAATGACGTGTCTTCCCATTTCTGATGATTATTAGTTTAAATGGGAACCCCCATTTGTACTTGATACCTTTGTCTCTGAGGAGGGTGGTCAGGGGTTTTAAGTCCATCCACTTGTTGATAGTTTGCTTTGCTAAATCATTATAGATTTGCATATGGTCATCTTGGTAAGTGAGCGGGTCTTTTTTCCTGCAGGCTGTCATAAGCTTCTCTTTGGTGGTGTAGTGGTGTAGCCTGACTATGGTGTCCCTGGTCTTATTTGGGTCGTCTGACCTTGGCCCGAGGGCGCGATGGGCCCTATCCATCTCAAAGTCCTTTTTGTCCAGGTCTGCGCACAGAGAGGAGAAGAGCCCTAAGAGGTATGGCTGTAGTTTATCTGACTGGATCGTCTCTGGAATTCCGCGGATCCGCAGGTTCTGTCGTCTCTCGCGGTTTTCCTGGTCCTCGAGGTTATCTTTCAGATATCTAATCTCCATTCCAAGCCGGAAGATTTCATTGTCTGCATCTGTTTGTGTCTGGAGAGATTCCGCCATTTTAGTTTCTAGTGTTGTCGTCCGTTCAGCAAGGCCTCCTATTTCGTGCCTCAGTTCTGTTACGGCAGCCTTCAGGTCTTGCTGTATAGAAGTGTGCAGTTTGTCTAGCATGCCCTTCATCAAGTCTTGCATGAATTCCCTTGTTGGGATAGTCTCTGGGCTTTGCACTCGCTCCCTTTGTTCTCGGGCCGCGGCCTGCTGCTTAGGGCCTCGTGTGTTCGTTGGCCCGGCGCCATCTTGGTTTCTCGGGGTAGGCTCCGAGCTCCGCTGAGATGGCGGAAAAAAGTTTAATGAGCCCTGGCCGGGCGGCGCTTTTTGCTTCGCAGCCATTGCGGGGTGTTTATTCTGCTAGGGGTTATGTTTTTGGGGTCGGGTGGTGGGGTGAGGGGCGCTTGTATAGCGGTCTATGCGCGAGGGCCGGCGGAGCTCAGCTCTCACACGTCCATCTTATCTGGCTTTGTTTTTTTATTTTCTGTTTATTTAATTATTTATTTTCCTGTGGGGGGCTGTGTCTTTAAATCAGACCTGCGGCGGCCATCTTGGATGTAGCCGACACACAGGCTGAAACGCAGGGAGCCAGGCAGCACTATTCCCCGCCGGGGGGGGGGCTCAGGTATCACTTGGCCAGGTTTCCCCACTCTCCCTGCGGTCAGCTGTCCGGTCGTCTCTGGGGAGCCTCCCCGTCTGTTATGCCACTATGTTATGCCACTATTCCCTGCGTGTGAGCCCGGCGGCCATCTTAGGTGGTGCTGCTCCTCCACGCCGGGGCTCAATCGGGACTGGAGGGGTACTCTCGGCCTCGTCTCCCCCGGCCCACGGCTCTGCTCACCTCTGTGGGGCTTCCTCCTCTCCCCTCTGGGACCCCGCCATGTCACTCACCCCCTCGGGGAAGCCGCGCTTCTCCCTGCGTGAGCCTCCGCAGCCGAGTCAAGATGGCCGCTCCGCCTTCCCCCTCGGTTCCCTCCCGAGCACTCGAGATCGCCACTGGTGCTGGCGAGTCTCCTACCGGCTGGTAAGCTGCTCCGGGATCTGTCTGCTGTGATAATCTTTTGCGGGGAAGCGGAGAGGGGGGGGGGGGCTGGGCGGTTTTGTCGGGGGCCGCGCTGAACCTCTCAGCTCCACAGAGTCTCCCTGTCACGCACGGGCCTCAGCAGCTTCTTTTACTCACTTTATTTTCTGCTCCCTTGTTCTGTATATTTGGGGGGCTTAGCAATGTCCAATTTCGTTATTGTTTGTGTCTTATAGTGTGGTGTTTGAATTTATTTTGGCCAGATTGATGTTCGCTATTTCTTTGTTTGAAGTTTTGTCTGCAGGAGCTTAAGACAGACACAGCCTTTGCAGTTAGACTCCAGGCCACGCCCAGGTTCTGATAGATTTAAGTCGAGGGCTTCTGACTTATCACTGTTAATTTTGTATCCTGATATTTTGCCAAATTCCTTTAATTCTTTGTGTAAGTTGGGAAGGGAGATCTGGGGCTGCGTTAATGTTAATATGATATCGTCTGCGAACAATGAGACTTTATAGTTTATTCCGCCAATTGGTACCCCCTGTATATTTATATTGTCTCGTATTTTAGACGCTAGTGGTTCGATTGTTAGGGCGAAGAGGAGGGGGGACAAAGGGCAACACTGTCTCGTTCCATTTTTAATTTCAAATTTTTTTGCTGTACCCCCCGGGAGTTTCACCACTGCAGACGAGCAGCAGTACAGCGCTCGGACTCCCGCTAGATACGCATCTTTTAAGCCGAATTTCTGCATTGTTTTGTCAAGAAATAGCCAATCAATTCTATCGAACGTCGTCTCTGCTTCCAGGCTTAACAGAACCGCTTTGGTAGCTGTGAGGTGGGCATGATCAACTATATTTATAATTTTGCGGGTGTTGTCTGAGGCTTGTCTGCCAGATACAAACCCCACCTGGTCGTTGTGAATTAATCTCGGTAGGATGGGATTCAGTCTATTTGCCAGGATTTTGCTGTATAGCTTAAGATCGTTATTTAGTAGGTAGATTAGTCGGTAGCTCCCACATAGCAGTGGGTCCCTACCCTCTTTGTGGATGATGGCGAGATTGGCCTGGGTCATTGATGGGGGGATTGGGCTGCCCTCCATGAATGAATTGAATAAGCTGAGGAGGTGTTTAGTTAGGATCGGGGAGAATCTTTTGTAATAAACATTGGAGAAGCCGTCAGGGCCAGGGGCTTTTGAGATTTTTAATGTTTTTATTGCGTCCGCCAGCTCTTTTTGGGTAATTTTTGCGTTAAGCATCTGATTCTCCTCCTCTGTCAGTGTTGGTAGGAGGCAATCGGACAGGTAATTACTAATAGGTTCAGTGGCTGGTATCCCCGTGTTCCCACCCTGAGCCTTGAGGTTATAAAGTTTAATATAAAATGCGGTAAATTCCTCCGCTATTTTCTGTTTGTTATAGATTATTTCTCACGATTAATTTTTTATCGCTGTGATCTGGGAACGCTTCTGTATACCTCTTAGTTTGCTCGCCAAAAGTCTGTCAGCCTTATTGCCCTTGTCATAGTATTTCTGACTAGTCCATGTAAGAGCTTTTTCTACTTCTTCCATTTGGGCTTGTTTTAGCTCATTCCTGGCTGCGGTCAAGGTTTTATAAATCTTTTTCGAGGGGTTGGGTTTGTGCTGTTGTTCCAGCTTAATTATTTTAGTTGTAACAATTAGTGACATACCGCTCACCTCAATATTGAATACCAACTCTATGATATCAGCTGGTGCAAAGGGGATAGGGATGACAGACATACATATATAAGGAGACAAAGGATGCTCCTATAAATATCCCACTTTAATGCACAGCAAAGCCTAAAATAGTCCACAGGTTTAGTAACCCACTAGAGTAATGGTAAGGCTACAAGGGTACAATTAAGTAACCGCTCCCAACACTGTGGGAGGACAATTACCACTAAAATGCCCTAGGGCAAAAATAATAAATGATTTATTGATATTCAGAAGGCGACGCAGTAACACACACTCAAAATAACCATAAAAACAATTAAAACATAAATCACGGGTGAGGCAGGGTAAGGGGATATTATTATAAGGTGAATTCCCAAATATTAGTGTATGTCCCCTTACCAGTACCAGGTGGTAGTGTGAGACACAATGGTAAATACAAATGATAGGCAATAGAGAATGCTAGAGCCTCTGGTCTCAGGGTATGGTGGAGGTTGCACTAATCATTGCATGCTGTGATTGATCTGCTCAGTATCAATAGTTGGATATCACACTGACAGTAGGTAGTGATGCATGCAGAGTAGTGAATGCAAATAAATGTGCCACTGTCATATACCACAAAACCTATATAGGTACTAGGTCACACGATCAATGATTCAGTAAATCATTAGTGCACATTATACCACATTATATAAATGAACCGCGGCATGTGCATCAAAAACCGGACCTGATTTATGCATAAACTACCTCTGCTAGGCAGTTAACAACTCGAACAACCCCACACAAACTACCAGGAACAGTCTCACCCGTGACTCCTCCTACACAACGTCAACGTGGTGACGTCATGCCGACGATCGTTTCGCGCATAAGGGGCTGGCGCTTTCTCAAGGTTCAGATATCCAACTATTGATACTGAGCAGATCAATCACAGCATGCAATGATTAGTGCAACCTCCACCATACCCTGAGACCAGAGGCTCTAGCATTCTCTATTGCCTATCATTTGTATTTACCATTGTGTCTCACACTACCACCTGGTACTGGTAAGGGGACATACACTAATATTTGGGAATTCACCTTATAATAATATCCCCTTACCCTGCCTCACCCGTGATTTATGTTTTAATAGTTTTTATGGTTATTTTGAGTGTGTGTTACTTCGTTGACTTCAGAATATTAATAAATAAATAAATCATTTATTATTTTTGCCCTAGGGCATTTTAGTGGTAATTGTCCTCCCACAGTGTTGGGAGCGGTTACTTAATTGTACCCTTATAGCCTTACCATTACTCTAGTGGGTTACTATACCTGTGGACTATTTTCGGCTTTGCTGTGCATTAAAGTGGGATCTTTTTAGGAGCATCCTTTGTCTCCTTATATATGTATAATTATTTTAGTTGTCAGATCTGTTATTAATTTCACCTTGGCCTTTCTGTGGGATGCAATTGAAATAAAAGTTCCCCTAATTGCTGCCCTATGGGCTTCCCACAGAACCGCCGGAGAGTCTACTATGCCCCAGTTGAGAGTGAAGTACTCCCTAAGAGCCTTTTTACTTTCTTTTTCTACCTCCGGGTGGTTCAGTAGGTAGTCGTTCAGCTTCCAAGTGTAGGCGGTTAATTTATGAAATGGGGTGGATAGGGTTAATGTGATGGGGGCGTGATCTGACCATGTAATGGGGCCTATGTCCGAATTTGTGCAGGCTTCCAGGATATATTTGGTAGCAAAAAAATAGTCTATACGAGAGTATGACTGGTGGGGTGCGGAATAGAATGTGTAATCTTTTTGGCCCTGGTGTTAGATTCTCCAGATGTCCATTAAGGAATATTCCTTGGTGATCGTTTTAAATTGTTTCTCCATCCTCTGAGGTGGAGCTCTGTGTTGGCCTTGTTGGCCTGAGGTTCTGTCCTCCGCAGAGTTTATGGCCATATTAAAGTCTCCGCCCACAATCAACGAAGATAGGTAGGTAGGGTCAACCTTTTCTAACACTGCTTTCAGGAATTCCGTTTGATTATCATTTGGTGCGTCGATGTTGATAAGAGCGACCGGCGAGCCAGCCAGTGAGCCATATACCATTAGAAATCTACCCTCTGGTTTTGGTGATATTGAATGGGGTTCCTTGTCGGAGCAGGATCGCTACTCCCCGCTTTTTACTGTTAAATGACGAGAAGAAACCCGTAGGGAATACATTGCTAATCAATTTGGGCAGCTCTTGGGATGTAAAGTGCGTCTCTTGGAGGAAGATGATATCTCCCTTGGACTTTTTCAGCTCTCGGAGCGCCAGTCGTCTTTTTCTATTATTATTCAGGCCCTTTACGTTACTTTAATTGCGGACTGACTAGCCATTTGGGTGAGAGAGTTTAGTGTCCATCGGGGTCTCGCCCTTCCCACCGGGGAGATCCTGGTTCGTTGGTTCAGAGAACCTTTTTAATGCTTCTTGATGGTGCTGTTTGAGTATGGGTGTCAGGCCCGCCCGACGAGGGGTTGGGTGGGAGGAGGCAGGGAAGGTCGAGAGGGGGGGGGGAATAGGCTGCTGGGACAGGGTCAGCAGCAAGAGGCAAAGTGGGACGAGGTCAGCTAAGGACCTCCAATAAGTACGGCCGGGATTGGCTACCGGCATTTGGGCTTAAGGCCCAATGGGGGGGGAATCCGATGGTTCAGGCATGGGCGTGCAGGGAAGGTGCGGACCCTTGTACTTGCTTAGTGTAAGCTCTACCTTAATTTAAGAGGGGGGGAAGGCGGGTGGGAGGGGGAGAAAGGGGTCAAAGGGACGCAGGTCCCGAAACGCGTCAGAGTTACTATGTACTCCTTTTGACCACTTAATAAACCTTTTTATATCCGATACTGGTTTGCAGCCCCCATTGTTTGCACGGTTGTGCTCCGCCACTGTACCCTATGGGACTACTCTGCAATTACGTCTGGCGTGACGCACCCACTAATCAAGGACTGAGCTGTGCTTCAAGGGAGTTCCTCACATTGATCGTTTGATTGGTATGTACTTTTGTTTTGCTGGGGGTCTATACAGGACCTTTATGGTATATATAGAGATCTGTGTTAGCCGTCCAGCGTAACTAGTACACTCCTATGTTTATATCATCCTAATGAGTCTCCTTAGCTCTTATACATGCTCTAATGCCTTGGTTACATATTTTAGTACTCTGAATATGCATGTATGTTCCTAGGACAGCAGAGCCCTGAATATTGGGATAATATCCCTCACCGACTACGGTCAAGCTTATAGGTTTTGGACATGGGGAAGGCGTGGGGAGGGAGGGAAAAATCCTAGCATAGCCATAACATGGAGATCTTTCTGACAATCCTTAAAACCAGTGTAATAAACGTGAGAACAACTCTTAACAAGCTCAGTACATGAAAAGCATTATAACCTCTCTTTTTGTCAGTCGGTCAAGCTTATAGGTTTTGGACCTGGGAAAAGGGGGGTAGATGGGGGGGGTGGGGAGATAAGAGGGAGGGGGGAGGGGGAGACCTGGGTTGACAGGTAACACAACAGCACATTGCATTAATGTTTTTAGGTATCATGCTGAACATAAACGGAATACTTCCTACGCTTGCTGGTCGGGTAAGAGGGGGGGGAGGGATGGGGCTCTTACATTTAGTGAAGTTAATATCCGAGGATCCTTATGACATTTCTATTTGATCTATGTGGCCCGCCGTGTGCCTTCCTCAGAGGGTTTGACAACGTATTTTATTACTGCAGGCAGCATCATTAGTATGGGGCCGTGCAGCCATATCTTCTGCGGCGGAAGGGCAGGCTTATGGGATTTGGAGCGTGAGGGGGTGGAGGGGAAAGGGGGGAGAGAGAAAAGGGAGTACATTATATTATAACACATACAACTTTTCTCAACTTCAACATTCATCAACTGAGGAACAGGTTTTTTTTTTTTACATAACTCAACTGTGGCATAGGGACGGCTTAGCACTAGATCCATGTGGCCAGCTAATCTAGACTGCCAGTTACTGTAATAGTGTCACTGCCGCTGCTTTCATTATCGAAGTCATTTGGGCTTCCTGTCTTGTGCAGGGCTCATTAGGCAGCTTCCCAGTTAACTAGTATTTCCTAGTCCGGGGGGGTGGGGAGGGTAGCAACAGTCGTGCGAACCGAGCCTGGGGTCCATAGTCTTGTACCCGGGCCTTAGACAGATTAAATTTGGCTACTTACAGTTAGTAGAGCGCAGTGCTGTTGTCGGAGCATCGCGCTCCCCTCCTATCCCACCCACAAATCCCCCCGCCAACCCCTAAAGCCCAGCCGGACCTCAGCACTCTTCAACTGCCATCCGGTCAGCGGCAAAAGTTATAGTAGCTTCAGCTGTGGGCTGCCTCCGATCGTCAGGTGTCGGATTCTGAAGCTATGCGTCTGGCTGGGTCTGGTGTGGTTCTTGAGCCGTCATGTGCTCCCGTCTTCGTTGTGGACTACGGTGCTTCTCATCTGTTCTTAGACTGCCTTGGCGCCGCCGTTTTCCTCGCGGGACGGGTGCTGCGTGGTTCCGCGTCCTCCCAGTGCGGTGGGTCTTGTAGTTGCTCCGTTGTCCAGGAAAGCGGCGGGGTCAGACCCAGGGCTTTCACGAATGGGGCCATGTCCTCAGGGCGGCGGATGGTTAGGAATTTGCCGTCATAGCTTACCGTAAGCTTGAACGGAAAGCCCCAGCGGTACTTCACCTCCTCCCGGAGGAATGAGGTCAAGGGCTTCATTTCTCTCCTTCGGTCGACTGTTATCCGTGACAGGTCGTTGAAAATTTGGAGAGTTTCATTTTGGAAAGGTAGTGACTCTTTCCCTCTGCAGGCGGTGATGATCTTCTCCTTTACTGTATAGCTGTGTAATCTTATGATTACATCGCGTTGCCGGTTGGGATCTTCTGATCTGGGAGCTACCGCCCGGTGGGCCCTATCCATCTCTAGGTCCATGTCCTCTTGCGCGCCGCAGAGCGATGTGAACAGTTCCGCAAGATGGGGACGAAGCTGGCCAGGTAAGACCGTCTCCGGTACATTTCTTATGCGCAGATTCTGGCGCCTGTCCCTATTTTCTTGGTCTTCCTGCCCGTCTTTGAGACGGGAGATCTCCTCTCCTAGCCGGATGATTTCTTCCTCGGCTGCTGTTTGTCTTGCCAAGGACTCCTCCAGTCCACCTTCCAGAGTCATTGTCCTCTCTGTTAGGCCAGACATCTCCTGTTTAATCTCCGCTACTGCTGCTTTGATTTCTGCCTGCAGGGATGTTTGGAGCTTGACATGCATGGTGGAGAATTGGCTCTCCAGGTAGGATCGGGTGATCGGTTCCTCTATCTCCATTTCAAGAGTTGCATGGGCTTTCATACCCATATTTAGAGCTGCTTGCGGCTCTTGTGAGCCTCGTGGTCCGCCACCCTCTTGGTTTGCTGGACTCTTCTGTGTCGGGGAGAAGAACCGTGACACCGCCGGTGCTGCGGGCTTCTTTGTGTGTTTGGACATGCTCCGATCTCTCCAAGTAATGGGGGTATGTTTTTGAGCCTTGAATTTCTGGTTTGGGAGCGTTATTTATTAAGTTTTAGCCGGTGGGTCTGCGGAGCTCCCCTCCTACACCCCCATTCCTGATGACATCATCGGAAACCCATCCCTTTAGCACATTTTTAATGGATCATCAACATTCAGTATTGTCATAGACAACTTAGGATCTGGCTGTGGTTTTTTTTTTTTAGGGAAGCTGTGTCTTTAACTGAAACGGGAGGCGGCCATCTTGGATCCAGATGGAACGCAGGCTGAAACACATGACATGAAGATAGCTCCTACTCAGTAAGCTCTTATTCAGACCACAGCTCTGATCAGACCCTCTCTTCACAGTGGGGGCGCAGGCAGGCTCAGGAGGGATCAGGTAGGGCGCAAGAAGGCGGGCAGCCAATATCTTCAACTGGTTTAGCCAACAAAATAGTCAGTGGGTCCATAGAAATGGACACATCCGTTATTTCTTTTTTTAATAGATTGGATAACGATCCAATATTTCTATTGCCGGACACGTCCACCAAATGTGGACCATATCGCTTCTCTGCCCACAACCCCTCCAGCACAGATCAGACACCACAGGGTAGATTTGCTTCAGCCGCCATGGCGTGAGGTACCAATGAATAAAATTTTATATATATTTTCTTTAGTTGCTGTGCATATGGAAGTTTTTGCAGCAAACTCCCATATATCCTCCCAATCATCCCTGTCAATTTCTATTTTCAAATCCGCTGCCCATTTGAGCATGCAGTCATGATCATGTGAATTGACCAAGGCCTCCAAACTGGCTTTTATTCTAGTTATCAAACCTTTTTGATAACTACCTCTCCTACATAGGCAGCAGAGATGTAGAGGAGCACAGCAGCGTTTCTTGGCAGCATACCAGCTAGTGGATCGCCAAAATGAGGGTAACTCCAAGCAGGGATGAGTATTAAAAGAGTACTTTAATGGTCAGTGCAAAACAGAACAATGGTAGGAGCGCACCTACGCGTTTCGTCCGTAAAGGACTCTCTCAAGGTGGATTATACTCTATGTCCCTGAACCTGGATCCATTATGGTATATGGAATTATCAGTATACTAATGAGCCATCTATGGTGATGCACCATAAACACCACTTACCTCTCCTACATAGTGCTTCAAAACTTGTGAAGGGAGTAAATTCTAATTTTGGGGACATTTTTGGAAAAAAATTCTGATCTGTAGATATTTAAACATACTAAGGTCTGGTGCCTCATACCTAGTTAGGAACTCTTGGAAACTAGAAAGTTTTCCTTTATGCACTAGGTCGGCAACTACTCTAATATGTTTAGCTTTAATTTGGTCGAATTGTTTATAATCACAGCCTGGGGGGAAATTGGGATTGTTAAAAAGCGGAGTGAGTTGCGAAACGGGAGACACAAGATTAAATTTGCCCTTAGACTTGCTCCAACTCTCCCAGGTAAATCTCGTCGGATCTAGCTCAAACATTTTGGCGTACACCTTCTTAGCCAGTGCCCATAGGGACACTGGCAGAGAAGACGTTCTAGCATATTGGGATTCTATGGCTAACCAACAATATTGTGTTGGATCAGCGTTCCACATCACCACCTGCCTTAGTTGGGCAGCTTGGTAGTATTTCGAGATATCTGGGACACCCAAACCTACTCTTGTCTTTAAAGCCATCATCACCGATCTAGCTGTTCTGAGCCTTTTACCTTGCCAAATAAAATTAAATATTCAGATCCCGGTATCCGGACTGGGAGAGTCTGGAAATGATATAATAACCTAGGGAGTATATTCATCTTGACTGATACTATTCTCCCAATCCATGACACCTGATATCCTTCCCACTTTGCCAGATCCCTTTTAATCTTATCAAACAATGGTGGATAGTTGCCTTGATATAGGGAGTGGTAGTTCCTAGACACATTTACTCCCAGATATTTAATATGTGAGGAACTCCATCTGTAGCTGAAATTCAGTTTTGGTAATTTTATCTCTGGATCTGAAAGATTCAGATTAAAAGACTGTGACTTGTCGCTGTTCATTTTATATCCAGAGATTTTTCCAAAGTCTGATAGCGCCTTTTGGAGGTTGGGTAAAGAAGTCTGAGGGCTTGCTAAAGTCAGAATAATATCGTCTGCGAATAATGAGATTTTATAATTTGTTTTCCCAATCACTATATACAATGTATATTACTATTTGCTCTTATTTTAGCAGCCAATGGCTCAATCGTTAGAGCGAAGAGAGGAGGAGATAATGGGTACCCTTGTCTCGTACCATTTAAAAAAAAAAAATTTCCCCAAACATTTTTATTAGGCATAATCATCTTTACAGACATTGGTTTTACATTATCAGTGTTGGCCTAATACAGTTGTATTTTCCTTGTTCATGTGGTTTTACATTATCGGTGTTGGCCTAATACAGTTGTATTTTCCTTGTTCATGTGGGGGGAGAGAGAAAGAAAGGAAAGATCCCCTAAGGCCACGTCATGGTCTCTGGGGTGTGGAAAAAGAAAGAGAGGAGGGGGGGGGGGTGGAGAGAGGGAGTCATTCCACCCTCGTCCGGCCGGGTCCCGGCATCCATCCTTCACGGCTCTACTGTGGTTCAGATCCGTCTGGGGTTGTATCCTGATTTGGTTCGGATTAATGGGTTAACCAGGGTTCCCAGATTTTATAGAAACCTTCAGTTGAGCAGTTCAAGAAGGCCGTGAGTTTTTCCAAACTCATAACATCGTTAACTCTTTTTTTCACTAGCTGTTTGGTGGGGGGCGCTATCTTCTTCCAAGAGTATGCGACTGAACACCTTGCTGCTGTTAGAATAAAGGAGATTAATTTCCATACTGGGCGATCGATGTCCTCTATCGGCCTGCCCAGTAGGAAGGTCAGTGGGTCTATAGGAATTGTGAGGCCTGTGACCTCTTTTATCAAATCTTGTACCGTAAGCCAGTATTTCTGAATTTCTGGACATGACCACCAGATATGGGCCATGTCCCCTCTATGTCCACAGCCTCTCCAGCATAGATCTGAGGCCAGAGGGTAGATTTGTTTTAACCTCACTGGGGTAAGATACCAATGATACATTATTTTATAGATGTTTTCCTTCACCGTGGTACAGATGGAAGTTCCTGAGGCTGCGTCTCATATTTCCTCCCAGTCCTCTCTGTCAATAACTATGTCCAATTCCGCTTCCCATTTAAGCATATAGTCGTGAGCGGTAGAGTTCACCGGATTCTCCATGCCGGCATATATTTGTGTTATTAGACCTTTTTGATGTACTCCTTCGCGACAGAGTTTCTCAAATTTTGTGAGAGGGGGGAATTTCAATGATGGGGACATTTTTTGTAGAAAGTGTCGAATTTGGAGAAACTTAAATGTATCCAGGTGGGGTAATTTTAATTTGGTTCGCAATTCTTGGAGACTCAGGAACTGTTCATCGCTCAGCAGGTCCGCGATCGCTCTGATCCCCATTGTTTTAAATAGGTCGAATTGTCGGGTTTCACACCCTGGTGGGAATTTAGGGTTGTCAAATATTGGAATGAGCTGAGAGCAAGGGGACGAGAGTAAGAATTTAGTTTTAGTTTTTGCCCATATGTCCCAAGTATGTTTCATTGCCCCCAGCCCGAATTTGGGCGCCATGTCATTTCCCCTGTCACCGCTCCAGAGAAAAGCTGGTAGAGAAGGCGTTCTGGAGTAATGAGATTCAATTGCTAGCCAACATAGCTTGTCTGGGTCCGAGTTCCACATTACCGCCTGTTTTAATTGGGCAGCTTGGTAATATCTATTAATGTCTGGGACCCCCAGTCCTCCTTTTGTCCTAGACGCCATAAGAACCGACCTAGCTACCCGGGGTCTCCTTCCGTTCCAAATAAATTGGAGGATTTTATTTTGGATAGTTTTTAATTCAGAACCAGGGACATGGACCGGGAGCGTCTGGAAATAATATAATAATCGGGGGAGTATATTCATTTTAACTGAGATCATTCTCCCGATCTATGAGATCTGGTATTTTTCCCATTTATCCAGATCTTTTTTAATTTTCCTAAATAGGTTGGGATAATTATTTTGGTATAGGGAGCAATAGTGCCTCGATACATGTACTCCCAGGTATTTGATGTATATAGGGCTCCACTTATAATTAAAGTTTGATTTCAATGTCCGCATCTCTGGTTCTGATAGATTTAAGTTGAGGGCTTCTGACTTATCACTGTTAATTTTGTATCCTGATATTTTGCCAAATTCCTTTAATTCTTTGTGTAAGTTGGGAAGGGAGATCTGGGGATGCGTTAATGTTAATATGATATCGTCTGCGAACAATGAGACTTTATAGTTTATTCCGCCAATTGGTACCCCCTGTATATTTATATTGTCTCGTATTTTAGACGCTAGTGGTTCGATTGTTAGGGCGAAGAGGAGAGGGGACAAAAGGCATCCCTGTCTTGTTCCATTTTTCATTTCAAATTTTTTTGCTGTACCCCCCGGGAGTTTCACCACTGCAGACGGGCAGCAGTACAGCGCTCGGACTCCCGCTAGATACGCATCTTTTAAGCCGAATTTCTGCATTGTTTTGTCAAGAAATAGCCAATCAATTCTATCGAACGTCTTCTCTGCGTCCAGGCTTAACAGAACCGCTTTGGTAGCTGTGAGGTGGGCATGATCAACTATATTTATAATTTTGCGGGTGTTGTCTGAGGCTTGTCTGCCAGATACAAACCCCACCTGGTCGTTGTGAATTAATCTCGGTAGGATGGGATTCAGTCTATTTGCCAGGATTTTGCTGTATAGCTTAAGATCGTTATTTAGTAGGGAGATTAGTCGGTAGCTCCCACATAGCAGTGGGTCCCTACCCTCTTTGTGGATGATGACGAGATTGGCCTGGGTCATTGATGGGGGGATTGGGCTGCCCTCCATGAATGAATTGAATAAGCTGAGTAGGTGTTTAGTTAGGATCGGAGAGAATCTTTTGTAATAAACATTGGAGAAGCCGTCAGGGCCAGGGGCTTTTGAGATATTTTTTTTTGTTTCAATTTTTTTATTGTTTTATCAGGGTACACAACAGATAGTAAACTTTGTTGTACATAGATTGGATAAACATTGATATTTGCATATATTAATAAAAACATCCGTATTCCGTTTTCTTTATTCAGATAGGTGTTTATCTAAATGTTTGTATGTCTGAATGCTCGTACGTTTCTGCTGTTATGGTTCTAACTAGGAAGCTGCCGCTTCCGTGTGTCCTGTTTTTAGTAGTATAGTAGAGAAAAGAAAAGGTGGAGAGCAGAGAAAGAGAGAGGAGAGAAAAAAGAAGGGAGATAAGGGGGGGGGGGAGGTGCTGCGGGATGGCGTCCAGTTTTGTATATATCCTGCCTTTTCCTTTAGGAATTTATTATGTACCTGACCAAATTTCCCATGTCTTATGGAACTTATCCATCTTTTGGGTCAGTTTTGCCGTAAGAAGTTCCATTGTCTTTATTTCTCGCATTCTGCGGAGTACGGTCTGTTTAGCAGGGGCATTCACCTTCTTCCACGCTGCAGCAACGGAACAACGTGCCGCCGTGAGCACATGGCTCACCATCTTACTCTCTGCTGTGTCTAATTCGTCAATTGGCTTGGCCAGCACCAAGGTCAGCGGGTCCACCTCAATCTCTACCCCCAGGTACTCTCGGATTAGTGTTTGAATCATGACCCAGAACACCTGAATCTTGGGGCAGTTCCACCAGATATGAGCCATGTCTCCTCTTTGCCCGCAACCCCTCCAACACAAATCTGGGGTCCCGGGGAAGATCTGGCTCAACCTATTCGGGGTTAGGTACCAGTAAAATATAATTTTATAGATGTTCTCTTTAATGGTAGTACAAATCGATGTTTTGGATGCTGCCTCCCAGATATCCTCCCAGTCTTCTCTATCAATCTCTATATTTAAATCCTCCGCCCATTTGGACATATACCTGTGTTGGGAACAGCCTGTTGATCGCGCCAGGCCCAGATATATTTCCGAGATCAATCCTTTAGCATAGTACCCTTTCCTGCACAGTCGTTCAAAATTTGTTAGCTGCTGGAAAGCCTTATCTTTGGATACTGTTTGCAGGTAGTGCCTGATTTGTAAAAAGCCAAATATTGGGAGGTTTGTCGTTTGATATTTTTTTTCCAGTTCTTGGGTCAGCAAGAGCCTACCTTGCCCAGAGAAATCCTCTGCTATCATCATCTTCAGCTGTTTAAATTTACTGAGTCTCTGTGGGAACCCGCCGGGGGGAAATTCTGGGTTATCGAATATGGGTGTTAATAGGGAATGGGTGAGCCGTCAAGCCATATTTGTCTTTATTTTTGGTCCATACTCTCCATGTACATTTCATTGCTCCCAGTTTTAATGTTTCCGAGAGGATCTCTCTACCCCGCACAGTCCACAGGGTGGCCGGGAGTGAGAGGGGTCTCGCGTAGGAAAACTCTATCCCTGTCCAACAGCTTGTAGTTGGGTCATTGTTCCACATTATCACTTGTTTCAGTTGGGCCGCCAAATAATATTTAATGATATCTGGGACTGCCAAGCCTCCACATTCTTTTGGTGCTAACATTACGGTTCTAGCTACTCTTGGTCTTTTGTTTTGCCAAATGAATTGAAAAATTCTGTTTTGTATATTCTTTAATTCCGACATTGGGATATCAATTGGGAGAGTCTGGAAGTAATACAGAAGTCTTGGCAGGATATTCATTTTGACCGTAGCTATTCTGCCTAACCAAGATATCTGGTATTCATTCCAGCTCTGTAAGTCTTTTTTTAGCCTCTCAAATAGGGGCGGATAGTTATATTGATATGGTGATTTGTACTCCCGTGTTATTTGGATTCCCAAGTATTTGATTTTCGTGGAACTCCACTTATAATTAAAATTTAATTGTAGCAGTTTGGCCTCGGGATTAGGTAGAGATACATTTAATGCTTCCGACTTATCCATATTGATTTTATACCCCGAGATTTTGCTAAATGTATCTAATTGTGAATGTAAATTCGGGAGTGAAGTCAAGGGGTTGGCTAGAGTTAAAATAATGTCGTCAGCAAAAAGGGATATCTTGTAATCCGTATCTCCAATTGTAATGCCACTTATATTGTTGTCCTCTCTGATTGTTGTTGCCAAGGGTTCTATAGAGAGGGCAAACAGAAGTGGAGACAAGGGACATCCCTGTCTAGTACCATTCCTAATGTTTATAGGGTTTCGAGTTTCCTCCTGGGAGTTTCACTACAGCCGTGGGAGTTTTATAGAGGGCTCTAACCCCCTCAAGATATGGGCCCTTAAATCCGAATTTAATTAATGTTTGGTCTAAAAATTCCCATCTGATCCTGTCAAACGCCTTTTCCGCGTCTAAACGTAACAGGATGGCTTTCGTGGATGAGAGATGTACATGGTCGATTATGTTTATAATTTTTCTCGTATTATCTGAGGCTTGTCTGCCTGAAATAAATACGACTTGGTCCTTGTGGATCAGGCCTGGGAGAATGGGAGTTAGTCTGTTAGCTAGGATTTTGCTATAAAGTTTTAGGTCCGAATTAAGGAGGGCTATGGGGCGATAATTACCACACTGTAGTGGGTCTCTCCCTTCCTTTGGTATGAGTGCCAAATTCGCTCTAGACATAGAAGCGGGGATAGCCGTTCCCTCCAGAAACTCATTAAACATATCCAAGAGATGTGGTGCCAAGATCAATTTAAATTTTTTATAGTATTGATTGGAAAACCCATCCGGGCCTGGCGTTTTACTAGGTTTTGGTTGTGAGATGGCTTCTAGTAAATCATCCTGCGCGATTTCTTTATTTAGCTCTAGTAAGTCAGCTTCTGAAAGGCTTGGAAGGTTACATGACGCTAGGTACTTAGTAATAGCATCTGCATTTGAGGAGCTGTTTTGGGGGAAGTTCAAATTATATAGTTTGGAGTAGAAGTCTGAGAATGTGGCCGCTATCTGTTTTTCGCAATATGTTTTGATGGCCGTCTTTGTTTGTATGATGGATATTTGGGATTTGGTTCTCAGACCTCTTAATTTAGATGCTAATAACCGGTCGGCCTTATTTCCTTTGTCATAATATTTCTGCTTCGTCCACCTCAGCGCCCTCTCCACTTCATCTATTTGTATCTGCCTGAAATCAGATCTAGCCTTGTCCAGTACTTTGCATAGTTGTTTTGAGGGATTAGCTTTATGTTTATGTTCTAGGAGTTTAACTTTCTCCGCTAATTCGTCGTACAATTTCTGTTTTTGCTTTTTCTTATATGATGCTATGGAAATTATATTCCCTCGAATCGTGGCCGTATGGGCCTCCCATAGCATCACTGATGACTTTACAGAGCCCTTGTTCAGCGCAAAATATTCTCTGAGCTTTTGCTTAATCTCTATCTCTACATCTATTTGGTTTAACAGAGAGTCGTTTAGTTTCCAATTATATTGATTATATTTATAGAAGGGGAGGGAGAGCGTCAGCGAGACCGGAGCGTGGTCCGACCATGTTATAGAACCTATGTCCGACTGGGAGGTTGCCTGAAAGATATCTTTAGTACCCAGAAAATAATCAATCCTTGAATAGGTCTGGTGCGGGGGAGAAAAATACGAATAGTCCCTCTGGCCCTGATGCTGCGCCCGCCAAATATCTATCAGCGAAAACTCTTTCAGTATGTTCTGAAACCTTTTGGCATTTTTGGTCGTAATGCGTGGGTGGGGAGTACCCAATGGGCTTGTCCTATCTTGATCAGGTGCTACAAGCATATTAAAATCTCCTGCTATCAATAGCGTAGTTCTAGTTTGGGGGGCTAGCTTGTCACATAGATCTCTCAAAAAGTCAGCTTGACCCTCATTTGGGGCGTATATATTAACAAGGGTAATCTCCACATCTGATAGTGTGCCTTGCAGAATGAGGAATCTACCTTCTGGGTCTAAGGTCTGTTTTTGAAGTGTGAATTTGATATTTTGTCTAAATAAGATGGCTACCCCTTTTTTTTTAGTGGAGCAGGATGCATAATATGCCTGGGGGTAGTATCTCTGAAAGGTGTTAGGGGGCGATATCGTATTAAAGTGCGTTTCTTGTAAGAATAGCACATCTCCTTTTGTTTTTTTTAATTCTTGTAAGGCGAGCTTTCTTTTGATTGCTGAGTTAAGTCCCCTAACATTTAGGGACACTAGTTTAAGTGTTGTATTTGGAGCCATTTTCGGAGCCATCCAGCAAGCAGCTCCAGGGCTTTCCGGATACAGTCGGGTCCCCTCTTTCCCATAAGCTTTAGGCTCTGCATTCAAATCCTTTCACCGGGTCAAAGGGGTCTCCACTTCTTTGCTGCGCTGGGATGTGTAGATCCTTGTAGCTCCAGGGGCATGCGCCCTCTTTGTGGACAGGTAGGTATGTGTTCCCCGCCGGGGGCAGACCAGCGTTCCTCATCTCGTATGTGTCTCAGAAGCTCGTAAGGGGGGGGGGGGGCAATAGGTCGTCCAAACATATAAATTTTGCCGGGAGTAGTCTTTTCCTCTCCAGGTGACATTTCTCAGTCCTCACCTGCCTGGTTACGTTGGGTGGCTATTCTCTGAGAGGAGCGTGGTCCCCTCTCTGTTGGCCTGTGATCTGGGTCTCCGTCCGTATCTTCAGGGGCAGTTCCACCTCCATTCTTGTGGGGGACACCGAGCCCCTTTAGGAATCTTGGTATCTCTTCCGGGTAGGAAAGGGTGTGGAATTTGCCTCCAGCCTGGGCCACAATTTTAAAAGGGAATCCCCAGCGATATTTAATCTTGTTGTCCCTTAATTTTAGTGTGAGGGGTCTGAGCTCTCTCCTGCGGTCTACTGTACGTTTTGAGAGATCACTGTATATCTCAATATGTACATTCCGGAACTGGATGTGTCCTTTCTCCCTGCTCGCCGTCAGTATTTTCTCCTTTGTGGAGTAATAATGGAACCTGACCAGTATATCTCTGGTCCTCTTGGGGTCCGTGGACCTAGGTCCGAGGGCCCTATGGGCTCTGTCCATCTCTAGCTTTTAAGGAGTTAGGTCAGGTACCAGATGAATAAAGAGGTCTGATAGGTATGTGTGCAGCTGTTCAGTCTCCACTGTTTCTGGGACATACCTCAGTCTCAAGTTCTGCCGCCGATCGCGGTTTTCCTGGTCCTCGGCCCTTTCCTTGAGCCCTCTGATCTCCCAGTGCAGGCGGTTGATCTCGTCCTCCGCGGAGGACTGAGCCTGCTCCAGTGTTTCCACTATGTTTGCCAGCCCATCTGTTTTGGCCGTTAGGAGATTCAAGTCCGCCCTTAGGGTGTTAATGGCTTTACCCAAATCATCCCGAAACTCCTTCCTCATTCTGGTGAAGAGGTTTTCTAAATATGTTTTGTTCACATCTATGTTTTCAATTTCCTGCTCGTGCGCCCCGCTCGGGCCCTCCCGCGTGTCGGCTGAGCCGCCATCTTGGGAGGTCTCGCAACTCCCCGCGGTCCGCTGGCTTTGTGGGAAGTAGCTCGTCACTGACTGCTGAGCTGCCTTCTTATTTTTGCCGCTCATGCTGGCTACCTTCCCCTCCGCTTGTATGTATTTATTGGGGGGGTTTAGATGTAGAGATGCCGCAGGAACTGTGGGGTCTTTTTAGTGCAGTAGGATAGGATTGTTTGTTTAGTCTAGTACAGCTTGTCTGGGTAGATATGGGGTTATTGGACCCAGGGGTTCTGGCCTTAGGGCTGTGTTTCTGACCTGCAGGTCGTTCTCTCTGAGGCACCTTTGTGTGGTGGTGGTGCTTCCACGTGGTGGTGCTCCCCCAAGATGGCCGCCTCCTCCCTCACCACGCTACTGAGGCCTATGGCTCCCTTCACTAGTGGGTCCCCTCCCGGTGTTCTTAACTCCCAGCAGGGCCCTAGGTCAGGTTTGTACCTTTTATTTACGTGTGCCGTCCTGGGGGGGGGGGGAGCTGGACCCGTAACGGGGGGTCTCCGCTCGCGCCTTTCCTCACGGCCTCAGGCGGCCACAGCGGGCGCTTCTCTTACCCCACAGGGGGTCGGGGGTTCCTTCCCCGATCACCGCTGATTCCCCTCTATTCTTGGCTCCTCGGGGCGCGCAGAGTCCCGTCGCCTCTCGTCTCCGGAGTCTCTCCGTCAGATTTGAATTTTGCGGGCTGCAGAGGGGAAAGTCCCACACCGGGGGCAGGAGGTCTCTGACACAGCTCTCCGGGACGCCGGAGCCAGCCACTTCGGAGCCCAGCTAGTCACCGGAGCTAAGTCTTTGGGGGTTCACTTAGGGATTCATCCGCTTCTCCTGATTATTTTATTATTTAATATGCTTCGTTCGTGCTATTCATTCAGAGGGGGTCGGGAGCGTCTCTTTCAAGCTGCCATTCCCCTTGACGTCACCGGAAGTCTCCGGCTTTTGAGATTTTTAATGTTTTTATTGCGTCCGCCAGCTCTTTTTGGGTAATTTTTGCGTTAAGCATTTGATTCTCCTCTGTCAGTGTTGGTAGGAGGCAATCGGACAGGTAATTACTAATAGGTTCAGTGGCTGGTGTCCCCGTGTTCCAACCCTGAGCCTTGAGGTTATAAAGTTTAATATAAAATGCGGTAAGTTCCTCCGCTATTTTCTGTTCGTTATAGATTATTTCTCACGATTAATTTTTTATTGCTGTGATCTGGGAACGCTTCTGTATACCTCTTAGTTTGCTCGCCAAAAGTCTGTCAGCCTTATTGCCCTTGTCATAGTATTTCTGACTAGTCCATGTAAGAGCTTTTTCTACTTCTTCAATTTGGGCTTGTTTTAGCTCATTCCTGGATGCGGTCAAGGTTTTATAAATCTTTTTCGATGGGTTGGGTTTGTGCTGTTGTTCCAGCTTAATTATTTTAGTTGTAACAAATAGTGACATACCGCTCACTTCAATATTGAATACCAACTCTATGATATCAGCTGGTGCAAAGGGGATAGGGATGACAGACATACATATATAAGGAGACAAAGGATGCTCCTAAAAAGATCCCACTTTAATTCACAGCAAAGCCGAAAATAGTCCACAGGTATAGTAACCCACTAGAGTAATGGTAAGGCTATAAGGGTACAATTAAGTAACCGCTCCCAACACTGTGGGAGGACAATTACCACTAAAATGCCCTAGGGCAAAAATAATAAATGATTTATTAACATTCTGAAGTCAACGAAGTAACACACACTCAAAATAACCATAAAAACTATTAAAACATAAATCACGGGTGAGGCAGGGTAAGGGGATATTATTATAAGGTGAATTCCCAAATATTAGTGTATGTCCCCTTACCAGTACCAGGTGGTAGTGTGAGACACAATGGTAAATACAAATGATAGGCAATAGAGAATGCTAGAGCCTCTGGTCTCAGGGTATGGTGGAGGTTGCACTAATCATTGCATGCTGTGATTGGCTACCGGCATTTGGGCTTAAGGCCCAATGGGGGGGGAATCCGATGGTTCAGGCATGGGCGTGCAGGGAAGGTACGGACCCTTGTACTTGCTTAGTGTAAGCTCTACCTTAGTTTAAGAGGGGGGGGGGAGGGGGGGAAAGGGGTCAAAGGGACGCAGGTCCCGAAACGCGTCAGAGTTACTATGTACTCCTTTTGACCACTTAATAAACCTTTTTATATCCGATACTGGTTTGCAGCTCCCATTGTTTGCACGGTTGTGCTCCGCCACTATACCCTCTGCAATTACTACTCTCTGCAATTACTTCTGGCGTGACGCACCCACTAATCAAGGACTGAGCTGTGCTTCAAGGGAGTTCCTCACATTGATCGTTTGATTGGTATGTACTTTTGTTTTGCTGGGGGTCTATACAGGACCTTTATGGTATATATAGAGATCTGTGTTAGCCGTCCAGCGTAACTAGTACACTCCTATGTTTATATCATCCTAATGAGTCTCCTTAGCTCTTATACATGCTCTAATGCCTTGGTTACATATTTTAGTACTCTGAATATGCATGTATGTTCCTAGGACAGCAGAGCCCTGAATATTGGGATAATATCCCTCACCGACTACGGTCAAGCTTATAGGTTTTGGACATGGGGAAGGCGTGGGGAGGGAGGGAAAACTCCTAGCATAGCCATAACATGGAGATCTTTCTGACAATCCTTAAAACCAGTGTAATAAACGTGAGAACAACTCTTAACAAGCTCAGTACATGAAAAGCATTATAACCTCTCTTTTTGTCAGTCGGTCAAGCTTATAGGTTTTGGACCTGGGAAAAGGGGGGGAGATGGGGGGGTGGGGAGATAAGAGGGAGGGGGGAGGGGGAGACCTGGGTTGACAGGTAACACAACAGCACATTGCATTAATGTTTTTAGGTATCATGCTGAACATAAACGGAATACTTCCTACGCTTGCTGGTCGGGTAAGAGGGGGGGGAGGGATGGGGCTCTTACATTTAGTGAAGTTAATATCCGAGGATCCTTATGACATTTCTATTTGATCTATGTGGCCCGCCGTGTGCCTTCCTCAGAGGGTTTGACAACGTATTTTATTACTGCAGGCAGCATCATTAGTATGGGGCCGTGCGGCCATATCTTCTGCGGCGGAAGGGCAGGCTTATGGGATTTGGAGCGTGAGGGGGTGGAGGGGAAAGGGGGGGAGAGAAAAGGGAGTACATTATATTATAACACATACAACTTTTCTCAACTTCAACATTCATCAACTGAGGAACAGGTTTTTTTTTTTTACATAACTCAACTGTGGCATAGGGACGGCTTAGCACTAGATCCATGTGGCCAGCTAATCTAGACTGCCAGTTACTGTAATAGTGTCACTACCGCTGCTTTCATTATCGAAGTCATTTGGGCTTCCTGTCTTGTGCAGGGCTCATTAGGCAGCTTCCCAGTTAACTAGTATTTCCTAGTCCGGGGGGGTGGGGAGGGTAGCAACAGTTGTGCGAACCGAGCCTGGGGTCCATAGTCTTGTACCCGGGCCTTAGACAGATTAAATTTGGCTACTTACAGTTAGTAGAGCGCAGTGCTGTTGTCGGAGCATCGCGCTCCTCTCCTATCCCACCCACAAATCCCCCCGCCAACCCCTAAAGCCCAGCCGGACCTCAGCACTCTTCAACTGCCATCCGGTCAGCGGCAAAAGTTATAGTAGCTTCAGCTGTGGGCTGCCTCCGATCGTCAGGGGTCGGATTCTGAAGCTATGCGTCTGGCTGGGTCTGGTGTGGTTCTTGAGCCGTCATGTGCTCCCGTCTTCGTTGTGGACTACGGTGCTTCTCATCTGTTCTTAGACTGCCTTGGCGCCGCCGTTTTCCTTGCGGGACGGGTGCTGCGTGGTTCCGCGTCCTCCCAGTGCGGTGGGTCTTGTAGTTGCTCCGTTGTCCAGGAAAGCGGCGGGGTCAGACCCAGGGCTTTCACGAATGGGGCCATGTCCTCAGGGCGGCGGATGGTTAGGAATTTGCCGTCATAGCTTACCGTAAGCTTGAACGGAAAGCCCCAGCGGTACTTCACCTCCTCCCGGAGGAATGAGGTCAAGGGCTTCATTTCTCTCCTTCGGTCGACTGTTATCCGTGACAGGTCATTGAAAATTTGGAGAGTTTCATTTTGGAAAGGTAGTGACTCTTTCCCTCTGCAGGCGGTGATGATCTTCTCCTTTACTGTATAGCTGTGTAATCTTATGATTACATCGCGTTGCCGGTTGGGATCTTCTGATCTGGGAGCTACCGCCCGGTGGGCCCTATCCATCTCTAGGTCCATGTCCTCTAGCGGGCCGCAGAGTGATGTGAACAGTTCCGCAAGATGGGGACGAAGCTGGCCAGGTAAGACCGTCTCCGGTACATTTCTTATGCGCAGATTCTGGCGCCTGTCCCTATTTTCTTGGTCTTCCTGCCCGTCTTTGAGACGGGAGATCTCCTCTCCTAGCCGGATGATTTCTTCCTCGGCTGCTGTTTGTCTTGCCAGGGACTCCTCCAGTCCACCTTCCAGAGTCGTTGTCCTCTCTGTTAGGCCAGACATCTCCTGTTTAATCTCCGCTACTGCTGCTTTGATTTCTGCCTGCAGGGATGTTTGGAGCTTGACATGCATGGTGGAGAATAGGCTCTCCAGGTAGGATCGGGTGATCGGTTCCTCTATCTCCATTTCAAGAGTTGCATGGGCTTTCGTACCCATATTTAGAGCTGCTTGCGGCTCTTGTGAGCCTCGTGGTCCGCCACCCTCTTGGTTTGCTGGACTCTTCTGTGTCGGGGAGAAGAACCGTGACACCGCCGGTGCTGCGGGCTTCTTTGTGTGTTTGGACATGCTCCGATCTCTCCAAGTAATGGGGGTATGTTTTTGAGCCGTGAATTTCTGGTTTGGGAGCGTTATTTATTAAGTTTTAGCCGGTGGGTCCGCGGAGCTCCCCTCCTACACCACCACTCCTGATGACATCATCGGAAACCCATCCCTTTAGCACATTTTTAATGGATCATCAATATTCAGTATTGTCATAGACAACTTAGGATCTGGCTGTGGTTTTTTTTTTTTTAGGGAAGCTGTGTCTTTAACTGAAACGGGAGGTGCTATATTGGATCCAGATGGAACGCAGGCTGAAACACATGAAGATAGCTCCTACTCAGAAAGCTCTTATTCAGACCACAGCTCTGATCAGACCCTCTCTTCACAGTGGGGGCGCAGGCAGGCTCAGGAGGGATCAGGTACGGCGCAAGAAGGCGGGCAGCCAATATCTTCAACTGGTTTAGCCAACAAAATAGTCAGTGGGTCCATAGAAATGGACACATCCGTTCTTTCTTTTTTTAATAGATTGGATAACGATCCAATATTTCTATTGCCGGACACGTCCACCAAATGTGGACCATATCGCTTCTCTGCCCACAACCCCTCCAGCACAGATCAGACACCACAGGGAAGATTTGCTTCAGCGGCCATGGCGTGAGGTACCAATGAATACAATTTTATATATATTTTCTTTAGTTGCTGTGCATATAGAAGTTTTTGCAGCAAACTCCCATATATCCTCCCAATCATCCCTGTCAATTTCTATTTTCAAATCCGCTGCCCATTTGAGCATGCAGTCATGATCATGTGAATTGACCAAGGCCTCGAAACTGGCTTTTATTCTAGTTATCAAACCTTTTTGATAACTACCTCTCCTACATAGTGCTTCAAAACTTGTGAAGGGAGTAAATTCTAATTTTGGGGGACATTTTTGGAAAAAAATTCTGATCTGTAGATATTTAAACATACAGTACTAAGGTCTGGTGCCTCATACCTAGTTAGGAACTCTTGGAAACTAGAAAGTTTTCCTTTATGCACTAGGTCGGCAACTACTCTAATATGTTTAGCTTTAATTTGGTCGAATTGTTTATAATCACAGCCTGGGGGGATATTGGGATTATTAAAAAGCGGAGTGAGTTGCGAAACGGGAGACACAAGATTAAATTTGCCCTTAGACGGAGACCCCGCCCCCAGAGTGAGACGGATGGCAGCTTAAGCCTTAAGCTCCATCCCTCATCCCCGACAATACACTCATAAAGCAAGCAAAACGAACCTTTATCACCCCTAACTACTTTCACAATACCATTAAAACATTAGAGATGGCACCGATGCAGGCAAAAAAGAAGGAGACCTCCGCAAATATCTGGGCCGATCGAGCTCACGGAGCGTGGCAGCAACAATGGCGCCGGATTCAAATGCAGGATCAGAGTCAGAACGCGATGAAGACACAGCGGAGGGACCGGAGCAATTACCTGTCCGCCGCTGTGATTTTGAGAGGTTGTATAGAGACATGAAAGCCCTTATACACCTGGAAATGCAGGACTTAAAAAAGGAGGTGCAGGGGCTCGTGAGTGCACCGGAGCCCTGGAAGAGAAAGTCAGCACCAATACAAAACTGATTAAAAAAGCTGACAAACGATCCACATACTTACAAGCACAACTTTCGGAATTGGCTGACAGACAGGAAGATGCGGAGAACAGGGACCGCAGGAATAACATTAGGGTACGGGGGATCCCTGAAACCGTCACCAATGTGGAGGATTTCATCTCAAGATGGATGGCGGAGTTACTCCCTGATTGCCCACCCAATGAAAGAATAATGGATCGCTGCCATCGTGCCCTAAGAAGCAAACCAGCAGCAACAGAGCAGCCGAGAGATGTAATAGCCCGGCTGCACCATTATCGCACCAGAGATGCTATCCTACAGAAGGCCAGAGTGGCAGAAGCCTGCAGATTCGAGGAGATCACAATGCAACTCTTCCAAGATCTCTCACCGCTCACCCTGGCCAGGAGAAGGAAACTCCAGCCCATCACCCGCACACTGAGGGACAGAGCCATCAGATATAGGTGGACCTTTCCGTTTGGCCTGCTGGTCATCCGCAACGGAAGGGCCATCTCCATGAAGGAGATAGAAGAGGGAGCTGAGTTCCTACAAAAACTAGGGATCAAGGAGAACTCACCCACGAGCCCTAGAGGAGAAAAGCCCAGAGAAACGGATTGACAAGTGGTGGGGGCTGTGGGCGAAAGCCGGGAAGCTCTCACATGAGCTCACTTAAAGTCTCGTATCTTGAAGTTATCTCATGGTTAGAGGCTAGTTAATAAAGTTATATGTTGCTCCTTAACTGTCTCCCCCCTTGATTAACCCCGAGTGTGACGAACAAGGAGCTGGCTGCTTACGTGGCTATAGCCGGACTCAACACTACACGTTATGGGACCCTGCAACCCTCCAAGGCATTCCTGCAAGAAACACCAACTAAAAAGTGGGAAATCGTACCTGCATACATCATGGCGGCAGGCGGTGGAACGCAAGCTGCCCATCATGGCGGAAGAGCTCGATGGAGTCCACGAGGCGGCTTCACGGAAGTGCTGCAAGTTTCGGCGGGAGAGCTAGGGGAGTGGCGACCTTCCTCGCGGGCTTCAGGTGAGAAAATGGCGTACCCCGGAACAGCGTCACCGGAAGTGTGCTGGGCGGCATCTTGTAGGAGGCTAAAGAGAGAATACCGCTGACGTCATCTCGGAGCGCCGAACACCATCTAGTCTCGCGAGAAGAGACTCTGACTCATAAACCGGGTAAGGAAGAGGATAAAGTACCAGGAATGCAGCAGAGTGACAACTCTCTACCTGATGGCGGAGGAAGAAGAGAAGGCGTGGACAACATCCTACAGCGATCCGGAAGGAGGGCCCACGAACCACCACACCACCACGTTGCAAGCAAGCAAGGCCCATCATGCAAGCAGCGGAGTAGCGAGATAATAAACACTGTCCCCAGGCAAATGTAGCTGTGTGCCCATTCATTCCCCTAGGGGCTAATCCCCCCACCCAAAGACACGATACCAAATTGGGGGTGTTGGGAGGGTCATAAAGCCACACTAGCTTATTAAAGTGGCAGTCCCCCTTGAAAAAAAAAGGGGGGGAGAAAAAAAAAATAATGAAAAAAAAAGGGGGAATAAAAACAAATATATAAAGAAAAGACTCGGGACCGAGAAGGGTGGGGGGGGAGGGGGAGAAAAAGTTGCAGTATCTCAGTTAAACTGCCAAAAGAAGGGTTCTGTTTTTCTGTTTGTTCATTTATCTATATTATCTATAATGAAGATGAATCACCTAATGTTGTCGGGGGGAGGGTGGAGTGCCCTCCAGTCTCAACGAGGGCATGAGCCTCCACATGGGCGCGGGGGGTAACTCCGTCCGGCGGCCCATGAAAGTCCTCACTGAACCAGCAACGAGGAGCGGTAGAGGGAGATGGAGGTCCATCCCGGACTACGCTCGTGCTGTACGTTTAGGAGAGGCAGAGAAGGCACTTGGGGAGGACTGGTCTCGCCCTATTGCCGGATGTGCTAATTTTGTGTTTTTATGTTTCGTTACATGTGTTTATCTGTTCCCCCAGTGTACTTTCCCTTGTTCTTCCCGGCTGCAGTCCGAATCCTCGGAAAGAAATAGAAGATTCTCGACGCTGACACCATGGGCTCGGACGGTTGATTACAAACGAGTAAAGGTTTGGAAATACACTCATGAGTAAAGAGATCACTATTATTTCACACAATGTGAAAGGCTTTAACAGTCCAGGGAAGCGCAGGCTAGCTATGGCGGACTATAAGAAAACAGACCCTGACATAATTCTATTACAAGAAGCACACTTTTCGAAATCCAGTTCCCCGAAATATATTGACTATAGGTTTAGGAATTGGTTCTCAGCTTCATCCAACATAAAAAAAAGAGGAGTAGCCATTCTACTACATAACCGTTTGCCCTTTGCGATTAAGACCATTAAAAAAGACAACAACGGCCGATTTCTGATTATAAGCGGCGAAATAAGAGGTCAGCCGATCACATTGGCAAACGTTTATGCTCCAAGTGAAGGCACAGAGGCTTTCCTGGAAAGGTTCTTCTCCATCCGCCACAGGATGGCACAGGGATGCGTAATACTAGGGGGCGACTTTAATCAGACACTAGATCCAGTAATGGATAGATGCACCCCGAGCGGTAAAGCTAACTCAAAGGTTAGACAAACCTGGAATAGAGGGCTGAGAACTAATAATCTTTTAGATATATGGCGGGAACAGCACCGCCAGGACAAAGGATTTACATTTTACTCCCACCCGCATGACAGATATAGTAGGATAGACTACCTCTTTGTATCCAGTAGAATGGTTTCACAGATCTCCCACTCGGGCATCCACGATATTTCGTGGTCAGATCATGCGCCGATAGAGCTGCGGTGCTCCGATTTTATTCTGGACAGACCAGGAGCGAACTGGAAACTTAACGAAGTTTTACTAAAAATCCCCGAAATTGCACAAAATGTGGGGGATAGAATCAGGGAATATTTTCAGGAGAATATGGGAAGTGTGACTTCGCAGGCTACCCTATGGGAAGCCCATAAGGCGACTCTGAGAGGAGAGCTCATAAGGATTGCAAGCAGGCGAAAGAGGGAGAAGGACAAAAAATCAATCTAGTTACAGAAGGAATTGGCAGTCCTCTCAGCTCGACATAAAAATAACAAAGATGGAATGACCCTTAAGGAGTTGCTAGACACCAAAACCAAACTTAATATCTTGCTGACCTCCCGTGCTGAAAAGGAGCTGACATGGTCTAAGCGGAATTTTTTTGAGAAAGCAAACAGGCCAGATACCCTACTTGCCAACAAATTATGAGACAAAAACCACGTCTCCCAAATTCAGATAATTCGAACAGAACAGGGGGATCTGACCTCTGACCCCAAAAAAATAGTTTATGAATTTAAAACATATTATGAAACCCTATATGATGGGGCGAAGGTGGCACACACGCCAACCACAAAAGCACGACTAAAGACGTTCTTAACAGAGGCTCAATTGCCTAAAGTGACCAGAGAGGAGAGGGCAGACTTTACTATCGAGGAACTCCTAGAGGTAATGAAGTCATTAAAAGCAGCCAAGGCCCCAGGCCCAGATGGCTTTTCCAATCTCTATTATAAGAAATTTCGCAAAATATTAGCTCCTCATCTACTAAAACTGTGTAATTCTTTCCTGGATGGTGCCCCCATCCCGAGCTCGATGCTCCAGGCGTCTATCTCAGTAATCCACAAACAAGGAAAAGACCCAGCGGACTGTAAAAGCTATAGGCCCATCTCTTTAATAAACTCTGATACAAAAATCTTTTACAAACTTTTAGCTAACCGCCTTAATCAGGTGTTGTCCAAGTTGGTCCATCCTGATCAAGTGGGGTTCATATGTGGTCGACAAGCAGCTGATAACACCAGCCGGATTATAGATTTGATTGATCTGGCGCAAAAAAAACATATCCCGTCTATGGTGCTTAGTTTAGATGCAGAAAAAGCGTTCGACAGAATTGATTGGCCCTACTTGAGGGAGACGCTGGGAGCGTTCGGCTTGGGTGGGAGAATGATAGAGGCAATTCTCGCTCTGTATCGGGGACCGACGGCGAAGGTCAGGCACCAGGGCTTTCCCTCGGATGAATTCCTGATTAAGAGCGGCACCAGGCAAGGCTGTCCTCTGTCACCCCTTCTTTTTGCGCTATGCATCGAACCCCTAGCGGCGCACATCCGCCTCAGCCCGAATATAGCAGGAATCCAAATTAGTGACCAGCCACATAAGGTGGCCCTGTACGCTGATGACGTGATACTCACGTTATCACAGCCCCTCACCTCTCTGCCGAACGTCTTTCAATTGCTAGGGGAATTTAATGCGATATCTGGGTTCAAAATTAACCAGGCAAAATCAGAAGCCCTAAATATCAACTTACCTAAGGCCACCGAGAAACTGATCACGGTGAACTTTGAATTCAAATGGCAAATCTCCTCCATAAAATATTTAGGGATAAATATCACGAAGCAATCAGGCACCCTTTATAAAGCGAATTACCCCAGACTAATACGGACACTGAAGGAAGATCTACGGAAATGGGCAGGGTACAACATATCCTGGATTGGCAGGATTCAGTCTCTAAAAATGAATCTCCTTCCCAGAATTCTGTACCTATTTCAGACTCTTCCGGTCCCTATAATCAGGGAAGAGATCCTTCGGTTACAGTCCGCAATGGTGAAGTTTGTCTGGGGTAATAAAACCCCCCGCATCAAAACTAGCACACTAATTCGGCCCACAACAAGAGGAGGATTAGCGGTACCTTACCTGTTATCATACTTCAGAGCGGCCCAATTGACCCAAATTATCCAGTGGCACACCCACCCTAGTCGGAGGCGATGGGTGGAACTGGAGGCGGTCTGCTGTGCCCCGGTGGCATTGCAGGACCTGATCTGGCTCCCAAATAAGGTTCGCAAGGACTTCAAACTCCCGCTCCCCGCGATTGCCAGCTCTTTGGCAGTATGGGACAAAAGCAAATATAAGCACGTATTAATGAGACAACACTCCTTGATGACCCCAATTTTGGGAAACCCTGATTTCGCTCCGGGCCTGCAGAAGAAAGATTTAACTATATGGACACAGAAGGGCTACACTCGCCTTTTACACCTGGAGGGTAGAATATCTATCAAACCGTTTGAGCAAATTAAGTCTGAAAAATCAGTTCCAAATTCAGAATTTTTTAGATACCTCCAGCTAAGAGCTTTCTATGATAAATTTCCCATTCGAGCTCAACGCACTAATTTTGAACAGCTCTATTCTACTGGAACAGGAACCAAGGGACTTATCTCTACGATGTACAAAGCGGTAGTCTGTCCGACTCCTGACGCCGACGTGACACTAAAATATAAGAATAGATGGGAAAGAGATCTGGGGGACACACTAGAGGACGAGGACTGGGACTATATTGTCTTGGCGGCAGCTAAGAGCTCAATCTGCACGACATTGAAGGAGAATTCGTATAAGGTCCTGATGAGGTGGTATTTGACCCCATTACGATTATCAAAGTTTGTCAGGGGCTACCCTCCATTGTGCCCTAAACAATGTGGGGAGCAGGCAGACTTGCTGCACATGCTGTGGGGTTGCACCAAGATACTCCCAATCTGGGAAGATATCAGAAATTGGCTCCAGAGAATTCTCGATTGCGCGATCCCTTTGGACGGACCCCTGGTTGTTTCTGCTGGCCAGACGCACCCCGGGGTTAAACAGGTTGGAGCACAAATTAATTGCACATTTTGCAACTGCCCTGAGGTGCGAAATAGCATCATTGTGGAAGCAGCCCGAATTACCAAATATCCCAAAAATCAGAAATAGAATTTGGCATGTTTGCCGGATGGAACAGTTAACGAGTCTGGTTAATGACACCAGCACAAACTTTCTAAAAGTCTGGGCTCCATGGTTAGCCCTGAATGATATCCCAGGGGTCAATGCCTCCAATATACTGCTTTAATAGCTCTAGACGCGTTCTCCTTGGATGAGTGTGGCTGACGGGGAGACATAGAATACAGACAGCGGAGAGGGACAACTAAATTCGGTAGTAGAGTGAGTGAGCAGGTTTAAGTGTACACATCCGCGGACGTACGCAAACATTAAGATAGAAGCTAGCCCGAGATCTGACGGACCTGAAGTCTCCAAAAAGAGCTCAGATGATTCGGAGCCTTTCTGTGGCAGCAATCTCCAAAACGAGCCTAGATGATTCGGAGCCTTTCTGTGGCAGCCTCACCCCTCCCCCCCCCCACTCCTCCCCCCTCCCTACTTCTTCCCTGGTGTATTCTGGTTGTAAGTCTGGTCGGTCTGTGCGTATCCCCGGTATGTCTTTTGTGAGTCCAAATACAAAATGAGTTGACATGTGTACTGTTATATACGACAATGGGTTGGTAGATTATGTAATGATTGTACCATAAACTCGATAAAAACTTTTTTGGTTGAAAAAAAAAATTTGCCCTTAGACTTGCTCCAAATCTCCCAGGTAAATCTCGTCGGATCTAGCTCAAACATTTTGGCGTACACCTCCTTATCCAGTGCCCATAGGGACACTGGCAGAGAAGACGTTCTAGCATATTGGGATTCTATGGCTAACCAACAATATTGTGTTGGATCAGCGTGCCACATCACCACCTGCCTTAGTTGGGCAGCTTGGTAGTATTTCGAGATATCTGGGACACCCAAACCTCCTCTTGTCTTTAAAGCCATCATCACAGATCTAGCTGTTCTAGGCCTTTTACATTGCCAAATAAAATTAAATATTCTATTTGGGAAATTTTTCAGTTCGGATCCCGGTATCCGGACTGGGAGAGTCTGGAAATGATATAATAACCTAGGGAGTATATTCATCTTGACTGATACTATTCTCCCAATCCATGACACCTGATATCCTTCCCACTTTGCCAGATCCCTTTTAATCTTATCAAACAATGGTGGATAGTTGCCTTGATATAGGGAGTGGTAGTTCCTAGACACATTTACTCCCAGATATTTAATATGTGAGGAACTCCATCTGTAGCTGAAATTCAGTTTTGGTAATTTTATCTCTGGATCTGAAAGATTCAGATTAAAAGACTGTGACTTGTCGCTGTTCATTTTATATCCAGAGATTTTTCCAAAGTCTGATAGCGCCTTTTGGAGGTTGGGTAAAGAAGTCTGAGGGCTTGCTAAAGTCAGAATAATATCGTCTGCGAATAATGAGATTTTATCATTTGTTTTCCCAATCACTATATACCATGTATATCACTATTTGCTCTTATTTTAGCAGCCAATGGCTCAATCGTTAGAGCGAAGAGAGGAGGAGATAATGGGTACCTTTGTCTCGTACCATTTAAAAAAAAAAAAAAATTCCCAAACATTTTTATTAGGCATAATGATCTTTACAGACATTGGTTTTACATTATCAGTGTTGGCCTAATACAGTTGTATTTTCCTTGTTCATGTGGTTTTACATTATCAGTGTTGGCCTAATACAGTTGTATTTTCCTTGTTCATGTGGGGGGAGAGTGAAAGAAAGGAAAGATCCCCTAAGGCCACGTCATGGTCTCTGGGGTGTGGAAAGAGAAAGAGAGGAGGGGGGGGGGGGGGAGAGAGGGAGTCATTCCACCCTCGTCCGGCCGGGTCCCGGCATCCATCCTTCACGGCTCTACTGTGGTTCAGATCCGTCTGGGGTTGTATCCTGATTTGGTTCGGATTAATGGGTTAACCAGGGTTCCCAGATTTTATAGAAACCTTCAGTTGAGCAGTTCAAGAAGGCCGTGAGTTTTTCCAAACTCATAACATCGTTAACTCTTTTTTTCACTAGCTGTTTGGTGGGGGGCGCTATCTTCTTCCAAGAGTATGCGACTGAACACCTTGCTGCTGTTAGAATAAAGGAGATTAATTTCCATACTGGGCGATCGATGTCCTCTATAGGCCTGCCCAGTAGGAAGGTCAGTGGATCTATAGTAATTGTGAGGCCTGTGACCTCTTTTATCAAATCTTGTACCGTAAGCCAGTATGTCTGAATTTCTGGACATGACCACCAGATATGGGCCATGTCCCCTCTATGTCCACAGCCTCTCCAGCATAGATCTGAGGCCAGAGGGTAGATTTGTTTTAACCTCACTGGGGTAAGATACCAATGATACATTATTTTATAGATGTTTTCCTTCACCGTGGTACAGATGGAAGTTCCTGAGGCTGCGTCTCATATTTCCTCCCAGTCCTCTCTGTCAATAACTATGTCCAATTCCGCTTCCCATTTAAGCATATAGTCGTGAGCGGTAGAGTTCACCGGATTCTCCATGCCGGCATATATTTGTGTTATTAGACCTTTTTGATGTACTCCTTCGCGACAGAGTTTCTCAAATTTTGTGAGAGGGGGGAATTTCAATGATGGGGACATTTTTTGTAGAAAGTGTCGAATTTGGAGAAACTTAAATGTATCCAGGTGGGGTAATTTTAATTTGGTTCGCAATTCTTGGAGACTCAGGAACTGTCCATCGCTCAGCAGGTCCGCGATCGCTCTGATCCCCATTGTTTTAAATAGGTCGAATTGTCAGGTTTCACACCCTAGTGGGAATTTAGGGTTGTCAAATATTGGAATGAGCTGAGAGCAAGGGGACGAGAGTAAGAATTTTGTTTTAGTTTTTGCCCATATGTCCCAAGTATGTTTCATTGCCCCCAGCCCGAATTTGGGCGCCATGTCATTTCCCCTGTCACCGCTCCAGAGAAAAGCTGGTAGAGAAGGCGTTCTGGAGTAATGAGATTCAATTGCTAGCCAACATAGCTTGTCTGGGTCCGAGTTCCACATTACCGCCTGTTTTAATTGGGCTGCTTGCTAATATCTATTAATTTCTGTGACCCCCAGTCCTCCTTTTGTCCTAGACGCCATAAGAACCGACCTAGCTACCCGGGGTCTCCTTCCGTTCCAAATAAATTGGAGGATTTTATTTTAGATAGTTTTTAATTCAGAACCAGGGACATGGATCGGGAGCGTCTGGAAATAATATAATAATCTGGGGAGTATATTCATTTTAACTGAGATCATTCTCCCGATCCATGAGATCTGGTATTTTTCCCATTTATCCAGATCTTTTTAATTTTCCTAAATAGGTTGGGATAATTATTTTGGTATAGGGAGCAATAGTGCCTCGATACATGTACTCCCAGGTATTTGATGTATATAGGGCTCCACTTATAATTAAAGTTTGATTTCAATGTCCGCATCTCTGGTTCTGATACAGTAGATTTAAGTTGAGGGCTTCTGACTTATCACTGTTACTTTTGTATCCTGATATTTTGCCAAATTCCTTTAATTCTTTGTGTAAGTTGGGAAGGGATATCTGGGTCTGCGTTAATGTTAATATGATATCGTCTGCGAACAATGAGACTTTATAGTTTATTCCGCCAATTGGTACCCCCTGTATATTTATATTGTCTCGTATTTTAGACGCTAGTGGTTCGATTGTTAGGGCGAAGAGGAGAGGGGACAAAGGGCATCCCTGTCTCGTTCCATTTTTAATTTCAAATTTTTTTGCTGTACCCCCCGGGAGTTTCACCACTGCAGACGGGCAGCAGTACAGCGCTCGGACTCCCGCTAGATACGCATCTTTTAAGCCGAATTTCTGCATTGTTTTGTCAAGAAATAGCCAATCAATTCTATTGAACGTCTTCTCTGCGTCCAGGCTTAACAGAACCGCTTTGGTAGCTGTGAGGTGGGCATGATCAACTATATTTATAATTTTGCGGGTGTTGTCTGAGGCTTGTCTGCCAGATACAAACCCCACCTGGTCGTTGTGAATTAATCTCGGTAGGATGGGATTCAGTCTATTTGCCAGGATTTTGCTGTATAGCTTAAGATCGTTATTTAGTAGGTAGATTAGTCGGTAGCTCCCACATAGCAGTGGGTCCCTACCCTCTTTGTGGATGATGGCGAGATTGGCCTGGGTCATTGATGGGGGGATTGGGCTGCCCTCCATGAATGAATTGAATAAGCTGAGGAGGTGTTTAGTTAGGATCGGGGAGAATCTTTTGTAATAAACATTGGAGAAGCCGTCGGGGCCAGGGGCTTTTGAGATTTTTAATGTTTTTATTGCGTCCGCCAGCTCTTTTTGGGTAATTTTTGCGTTAAGCATTTGATTCTCCTCCTCTGTCAGTGTTGGTAGGAGGCAATCGGACAGGTAATTACTAATAGGTTCAGTGGCTGGTATCCCCGTGTTCCCACCCTGAGCCTTGAGGTTATAAAGTTTAATATAAAATGCGGTAAATTCCTCCGCTATTTTCTGTTTGTTATAGATTATTTCTCACGATTAATTTTTTATCGCTGTGATCTGGGAACGCTTCTGTATACCTCTTAGTTTGCTCGCCAAAAGTCTGTCAGCCTTATTGCCCTTGTCATAGTATTTCTGACTAGTCCATGTAAGAGCTTTTTCTACTTCTTCCATTTGGGCTTGTTTTAGCTCATTCCTGGCTGCGGTCAAGGTTTTATTTTTTTTTTGTAACTTAAATTTTATTGCATTTTTCCAAACAAGTGATACAGAATACAGTATACATTACATTCATTTTTAGTGTTAATCTCCGCTATAGACAGTACCGTATGTCAGCTTGTGAGACATATCCCGGTTTTTCGGGCCCTACTCGACCGGATTGTTTTGGGTAGACTAGCAATAAAGATAATAACATAATTCACATAGTACGATTGATTCAAATTGACAAACACAAAATCAATAAAGAAAAATAAATAAATAAATAATAAAAAAAAAAAAAAAAAAAAAAAAAAAGGAGGTGGGTAGGAAGGGGGTAAAGGGGTGGCGCGGCCGGAAGAGGAGCATCGACTCGTGCTAGGTCTCTTCATCGCTCCTAGTAAGGTTCTTTGTGGGTTGCGTCCTCTCCAGTTTAACACCTCTGTAGGCGTTCTGTCTATTTGTCTGTGTAGTCGTCGTGAGCTGAGTTTCCGCTCCTAAAGGAGAACGCACCTTCATCTATCACAGCCAGATTGTGTTCCTCTCAACCCCGGGGATATCCGTCTGCGCCAGCCAAGGCGTCCATACTTTGAGATAATTGGTGCCAGTGTCGTTAACTAGACTCGTCAACTTTTCCATCTGGCAGATAAACCACAATCGATTTCGAATCTTTGGGATACTTGGAATTTCGGGGCGTTTCCATAGTGCTGCTATCTCGCTCCGTGTGGCTATTGCAAAATGTGCTATTAGTTTATTGTTTGCTTTGGACAGGCCCGTTAGTGGTCTATTCAAGAGGAATAGCCATGGGTCTGGGGGAATAGTGAGGTCGAAGACTCTCTGTATCCAATGTCTAATTTCTTCCCATAGTGGGGAGATCCGCGGGCAAGACCACAGCATATGTAACAGATCGGCCGATCCTCCGCACTGCCGGGGGCATAGTGAGGAGGATCCAGGCACGAACTTGGCTAATTTCATTGGGGTGAGGTACCACCGCATTAGGACCTTATATGCGTTCTCCTTTAGTGTGGTACATATGGAGCTTTTTGCCGTGGCCATATATATAGCGTTCCACTCGTCATCTTCTAATGTCTCTCCCAGGTCTCTTTCCCATTGGGTTCTAAATGACGGTGGCTGCTGTCTAAAGCTCGCAGAATCAACTACTTCCTTGTACAATTGTGATGTGAGTCCCTTTGTGTCGGTCTCTGCCAGACAGAGCTTTTCGAATGACGTCAGGGGGGGGTATGGGGCAAATTTGTTATAAAATGCTCGAAGCTGGAGGTACCTAAAAAATTCTGAGTGGGGTATATCTTTTTCTTCTCTGACGTGATCAAACGTTTTAATCTTGCTATTGTAACCCTCCAGATCTTTAATTCGTATATAACCTTTATGTTTCCAAATTGATGCATCTCCCTCCAGAAGGCCAGGAGCGAACTTGGGATTGTTCCAAATTGGGGACATCGAAGAATTACTCGTTGTGAGAGAGTATTTAGTCTTATTAGCCTCCCAGATAGACAACGAGTTGGTCATTGAGGAAAGCGGCATGTTAGCAGATCGTCGTGCTGTTTTAGGTAGCCAAATCAAGTTGCGTACTTTTAAAGGAGCGCAGGCAGCACTCTCTAATTCCACCCACCGTTTTAAATGTGGACTGGTAATTTTTGCGTTAAGCATCTGATTCTCCTCCTCTGTCAGTGTTGGTAGGAGGCAATCGGACAGGTAATTACTAATAGGTTCAGTGGCTGGTATCCCCGTGTTCCCACCCTGAGCCTTGAGGTTATAAAGTTTAATATAAAATGCGGTAAATTCCTCCGCTATTTTCTGTTTGTTATAGATTATTTCTCACGATTAATTTTTTATCGCTGTGATCTGGGAACGCTTCTGTATACCTCTTAGTTTGCTCGCCAAAAGTCTGTCAGCCTTATTGCCCTTGTCATAGTATTTCTGACTAGTCCATGTAAGAGCTTTTTCTACTTCTTCCATTTGGGCTTGTTTTAGCTCATTCCTGGCTGCGGTCAAGGTTTTATAAATCTTTTTCGAGGGGTTGGGTTTGTGCTGTTGTTCCAGCTTAATTATTTTAGTTGTAACAATTAGTGACATACCGCTCACCTCAATATTGAATACCAACTCTATGATATCAGCTGGTGCAAAGGGGATAGGGATGACAGACATACATATATAAGGAGACAAAGGATGCTCCTATAAATATCCCACTTTAATGCACAGCAAAGCCTAAAATAGTCCACAGGTATAGTAACCCACTAGAGTAATGGTAAGGCTACAAGGGTACAATTAAGTAACCGCTCCCAACACTGTGGGAGGACAATTACCACTAAAATGCCCTAGGGCAAAAATAATAAATGATTTATTGATATTCAGAAGGCGACGCAGTAACACACACTCAAAATAACCATAAAAACAATTAAAACATAAATCACGGGTGAGGCAGGGTAAGGGGATATTATTATAAGGTGAATTCCCAAATATTAGTGTATGTCCCCTTACCAGTACCAGGTGGTAGTGTGAGACACAATGGTAAATACAAATGATAGGCAATAGAGAATGCTAGAGCCTCTGGTCTCAGGGTATGGTGGAGGTTGCACTAATCATTGCATGCTGTGATTGATCTGCTCAGTATCAATAGTTGGATATCACACTGACAGTAGGTAGTGATGCATGCAGAGTAGTGAATGCAAATAAATGTGCCACTGTCATATACCACAAAACCTATATAGGTACTAGGTCACACGATCAATGATTCAGTAAATCATTAGTGCACATTATACCACATTATATAAATGAACCGCGGCATGTGCATCAAAAACCGGACCTGATTTATGCATAAACTACCTCTGCTAGGCAGTTAACAACTCGAACAACCCCACACAAACTACCAGGAACAGTCTCACCCGTGACTCCTCCTACACAACGTCAACGTGGTGACGTCATGCCGACGATCGTTTCGCGCATAAGGGGCTGGCGCTTTCTCAAGGTTCAGGTATCCAACTATTGATACTGAGCAGATCAATCACAGCATGCAATGATTAGTGCAACCTCCACCATACCCTGAGACCAGAGGCTCTAGCATTCTCTATTGCCTATCATTTGTATTTACCATTGTGTCTCACACTACCACCTGGTACTGGTAAGGGGACATACACTAATATTTGGGAATTCACCTTATAATAATATCCCCTTACCCTGCCTCACCCGTGATTTATGTTTTAATAGTTTTTATGGTTATTTTGAGTGTGTGTTACTTCGTTGACTTCAGAATATTAATAAATAAATAAATCATTTATTATTTTTGCCCTAGGGCATTTTAGTGGTAATTGTCCTCCCACAGTGTTGGGAGCGGTTACTTAATTGTACCCTTATAGCCTTACCATTACTCTAGTGGGTTACTATACCTGTGGACTATTTTCGGCTTTGCTGTGCATTAAAGTGGGATCTTTTTAGGAGCATCCTTTGTCTCCTTATATATGTATAATTATTTTAGTTGTCAGATCTGTTATTAATTTCACCTTGGCCTTTCTGTGGGATGCAATTGAAATAAAAGTTCCCCTAATTGCTGCCCTATGGGCTTCCCACAGAACCGCCGGAGAGTCTACTATGCCCCAGTTGAGAGTGAAGTACTCCCTAAGAGCCTTTTTACTTTCTTTTTCTACCACCGGGTGGTTCAGTAGGTAGTCGTTCAGCTTCCAAGTGTAGGCGGTTAATTTATGAAATGGGGTGGATAGGGTTAATGTGATGGGGGCGTGATCTGACCATGTAATGGGGCCTAAGTCCGAATTTGTGCAGGCTTCCAGGATATATTTGGTAGCAAAAAAATAGTCTATACGAGAGTATGACTGGTGGGGTGCGGAATAGAATGTGTAATCTTTTTGGCCCTGGTGTTAGATTCTCCAGATGTCCATTAAGGAATATTCCTTGGTGATCGTTTTAAATTGTTTCTCCATCCTCTGAGGTGGAGCTCTGTGTTGGCCTTGTTGGCCTGAGGTTCTGTCCTCCGCAGAGTTTATGGCCATATTAAAGTCTCCGCCCACAATCAACGAAGATAGGTAGGTAGGGTCAACCTTTTCTAACACTGCTTTCAGGAATTCCGTTTGATTATCATTTGGTGCGTAGATGTTGATAAGAGCGACTGGCGAGCCAGCCAGTTAGCCATATACCATTAGAAATCTACCCTCTGGTTTTGGTGATATTGAATGGGGTTCCTTGTCGGAGCAGGATCGCTACTCCCCGCTTTTTACTGTTAAATGACGAGAAGAAACCCGTAGGGAATACATTGCTAATCAATTTGGGCAGCTCTTGGGATGTAAAGTGCGTCTCTTGGAGGAAGATGATATCTCCCTTGGACTTTTTCAGCTCTTGGAGCGCCAGTCGTCTTTTTCTATTATTATTCAGGCCCTTTACGTTACTTTAATTGCGGACTGACTAGCCATTTGGGTGAGAGAGTTTAGTGTCCATCGGGGTCTCGCCCTTCCCACCGGGGAGATCCTGGTTCGTTGGTTCAGAGAACCTTTTTAATGCTTCTTGATGGTGCTGTTTGAGTATGGGTGTCAGGCCTGCCCGACGAGGGGTTGGGTGGGAGGAGGCAGGGAAGGTCGAGAGGGGGGGGGGAATAGGCTGCTGGGACAGGGTCAGCAGCAAGAGGCAAAGTGGGACGAGGTCAGCTAAGGACCTCCAATAAGTACGGCCGGGATTGGCTACCGGCATTTGGGCTTAAGGCCCAATAGGGGGGGAATCCGATGGTTCAGGCATGGGCGTGCAGGGAAGGTGCGGACCCTTGTACTTGCTTAGTGTAAGCTCTACCTTAATTTAAGAGGGGGGGAAGGCGGGTGGGAGGGGGAGAAAGGGGTCAACGGGACGCAGGTCCCGAAACGCGTCAGAGTTACTATGTACTCCTTTTGACCACTTAATAAACCTTTTTATATCCGATACTGGTTTGCAGCCCCCATTGTTTGCACGGTTGTGCTCCGCCACTGTACCCTATGGGACTACTCTGCAATTACGTCTGGCGTGACGCACCCACTAATCAAGGACTGAGCTGTGCTTCAAGGGAGTTCCTCACATTGATTGTTTGATTGGTATGTACTTTTGTTTTGCTGGGGGTCTATACAGGACCTTTATGGTATATATAGAGATCTGTGTTAGCCGTCCAGCGTAACTAGTACACTCCTATGTTTATATCATCCTAATGAGTCTCCTTAGCTCTTATACATGCTCTAATGCCTTGGTTACATATTTTAGTACTCTGAATATGCATGTATGTTCCTAGGACAGCAGAGCCCTGAATATTGGGATAATATCCCTCACCGACTACGGTCAAGCTTATAGGTTTTGGACATGGGGTAGGCGTGGGGAGGGAGGGAAAACTCCTAGCATAGCCATAACATGGAGATCTTTCTGACAATCCTTAAAACCAGTGTAATAAACGTGAGAACAACTCTTAACAAGCTCAGTACATGAAAAGCATTATAACCTCTCTTTTTGTCAGTCGGTCAAGCTTATAGGTTTTGGACCTGGGAAAAGGGGGGGAGATGGGGGGGTGGGGAGATAAGAGGGAGGGGGGAGGGGGAGACCTGGGTTGACAGGTAACACAACAGCACATTGCATTAATGTTTTTAAGTATCATGCTGAACATAAACGGAATACTTCCTACGCTTGCTGGTCGGGGAAGAGGGGGGGAGGGATGGGGCTCTTACATTTAGTGAAGTTAATATCCGAGGATCCTTATGACATTTCTATTTGATCTATGTGGTCCGCCGTGTGCCTTCCTCAAAGGGTTTGACAACGTATTTTATTACTGCAGGCAGCATCATTAGTATGGGGCCGTGCGGCCATATCTTCTGCGGCGGAAGGGCAGGCTTATGGGCTTTGGTGCGTGAGGGGGGGAGGGGGAAGGGGGGGAGAGAAAAGGGAGTACATTATATTATAACACATACAACTTTTCTCAACTTCAACATTCATCAACTGAGGAACAGGTTTTTTTTTTTTACATAACTCAACTGTGGCATACTGTAGGGACGGCTTAGCACTAGATCCATGTGGCCAGCTAAACTAGACTGCCAGTTACTGTAATAGTGTCACTGCCGCTGCTTCCATTATCGAAGTCATTTGGGCTTCCTGTCTTGTGCAGGGCTCATTAGGCAGCTTCCCAGTTAACTAGTATTTCCTAGTCCGGGGGGGTGGGGAGGGTAGCAACAGTCGTGCGAACCGAGCCTGGGGTCCATAGTCCTGTACCCGGGCCTTAGACAGATTAAATCCGTTATTTCTTTTTTTAATAGATTGGATAACGATCCAATATTTCTATTGCCGGACACGTCCACATAATGTGGACCATATCGCTTCTCTGCCCACAACCCCTCCAGCACAGATCAGACACCACAGGGTAGATTTGCTTCAGCGGCCATGGCGTGAGGTACCAATGAATACAATTTTATATATATTTTCTTTAGTTGCTGTGCATATGGAAGTTTTTGCAGCAAACTCCCATATATCCTCCCAATCATCCCTGTCAATTTCTATTTTCAAATCCGCTGCCCATTTGAGCATGCAGTCATGATCATGTGAATTGACCAAGGCCTCCAAACTGGCTTTTATTCTAGTTATCAAACCTTTTTGATAACTACCTCTCCTACATAGTGCTTCAAAACTTGTGAAGGGAGTAAATTCTAATTTTGGGGACATTTTTGGAAAAAAATTCTGATCTGTAGATATTTAAACATACTAAGGTCTGGTGCCTCATACCTAGTTAGGAACTCTTGGAAACTAGAAAGTTTTCCTTTATGCACTAGGTCGGCAACTACTCTAATATGTTTAGCTTTAATTTGGTCGAATTGTTTATAATCACAGCCTGGGGGGAAATTGGGATTATTAAAAAGCGGAGTGAGTTGCAAAACGGGAGACACAAGATTAAATTTGCCCTTAGACGGAGACCCCGCCCCCAGAGCGAGACGGATGGCAGCTTAAGCCTTGAGCTCCATCCCTCATCCCCGACAATACACTCATAAAGCAAGCAAAACGAACCTTTATCACCCCTAACTACTTTCACAATACCATTAAAACATTAGAGATGGCACCGATGCAGGCAAAAAAGAAGGAGACCTCCGCAAATATCTGGCGCCGGATTCAAATGCAGGATCAGAGTCAGAACGCGATGAAGACACAGCGGAGGGAGCGGAGCAATTACCTGTCCGCCGCTGTGATTTTGAGAGGTTGTATAGAGACATGAAAGCCCTTATACACCTGGAAATGCAGGACTTAAAAAAGGAGGTGCAGGGGCTCGTGAGTGCACCGGAGCCCTGGAAGAGAAATTCAGCACCAATACAAAACTGATTAAAAAAGCTGACAAACGATCCACATACTTACATGCACAACTTTCGGAATTGGCTGACAGACAGGAAGATGCGGAGAACAGGGACCGCAGGAATAACATTAGAGTACGGGGGATCCCTGAAACCGTCACCAATGTGGAGGATTTCATCTCAAGATGGATGGCGGAGTTACTCCCTGACTGCCCACCCAATGAAAGAATAATGGATCGCTGCCATCGTGCCCTAAGAAGCAAACCAGCAGCAACAGAGCAGCCGAGAGATGTAATAGCCCGGCTGCACCATTATCGCACCAGAGATGCTATCCTACAGAAGGCCAGAGTGGCAGAAGCCTGCAGATTCGAGGAGATCACAATGCAACTGTTCCAAGATCTCTCACCGCTTACCCTGGCCAGGAGAAGGAAACTCCAGCCCATCACCCGCACACTGAGGGACAGAGCCATCAGATATAGGTGGACCTTTCCGTTTGGCCTGCTGGTCATCCGCAACGGAAGGGCCATCTCCATGAAGGAGATAGAAGAGGGAGCTGAGTTCCTACAAAAACTAGGGATCAAGGAGAACTCACCCACGAGCCCTAGAGGAGAAAAGCCCAAAGAAACGGATTGGCAAGTGGTGGGGGCTGTGGGCGAAAGCCGGGAAGCTCTCACATGAGCTCGCTTAAAGTCTCGTATCTTGAAGTTACCTCATGGTTAGAGGCTAGTTAGTAAAGTTATATGTTGCTCCTGAACTGTCTCCCCCCTTGATTAACCCCGAGTGTGACGAACAAGGAGCTGGCTGCTTACGTGGCTATAGCCAGACTCAACACTACACGTTATGGGACCCTGCAACCCTCCAAGGCATTCCTGCAAGAAACACCAACTAAAAAGTGGAAAATCGTACCTGCATACATCATGGCGGTGGGCGGTGGAACGCAAGCTGCCCATCATGGCGGAAGAGCTCGATGGAGTCCACGAGGCGGCTTCACGGAAGTGCTGCAAGTTTCGGCGGGAGAGCTAGGGGAGTGGCGACTTTCCTCGCGGGCTTCAGGTGAGAAAATGGCGTTCCCCGGAACAGCGTCACCGGAAGTGTGCTGGGCGCCATCTTGTAGGAGGCTAAAGAGAGATTACCGCTGACGTCATCTCGGAGCGCCGAACACCATCTAGTCTCGCGAGAAGAGACTCTGACTCATAAACCGGGTAAGGAAGAGGATAAAGTACCAGGAGCAAATTGGAAGCTAAACGAGTCAATCATTAAAATTCCGGAATTACAAAAAAAAGTCAAAACTGAGATCTCAGCCTATTTTAGGACAAACAGTGGTAGTGTGGCTTCCCAAGCTATATTATGGGAGGCTCATAAAGCCACAATACGGGGGGTTTTAATTAGCATCGCTGCAAGTAGAAAAAAGAAAAAAGAGGCCAAATTAACGCAGCTCTACAAAAGGTTACATGAGCTCTCTACACTACATAACCGGTCAGGTAGAGAGGACACCCTTAAGGAGCTGAAGGATGTCAGGATTGAACTGAACCTCCTCCTCACCTCCAGGGCCGAGAAGGACATGAGTTGGACACAGAGGAAATTTTATGAGAAAGCTAACAAACCGGACACTATGCTGGCTACCAGACTCCGAAACCGGAAACCAAATTTTAATATTCAATCTATCAAAACAAGCGGGGGCCAGTGTTCCTCAAACCCTAAAGTGATAGTGGGAGAGTTTGCGAAATTCTACACACAACTGTACAATGGGGAGAAGGTAGTTCACAATGCCAGAACAAGTAGTAAGCTACGGAAATTCCTGGCAGACGCGGCCCTACCACAATTAACCAGGGCAGAGAGTGAGGCACTACAGAGCGACTTTACGAGGGAGGAATTAGAGGCGGTAGTAAAAAACTTAAAAGCGTCAAAAGCCCCGGGCCCGGACGGGTTCTCCAACCTGTACTACCAAAAATGTATCGGAGTTTTGGCCCCGCATATGCTCCAGTTATTCAATGGAGTGCTAGCAGGAGAGCCCTTTCCGGGACAGATGCTCCAGGCGTCAATCTCAGTAATCCATAAAGAGGACAAAGATCCCAATAGTTGCCAGAGTTATAGGCCGATATCATTAATAAATACAGATGTTAAAATCTACTCTAAATTGCTGGCCAACAGATTAAATGTCATCCTGCCGAGGCTTATTCACCCGGATCAAGTTGGCTTCATTAGAAATAGACAAGCGGCCGATAACACCAGAAGGATCATTGATATCATAGAATTTATAGGAGCCAAGGGGATCCGAAGTGTGGCCCTAAGCCTAGATGCGGAAAAAGCTTTCGACAGGATTGACTGGCCATATCTGGAGTCCACGCTTGGAGCATTTGGGTTCGGAGACATATTTCAACAGGCAGTCAAGGCTTTGTACAGGGCCCCAACAGCTAGGGTGGTCCACCAAGGATACCCGTCTGATCTTTTCCCGATTAAAAGCGGCACGAGACAGGGGTGCCCGCTTTCGCCCCTGCTCTTCGCCCTATGCATCGAGCCGCTAGCAGCACAAATTCGGAACAACGCCGATATCTCTGGGATACAAATCCACTCCCAGGAGCATAAAGTGGCTTTGTATGCAGATGACATCATCCTAACCCTGTCTAAACCGCTCGTCTCACTACCTAACCTGTTTGAGCTTCTAGAGCGGTTCGCCCAGATCTCAGGCTTCAAAATAAATCAGTCCAAATCAGAGGCCCTAAGCCTCAACATGCCGAGAGAGATGGAGAAGCTAGTAGAACTCAATTTTGGGTTCAGATGGTGCCCTTCCTCCATGAAATACCTAGGAGTGCAGATCACAAAACAGACAAGCTCCTTATATTCGGCTAACTATCCCAAACTGCTGAGGACTCTAAAGAAAGAGCTGCAGGACTGGAAGGCATATGGTGTTTCCTGGCTAGGGAGGATCTATAGCGTCAAGATGAACGTCCTTCCCCGCATTCTATACTTGTTTCAAACTCTCCCAATTCCCGTGGTAAGAGCGGATATTACAGGGCTCCAAAAATCTATATCTCAATTTATTTGGAACGGTAGAAAACCACGGATTAGAGTAAAGACGATGCAGAAGGGTAAGGAAGCTGGTGGCCTAGCGGTGCCGAGTGTTATTTCCTACTACAAAGCGGCACAATTGTGCCAAATTACACAATGGCACGGGGACCCTGAGTTGCGGCGGTGGGAGGCACTGGAGAGGGAGGTGTGCACCCCGCTGGAACTCACGGACCTGATCTGGTACCCGAGGAAACGGGTGAAGGAGGTTCTCATCCCATTGACCTCTGTGCTCAACTCACTCTCGGTCTGGGAGGCCGCCAAAGTTAACAGCTCGTTAACCTCCAAACATACTCTGATGGCACCTTTACATGGCAATCCAGACTTTGCTCCGGGGCTGACAGACAGGGGCTTCCGGCGCTGGGGTAGAGCGGGGGTTAGACGGCTGAAGGACCTGGAGGTTAAAGGTAAGATCAAATCATTCGCAGAATTACAGTCAGAAACAGACATTCCTAACACGGATTTTATGAAATACCTCCAGGTCAGGGCATACTACAACGCACACCCGGTGAGACCACCGCTAACGAATTTTGAGAAGCTCTGTGCCAGAGGGACAAGCACACGGGGACTGATCTCTGCCCTATACAGAGAGGTGGTGAATACGGACGGAGACAGGACAGTTAAACCCCGGTTCATGACGCAATGGGAGGAGGATCTCCAGGGTATTTTAGAGGACGAGGACTGGGCCGAGGTATTCAAAGCCGCGGCCACTAGCTCCATCTGTACAGCATTGAAGGAGAACTCGTATAAGGTATTACTTCGGTGGTACCTCACACCAGTTAGACTGGCCAAATTCAAACAGGGATCGTCCCCGCTCTGCCCCAGGCGGTGCGGGGAACTAGGAGATCTGGTACACATGCTGTGGTCTTGCCCGAAAATAGTGCCGATCTGGACCCAGATCCGAGATTGGCTACAGAGGATCTTTTTAGGGCTCAAAATCCGGCTGGACCCGTGGCTGTTTCTATTAGGTAAACCTACAAACGAGGTTTCTCGGTCGGGCAACAAGCTGATCGCACACTTTGCTACCGCTATGCGGTGCGAGACCGCAGCACTGTGGAATCAGAACGCGATTCCCTCTATAGACAAAATTAGGAACAGAATTTGGTTCATTTGCCGAATGGAGAAGTTAACGAGCTTAGTTAACGACTCGGCCGATAAATTCGAAAAAGTTTGGTCATTGTGGTTGGCACAGACCGATATTCAGGGAATGAGTGAGGCCACCATATGGCTTTGATAGACGGAAATGGGTTCTCCTTGGATGATGGACAGGGAGCTACACAGGACGGAAGGACAGTAGGGCGCCCCCAGGGCGATGGTTCTACCCCATTCGGAACAAGGTTGAGTGGAGAAAGCAGTTAGAGCGCAGAGATCCAAACGAGGAGTTCTAGAGCGAGCTGACAATAGAACCGGCGCAGGTCGTCGGCTCGACAAGTAGTCTGGGTTTCGTCTACGCCGTCCCCTCCCCTCCACCCCTTCCCCTCCCCTCCCACCCTACTTTCCCATAATTTGTGGTTTGTCTGTCAAGGTCTTGTCCTGTGGGTCTCCCCAACGTACGTCCGTCATATGTAGTTTGTCCTCGCAAGGGACGTGTATACTTGGAATAATTACCATCGTCATGTAACCTATTGATTGTATGCACTAAAAACCAATAAAAATAAAGTTGAAAAAAAAAAAAAAAACTAGGGATCAAGGAGAACTCAGCCCTAGAGGAGAAAAGCCCAGAGAAACGGATTGGCAAGTGGTGGGGGCTGTGGGCGAAAGCCGGGAAGCTCTCACATGAGCTCGCTTAAAGTCTCGTATCTTGAAGTTACCTCATGGTTAGAGGCTAGTTAGTAAAGTTATATGTTGCTCCTGAACTGTCTCCCCCCTTGATTAACCCCGAGTGTGACGAACAAGGAGCTGGCTGCTTACGTGGCTAAAGCCAGACTCAACACTACACGTTATGGGACGTTATGGGACCCTGCAACCCTCCAAGGCATTCCTGCAAGAAACACCAACTAAAAAGTGGAAAATCTTACCTGCATACATCATGGCGGCGGGCGGTGGAACGCAAGCTGCCCATCATGGCGGAAGAGCTCGATGGAGTCCACGAGGCGGCTTCACGGAAGTGCTGCAAGTTTCGGCGGGAGAGCTAGGGGAGTGGCGACCTTCCTCACCTTCAGGTGAGAAAATGGCGTTCCCCGGAACAGCGTCACCGGAAGTGTGCTGGGCGCCATCTTGTAGGAGGCTAAAGAGAGATTACCGCTGACGTCATCTCGGAGCGCCGAACACCATCTAGTCTCGCGAGAAGAGACTCTGACTCATAAACCAGGTAAGGAAGAGGATAAAGTACCAGGAATGCAGCAGAGGGACAACTCTACCTGATGGCGGAGGAAGAAGAGAAAGCGTGGACAACATCCTACAGCGATCCGGAAGGAGGGCCCACGAACCACCACACCACCACGTTGCAAGCAAGCAAGGCCCATCATGCAAGCAGCGGAGTAGCCGAGATAATAAACACTGTCCCCAGGCAAATGTAGCTGTGTGCCCATTCCCCTAGGGGCTAATCCCCCCACCCAAAGACACGATACCAAATTGGGGGTGTTGGGAGGGTCATAAAGCCACACTAGCTTATTAAAGTGGCAGTCCCCCTTGAAAAAAAAAAAAAGGGGGGAGAAAAAAAAAAATAATAAAAAAAAAAAGGGGGAATAAAAACAAATATATAAAGAAAAGACTCAGGACCGAGAAGGGGGGGGGGGAGGGGGAGAAAAAGTTGCAGTATCTCAGTTAAACTGCCAAAAGAAGGGTTCTGTTTTTCTGTTTGTTCATTTATCTATATTATCTATAATGAAGATGAATCACCTAATGTTGTCGGGGGGAGGGTGGAGTGCCCTCCAGTCTCAACGAGGGCATGAGCCTCCACATGGGCACGGGGGGAAACTCCATCCGGCGGCCCATGAAAGTCCTCACTGAACCAGCAACGAGGAGCGGTAGAGGGGGATGGAGGTCCATCCTGGAATACGCTCGTGCTGTACGTTTAGGAGAGGCAGAGAAGGCACTTGGGGAAGACTGGTCTCGCCCTATTGCCGGATGTGCTAATTTTGTGTTTTTATGTTTCGTTACATGTGTTTATCTGTTCCCCCAGTGTACTTTCCCTTGTTCTTCCCGGCTGCAGTCCGAATCCTCGGAAAGAAATAGAAGATTCTCGACGCTGACACCATGGGCTCGGACGGTTGATTACAAACGAGTAAAGGTTTGGAAATACACTCATGAGTAAAGAGATCACTATTATTTCACACAATGTGAAAGGCTTTAACAGTCCAGGGAAGCGCAGGCTAGCTATGGCAGACTATAAAAAAACAGACCCTGACATAATTCTATTACAAGAAACACACTTTTCGAAATCCAGTTCCCCGAAATATATTGACTATAGGTTTAGGAATTGGTTCTCAGCTTCATCCAACAAAAAAAAAAGAGGAGTAGCCATTCTACTACACTGGCGACACACTTTATTCGAGCTCGGCTAGTCCCACGAATTCGGGTATACCCGGGTGTATTGAGGTTTGTGACTGTTTTCTGCCCGAGTGCATTGAGGTATTTTCAAGGCAGGGATTGAAGCATTTTATTCCCGTTGGCTGCAATACTGCACAGTATATATATATATACTGCATTACTATTCATAAATTTATGCCATCTGGTAGACATGCGAAGCATTGCAGCCTATTAAATCCTAATCATTATCATTTAACAGATCAGCCGCCCGTCAGCCAGGCATGAACCCAGGCTGGGAAGGCAAACGCAACGGGGCTTGTCAGAGGTGAGGAGCGGCGCATTCCAGGTATCTGCCAGGTACATACTGGGTATTTGCTCGAATAAAGTGTGTCGGTGCAGTACATAACCGTTTGCCCTATGCGATTAAGACCATTAAAAAAGACAACAACGGCCGATTTCTGATTATAAGCGGCGAAATAAGAGGTCAGCCGATCACATTGGCAAACGTTTATGCTCCAAGTGAAGGCACAGAGGCTTTCCTGGAAAGGTTCTTCTCCATCCTCCAGAGGATGGCACAGGGATGCGTAATACTAGGGGGTGACTTTAATCAGACACTAGATCCAGTAATGGATAGATGCACCCCGAGCGGTAAAGCTAACTCAAAGGTTAGACAAACCTGGAATAGAGGGCTGAGAACTAATAATCTTTTAGATATATGGCGGGAACAGCACCGCCAGGACAAAGGATTTACATTTTACTCCCACCCGCATGACAGATATAGTAGGATAGACTACCTCTTTGTATCCAGTAGAATGGTTTCACAGATCTCCCACTCGGGCATCCACGATATTTCGTGGTCAGATCATGCGCCGATAGAGTTGCGGTGCTCCGATTTTATTCTGGACAGACCAGGAGCGAACTGGAAACTTAACGAAGTTTTACTAAAAATCCCCGAAATTGCACAAAATGTGGGGGATAGAATCAGGGAATATTTTCAGGAGAATATGGGAAGTGTGACTTCGCAGGCTACCCTATGGGAAGCCCATAAGGCGACTCTGAGAGGAGAGTTCATAAGGATTGCAAGCAGGCGAAAGAGGGAGAAGGACAAAAAAATCAATCAGTTACAGAAGGAATTGGCAGTCCTCTCAGCTCGACATAAAAATAACAAAGATGGAATGACCCTTAAGGAGTTGCTAGACACCAAAACCAAACTTAATATCTTGCTGACCTCCCGTGCTGAAAAGGAGCTGACATGGTCTATACTGTAGTTTATGACATACGAGAAAGAAACCACAGACGGGTTCATAACCCTGATGACTCATTATGGGAAGTATTTTTGTACTATGAATTATTTATTCCAGGAGAGGTTTATACAACAAATTGGGAACTGCTTAATTTTGGACACTTAACACACACAGGTTCTTATTTCGCAAGGGTACAGGTTGCTCAACCATTTCAGTACATGTCTGTGAAATGTGATCGTGAATTTTTCATCAGCACTAGAAGATGTGTTGATAGAGGTTATTTAATTTGTGATGACATTATACAGCACATGCCTTGCAATGATCAAATGCAAGGTAGCAACTGCCCGATAACTGCAACACCCATTCAAACTCCTTTTACTGTACATTAATTCACAGCTTAGATAATGGGAGTTACATAGTATTATCTACAGAAGAGGATTGCGATATTCCTCCTTTTCAGGCATCACTTGTCACGGTTAATGGGAGTATACAGTGTTATGGTACTACACTTATTCCACCTCTGTTACATCAGACACTCACATCTGGAGTACATTTCCAGGTACCAGCTATCACACTGATCCTTCCTCACATGACAGCCTATTTGGCACATTTAAAGAAAATGAAGGTTACTATAGGGTTCACACATGATATAGTACATACCCTTTGACAGAGAGTTCACAGTGAATTACTACGTGTTGATTTACACCCGGGTGATTTTCCCCAGTGGTTGACTACACTAGGTGAATCATTGAAAACTTTTTGGCCAATGACAGGTAATTTTTTGACAAAAATAGGCACTAGCCTACAAACTACTGGTAAAAGTATTTTTAGTGGACTAGGAAATGCGTTTGGAATCCTAGGTTATTTGAAACCACTATTGTTTTTTATTTTAGGGATAATAATCCTTGTTATTTTGCTTCGTATTTTCTCTTTTCTTCCGAAGATGAAGAGGCGTTCAGCTTAATCACATTTTGCTTTCTAGCATATATTCTTATATTTTTACCTAGATACTAATATACTGTTTTAAGCACACAGGTCAAATCTAACCTGCTGCAGTATGCTTTGTTGCAAGGACACAGACGAAAAGAAAGATACTTCACAAATCTTGCGTCTACCACGGTCCTATCAAACTTCCATGAGGATGTACTTACTGTAGATGAACTGGTTTTACCACATCGGAAACCACGCAAAGTGCATGCAGTTCACAACACGATGAGAGACTTTATGTATCAGAACTCTCTTGCTTCCTCAGGACAGTTTTCAGTTTTAACACCTAATGGGACATTGCTACCGCTTAGCTTGCTAATGTTATGTAATTTTTGGCAAGTGAAATCTTTGCTATCTCTTGGTGATCAACCCAACTTCAAGTGTAGAGACATTCACCGTCAAATATTTCAAATGTCTTTTTATACAATTGAAGAAGGTCATATCAGCATTGTTAGCCACGGGTCATATAATTGTACCACTTTGTTTGCATGTTCAGGTAATAAACATCAACATTGTTTTGGGGCCCGTTGGGATACTACGCTTTTAAGTATGTATGAACGTCAACATCAACCCGCTTTACAATTGGGTGATTTTTACAAATTGATACCTTCCCATCGTGGAATAACTTGTGCACATATGCGCAGTTGTGGGTGTTTTGCGATCAATCACATACTCCTGTGAGTTCAAGCTCATCAACATCAGAGAGCGGTGACACTGTCTTCCAAAAGTACACATAATGAATATTTTCTGCTTTGATAGTTTTTCTGCATTTGCAAACATATGATAATTATGTGTAGGAGAGGGTGTTATGGATTACAGGTATTTTCTGGCATATAACGCATAATGAATACAGGTCACAGGTACATATATACATAGTATCATTATAAGGCCTAGTATAGCTTAGAGTATACTGTTAAAATCCTGGTTTTTCTTGTCTTAGAAATAATAGCTTGTTTTGCTCAGAAGTGGCAGGATATTGGGACAGGTTACATAGACATAAAAGGGGAACTAACACCGGTAAACAGGCCGTGGTTTAAAGGTAACTTACGACATATATCATACGTCACTAACTGTAAATTCTGATGGTAAACATCATACGTCACAAACCACAGAGCATGGACACATGACACGTGTCACACGTATGCAGCAAACAATGAACACTATAATAGGTTTGCACGACTCCATGTTAAACCCCACCGTAACTACCCTGCTAAAAGTTTGCAATGAAATCCAGTGTGGAATGGAACGGGGACAACTCACTGGTGCAGTATTCCTAGATTTTGCAAAGGCTTTTGACACAGTTGATCATGCTATCCTGCTTAACAAACTCCAGAGCTCTGGAATAGGGAAACATGCTTTAAACTGGTTTCAGTCCTACCTATCAGGAAGATCCCAACATGTGTCCATCTCAGGCTCTAACTCCAACCCCCTGGATATCACTTGTGGTGTCCCGCAAGGCTCTGTTCTGGGGCCCCTACTCTTCTCAGTGTTCATTAATGATCTTCCCACAGCTTGTAAGGAAGCCTCAATACACATGTATGCAGATGACACAATCCTGTATGCACACAGCCATAGCCTCTCTGACCTTCAACACATACTTCAGTCTGACTTTTTGAGACTCGAAAACTGGATTTCCCAAAACAAACTGTTTTTAAACACTGACTAGACTGTAACAATGGTATTTGGGACCAAGACTAAATTTGTAAAGCTTCCAGTGACTGAGCTCCTGATTAGAACCAACGCTAAAACCACCCTAACACCTGTCACTAGTTTTAAATACCTGGGCTTATGGTTTGACTCCCACTTAACATTCGGGATGCACATTGATACCCTGACAACCAAGACCTATGCCAAACTAGGGGTACTTTACAGGAACAAATCCTCCCTAAGTCTCCTGGTCAGAAAGCGTATTGCACAGCAGATGCTAATGCCAATTATTGACTATGGAGACATAGTATATGGCTCGGCTCCTCAAACCCACCTTAGCAAACTTGACACCCTCTACAATTCAATTTGTCGTTTTGTTCTCCAATGCAACTACAACACACATCACTGCGAAATGCTCAAAGAACTAGATTGGTCATCACTAGAGTCTAGGCGCAAAGTTCACCTTTCCTGTCTCACCCTCAAATACTTTCTGGGCAAGCTACCCAGCTACCTGAACAAGCTCCTCACCCCTACCACATGCAGTACCTATCACCTGAGATCAGACTCCAAAAGACTATTCATGGTCCCAAGACTCAACAAAGTATCCGGACGTTCCTCCTTCTCCTTCCGTGCACCCCAAAACTGGAACAACCTACCAGAGACTCTCATATCCACCACCAGCTTAAGTTCTTTCAAATCTAAGGCTGTCTCACACTTTAATCTGGTCTGTAACTGTTTCATACGCTCATAATATATATTTTCTTTAACTGTGCATGCAATGTCTTGTATATAAATGTATACCTTGTTCATTTATGTAACTGTATTTGTAACCATGTATTATTTGTTTTACTCTGTGCCCAGGACATACTTGAAAACGAGAGGTAACTCTCAATGTATTACTTCCTGGTAAAATATTTTATAAATAAATAAATAAATAAATAAATAAAACCAGAACCGAACTTAGGTGTGAAGTCACACAGATGAGACTTGAGCTGGGACTGGCTGACCTATTGTAATATCTTTTGGTTTGTGAGTATTGACAATGCATATACTGTATACAGTAGTTATAATCTCTGCATAGTTAGGAATGGATTGGTAACATACTGTAACTGCTAGCCATCAGCTTATAAGAAGCTTGTTGTGATATTTCTGATATTTCTGAATATTGTTGTGATACAATAAATGATAAACCTTATCTTATACAAACTCTAAGTGACCTTTCTTTATAATAATCTCACAATACTCTCCATAATATTATTAATATGTGAGAGTGTGGCCGAGACTTTGCAAGTACGACATTGTGGTCGGTGCTCTCTGCTTAGTGCAGGACATAACTCACCATAAGGCGATACTTGAAAAAGGAAGGCAGGCTGAGCCCAGATTAACTTCCCGTGCTGAAAAGGAGCTGACATAGTCTAAGCGGAATTTTTTTGAGAAAGCAAACAGGCCAGATACCCTACTTGCCAACAAATTACGAGACAAAAGCCACGTCTCCCAAATTCAGATAATTCGAACAGAACAGGGGGATCTGACCTCTGACCCCAAAAAAATAGTTTATGAATTTAAAACATATTATGAAACCCTATATGATGGGGCGAAGGTGGCACACACGCCAACCACAAAAACACGACTAAAGACGTTCTTAACAGAGGCTCAATTGCCTAAAGTGACCAGAGAGGAGAGGGACGCACTACAGGCAGACTTTACTATCGAGGAACACCTCTAGAGGTAATGAAGTCATTAAAAGCAGCCAAGGCCCCAGGCCCAGATGGCTTTTCCAATCTCTATTATAAGAAATTTCGCAAAATATTAGCTCCTCATCTACTAAAACTGTGTAATTCTTTCCTGGATGGTGCCCCCATCCCGAGCTCGATGCTCCAGGCGTCTATCTCAGTAATCCACAAACAAGGAAAAGACCCAGCGGACTGTAAAAGCTATAGGCCCATCTCTTTAATAAACTCTGATACAAAAATCTTTTCCAAACTTTTAGCTAACCGCCTTAACCAGGTGTTGTCCAAGTTGGTCCATCCTGATCAAGTGGGGTTCATATGTGGTTGACAAGCAGCTGATAACACCAGACGGATTATAGATTTGATTGATCTGGCGCAAAAAAAACATATCCCGTCTATGGTGCTTAGTTTAGATGCAGAAAAAGCGTTCGACAGAATTGATTGGCCCTACTTGAGGGAGACGCTATGAGCGTTCGGCTTGGGTGGGAGAATGATAGAGGCAATTCTCGCTCTGTATCGGGGACCGACGGCGAAGGTCAGGCACCAGGGCTTCCCCTCGGATGAATTCCTGATTAAGAGCGGCACCAGACAAGGCTGTCCTCTGTCACCCCTTCTCTTTGTGCTATGCATCGAACCCCTAGCAGCGCACATCCACCTCAGCCCGAATATAGCAGGAATCCAAATTAGTGACCAGCCACATAAGGTGGCCCTATACGCTGATGACGTGATACTCACGTTATCACAGCCCCTCACCTCTCTGCCGAACGTCTTTCAATTGCTAGGGGAATTTAATGCGATATCTGGGTTCAAAATTAACCAGGCAAAATCAGAAGCCCTAAATATCAACTTACCTAAGGCCACCGAGAAACTGATCACGGTGAACTTTGAATTCAAATGGCAAACCTCCTCCATAAAATATTTAGGGATAAATATCACGAAGCAATCAGGCACCCTTTATAAGGCGAATTACCCCAGACTAATACGGACACTGAAGGAAGATCTACGGAAATGGGCAGGGTACAACATATCCTGGATTGGCAGGATTCAGTCTCTAAAAATGAATCTCCTTCCCAGAATTCTGTACCTATTTCAGACTCTTCCGGTCCCTATAATCAGGGAAGAGATCCTTCGGTTACAGTCCGCAATGGTGAAGTTTGTCTGGGGTAATAAAACCCCCCGCATCAAAACTAGCACACTAATTCGGCCCACAACAAGAGGAGGATTAGCGGTACCTTACCTGTTATCATACTTCAGAGCGGCCCAATTGACCCAAATTATCCAGTGGCACACCCACCCTAGTCGGAGGCGATGGGTGGAACTGGAGGCGGCCTGCTGTGCCCCGGTGGCATTGCAGGACCTGATCTGGCTCCCAAATAAGGTTCGCAAGGACTTCAAACACCCGCTCCCCGCGATTGCCAGCTCTTTGGCAGTATGGGACAAAAGCAAATATAAGCACGTATTAATGAGACAACACTCCTTGATGACCCCAATTTTGGGAAACCCTGATTTCGCTCCGGGCCTGCAGAAGAAAGATTTCACTATATGGACACAGAAGGGCTACACTCGCCTTTTACACCTGGAGGGTAGAATATCTATCAAACCGTTTGAGCAAATTAAGTCTGAAAAATCAGTTCCAAATTCAGAATTTTTTAGATACCTCCAGCTAAGAGCTGTCTATGATAAATTTCCCATTCGAGCTCAACGCACTAATTTTAAACAGCTCTGTTCTACTGGAACAGGAACCAAGGGACTTATCTCTACGATGTACAAAGCGGTAGTCTGTCCGACTCCTGACGCCGACGTGACACTAAAATATAAGAATAGATGGGAAAGAGATCTGGGGGACACACTAGAGGACGAGGACTGGGACTATATTGTCTTGGCGGCAGCTAAGAGCTCAATCTGCACGACATTGAAGGAGAACGCGTATAAGGTCCTGATGAGGTGGTATTTGACCCCATTACGATTATCAAAGTTTGTCTGGGGCTACCCTCCATTGTGCCCTAAACAATGTGGGGAGCAGGCAGACTTGCTGCACATGCTGTGGGGTTGCACCAAGATACTCCCAATCTGGGAAGATATCAGAAATTGGCTCCAGAGAATTCTCGATTGCGCGATCCCTTTGGACCGACCCCTGGTTGTTTCTGCTGGCCAGACGCACCCCGGGGTTAAACAGGTCGGAGCACAAATTAATTTGAAAATAGAAATTGACAGGGATGATTGGGAGGATATATGGGAGTTTGCTGCAAAAACTTCCATATGCAGAGCAACTAAAGAAAATATATATCAAATTTTATAACCCTCACTATCGTCACAGTTACATATTTTATTACTCTGAATATGCATGTATGTTCCTAGGACAGCATATTGGGATAATATCCCTCACTCACTACGGTCAAGCTTATAGGTTTTGGATATGGGGAAGGCGTGGGGAGGGGAGGGAAAACTCCTAGCATAGCCATACTGCACCGACACACTTTATTCGAGCAAATGCCTGGTTTGTACCTGGCAGAAACCTGGAATCCGCCGCTGCTCACCTCTTGCATGCTTCGTTGCGTTTGCCTTCCCAGCCACGGTTCATGCCTGGCTGACGGGGGCCTGATCTGTTAAATGATAATGAGAATGATTTACTAGGCTGCGATGTTTCGATTGTCCACCAGATGGCATAAACTCATGACTTAAGTAATGTGTGGCCTTTGCAAGTTGTTTCGTTTCCAAAAAAAGTTACTTTATCCCAGTACAGTATGCTACAGTATTGTAACTTGTCCTTGAGACTGAAGGAAGAGTTGCAAAAAATGTATCAATTTAGGCTTTACATACAGTAATGTATTAAATAAAGACAAAGATCATTTTCACTTACACTATTCTACAGAGACATGAGTGTTCAAGTGGAGCCCGTGTTCCAAAAACCTGACAGAAGTTATGCTTATTTGATATGGGCCGCTATTAATGCAACAGAGGATAAGATGGCAACAGTTGTTCAAATTTATCAGTATTTTATCGAAAATTATGACTTTTACAGATTTTCGCCAACTCCTCATTTGTGGAAGCATGCAATAAGGAAAAGGTTATGTAGTGACCCCTGTTTTCACCGTATTGAGCCCCAATTTGTTGGAGGGTATTGGTGTGTGTCACAGGGTTTTTCCCGTATCTATGATAATGGAGGCGGCAAAAGGCGAAGGGTCGTGTTAAAACGAAATAAGAAGCGACAGTCCCTGCCAAGCAATGCGCCAGAACCAGAACCAGAACCAGCAGCAGCACCAGCTTATCATCATGGTCCCGCCGTCGGTGACAACTCTGAGATGGATTTCGCAGCCAGTTTTGATGAAGCTTGCATGTACCTAAGCGATTTCCCGCTGACTACAGGTGGGCTAGTCCCTCTGCAAAATGATGAAAGCTGGACTGGAAGTGGGCCGGCGCCAGCGCAAGCTGAATGGGAAATTTAGTAATACTGTACAGTATGGTGAGTACTGTATTTTTGCCGTATTATTTTGGTGGGGCTGGCTGGGAACTTCTTTAGGGGGCTGACCATTACTGTACATTAAAACTTTTCATTTTGTTTTTCCTCAGAAAAGAAAACGGCTAATGGGGGGATTTCGATGGATTATATTGTACTGTATGCTGATGTTTTCCGGCCATACAGTATACTGTGTAATAAACCCGAATAAATAAAACTATGCATTTATTCTACAGTACATGTTCAGTAAATTACTGCACATACTGGGGGCGAGATGTGTTTGCAGCAGATAGAGATTTAATAATATTGTACAGTGAGCAGGGGGTTCCCTGAGCCAGAAATTAATGCTCAGGGACCCCCCCCCCCCCGCTCCTGATCAGTATTATTAAAAATACGGAAAATGCTGCGTCATTACCATAGCGGATAGCCGCTAAGGCAATGAAGGGGTTAACCCATCGTGCCCGCTTTATTGTGTGTAGTGGGGATGGGTGAGGGGGGTATTTGGCCCTTGGTGTGAGTTTAGGACTTGCGGGAGGGGGGGGGGGTTGCGGGTGCACTTAACCCCTTCACGATCGTAGCAGTTAATACCGCTACGGTCATGAAGGGGTTAAGCCCTCCCGCTACCCCCCCCCCCCCCCGCAAGCCCTCCCCAACCATCGTTGGGGCGAATACCCCATTCACCCACCCTCCCGCAACCCACAACAATAAAATACTGTACACACAGCAGCCGCCAAAAAATAAATAAATAAATGACAATAAATACATTTGAAATACATTTTTATTGATAGTGTAGATGTGCAGGGGGTCTCCGGAGCTGAACCGCGTTGGTTTTAGGTCTGGGGACCCCGTGCCCCCCGAGATACAGGCCCCTTTAGGGGCTGCCGGTAGCCCTCTGCTTGGTTTAAAGGTCCGATCACGTGATCGCGGCCTGTAAACCAAGCAGAGCAGAGGGATACCGGCACCCCCTAAAGGGGCCTGTATCTCGGGGGGCACGGGGTCCCCAGACCTGAAACCTGTGCGCTTCTGCTCTGGAGACCCTCTGCACATGTACACTATCAATAAAAATGTATTTCAAATGTATTTATTTTTCATTTATTTATTTATTTATTTATATTTATTTATTAATTGTGCTGCTGCTGCAAGTCGTAAACTCACACCAAGGGCCAAACACCCCCCTCACCCCCAATAAAAAAAATTCACGCACAGCAGCCCCACAATTAATAAATAAATCTAAATAAATAAATAAAATCTATGTAAAACCCCCTCCCCTATTCTCGCTTTTAAAACGCCCTGCCTTCTCTCTAATCTATGTAAAAAACCCTCCCCCTATCCCCCTATTGTGTGTGTGCGTTAAGCTTCCCTGCAAGCTATGTAAAAAAACCTCCCCCTATTGTGTGTGTGTTTAAATCTGGCTGGCCTGTGTTTCTGAGTGCTGAGTGCTCTGCGTTTAAAGGTCCCGATCACGTGATCGCGGCCTGTAAACCAAGCAGAGCAGAGGGATACCGGCACCCCCTAAAGGGGCCTGTATCTCGGGGGGCACGGGGTCCCCAGACCTGAAACCTGTGCGCTTCAGCTCCGGAGCCCCCCTGCACATGTACACTATCAATAAAAATGTATTTCAAATGTATTTATTGTCATTTATTTATTTATTTATTTATATTTATTTATTAATTGTGCTGCTGCTGCAAGTCGTAAACTCACACCAAGGGCCAAACACCCCCCTCACCCCCAATAAAAAAAATTCACGCACAGCAGCCCCACAATTAATAAATAAATCTAAATAAATAAATAAAATCTATGTAAAACCCCCTCCCCTATTCTCGCTTTTAAAACGCCCTGCCTTCTCTCTAATCTATGTAAAAAACCCTCCCCCTATCCCCCTATTGTGTGTGTGCGTTAAGCTTCCCTGCAAGCTATGTAAAAAAACCTCCCCCTATTGTGTGTGTGTTTAAATCTGGCTGGCCTGTGTTTCTGAGTGCTGAGTGCTCTGCGTTTAAAGGTCCCGATCACGTGATCGCGGCCTGTAAACCAAGCAGAGCAGAGGGATACCGGCACCCCCTAAAGGGGCCTGTATCTCGGGGGGCACGGGGTCCCCAGACCTGAAACCTGTGCGCTTCAGCTCCGGAGACCCCCTGCACATGTACACTATCAATAAAAATGTATTTCAAATGTATTTATTGTCATTTATTTATTTATTTATTTATATTTATTTATTAATTGTGCTGCTGCTGCAAGTCGTAAACTCACACCAAGGGCCAAACACCCCCCTCACCCCCAATAAAAAAAATTCACGCACAGCAGCCCCACAATTAATAAATAAATCTAAATAAATAAATAAAATCTATGTAAAACCCCCTCCCCTATTCTCGCTTTTAAAACGCCCTGCCTTCTCTCTAATCTATGTAAAAAACCCTCCCCCTATCCCCCTATTGTGTGTGTGCGTTAAGCTTCCCTGCAAGCTATGTAAAAAAACCTCCCCCTATTGTGTGTGTGTTTAAATCTGGCTGGCCTATGTTTCTGAGTGCTGAGTGCTCTGCGTTTAAAGGTCCCGATCACGTGATCGCGGCCTGTAAACCAAGCAGAGCAGAGGGATACCGGCACCCCCTAAAGGGGCCTGTATCTCGGGGGGCACGGGGTCCCCAGACCTGAAACCTGTGCGCTTCTGCTCCGGAGACCCTCTGCACATGTACACTATCAATAAAAATGTATTTCAAATGTATTTATTTTTCATTTATTTATTTATATTTATTTATTAATTGTGCTGCTGCTGCAAGTCGTAAACTCACACCAAGGGCCAAACACCCCCCTCACCCCCAATAAAAAAAATTCACGCACAGCAGCCCCACAATTAATAAATAAATCTAAATAAATAAATAAAGACATGAAGAGAAATAAATATATACTGTACAGTATATACTTTGTATATATATATATACACTGTATATATATATATATATATATGTATATATATATATATATATATATATATATATACAGTATACATATATACACTGTGTATATATATATATATATATATATATCATACAGCTATATATATATATATATATATATATATATATATATATATATACATACTGTATGTGAGTGAAAAGAGAAAAAAGTAACCCGTATGGGAGCACTCAGGTATGCAATTGATATATTTGTTTATTTATTTGACACAGTGCAAAAAGGGATGAATAAACAGTACATGATTTAAAAACACTTAAAAAAGAGGCATGGACCCTTAAACACTAATGAACAGCACTAGGGAACGACACACACTGTCAACCCTAAACATGAAAAGGATAGTGACTCAAAAAACACTAGGGAGAATCAAAGTGAATCACAATAGGTTACTGGGTTTAAAGGCACCTACAGTATACAACGCTAAGGATAATGCACACTACACACCAAAAGGTAGACTTGTCAAAGTATAAATGACAGTCTCAAAGCATCACACATCTGCATTAGCATACAGTAATATAACCAATGCCTACAGCACAAATCATGTGTAGGAAAGGTGGTAAGGTGGAATGAAATCCCTAGATGTGTAGAGCAATGAAGTTAATGAATAGCATACAGTATACAGTAAAACATAACATTACAATCCACACAGTACATTGCATTTACAGTACATTGTATACTGTAAATGATGCATAGCATTAAATCTATGCACCATATACAGTACTGTACATTCTGCAAATGAATGTTAACAATATAATTGCAAGCTACTCTACCAGTAAATACTGTACAAACACTTCCAAACAAGTCAACTTAACTACAGTATTTTAACCAAGCAAGTAAACCAAAATCAATATATACTGTAAGTAACAACCAGAAAAGACAATTTAAAACCAAACTAACCCTTACAATACCAAGGATTACATCTATCTAATTGTAAAAAACCTTATACATTATACACAGCATTGTTTAAAAACCCCTTCCCCCCTAATGTTTGTGTTAAGCAGATTACTGTACACTGAAGGGAGAGAGATATAAAGGCCTAAAGCCCCTTCCCCCCTAATGTTTCTGTTAAACAGATTACACTGAAGGGAGAGAGATATAAAGGCCTAAAGCCCCTTCCCCCCTAATGTTTGTGTTAAGCAGATTACACTGAAGGGAGAGAGATATAAAGGCCTAAAGCCCCTTCCCCCCTAATGTTTCTGTTAAACAGATTACAGTACATTGAAGGGAGAGAGATTTTACAGAAACACACATTAGGGGGGAGGGGGCTTTAAACAGATTACATTGAAGGGAGAGAGATGTTTCTGTTACCAGTAAATCTCCCTCCCTGCATTGCTAACCACCCTCACCCCCTACCCACATACCGTTAACCCCCCCCCCCATCCTGGCCATGGCCCCTCCGCTTCTGCAAAACAGACACAAAAATTAAAACATACAAAGTAATGTCCCCTAACCCCTTAATCACCATAGCGGTTATTAACCGCTACAGTCATGAAGGGGTTAACCCACCCTCACCCACCCACCACTCGGGATGCCTACATACCCTCCCACACTAACCCCCCCCCCCCCCACCCGTGAGGCCTAACCACCCAGTCAGTACCCACAAGGGAGGCCTACCCACATACCGTTGGGGAAACACCCCACCCCCACCCCAGTACCCACAATAAAAACAGTACAATCACCCACAATAAACAGCATTCTATTTATTAAATACATTACCCACCCCCTGTGCCCCCCCCCCCATAAATACAAGATTTATTCTTTTACATTCAGGGTCCATAACGTAGCCCCACGCTAGTCCCCGGTGGGCTGGCAGGGCACCTGGACAGACCTACAGTTTACCAGCAGCATTCCACAGGTTCTGGAGGCCTGCTGGTGGATCCTGCCAGCACCATGGCGCCCAGGTGGTCTCCTTGGGTCACCGTGAGCCTCAATTGGGTCCACACGGTAGGCCCAAGGATGTCTGGGAGCCCCGGGTCAAACCCACAGGTGTCTGCGGGGCCTCGGGTGGTTCCCATGGGGGTCTGGGGAACTCACGGGTGCTCACTACGGGTCCGCGGTGCCCCCACAGAAGTGGGACCACACATCATCATCCCCGCACCTACGGCTCGGAGGTGCCCCCACAGAAGTGGGACCACACATCGTCATGCCCGCAGACTACGGGTCCGCGGTGCCCCCACAGAAGTGGGACCACACATCATCATCCCCGCATGTGTCACCCGTGGAACCACCAGCCTGCTACCCTTTAGGATACCCGAGGATTCCCCGCGGGTGGTCTCCAGAGGTCCCACGCAAAACCACGGAAGTAACCCTGAATGTAAAAAAAATAAACCTGGCCAATACATTCAATACATACACCCTCCCCCCCAACACCTACAGTACAATAATGTGCAAAATAACTATTATCCAGATATGGATAATAGATTAATTGCCCATTATTAAAAACATTAACTAGCATATACAAATAAATAAAGTACTACTGACCTCATCAATACGAAGTGTCCGTTGCCAGCAAAATCCTTGTCTTGTCCACAACATACATAGCAAATACAAAGCCAATACATTGCAATTACATTCAGATATCAATTAACCCCTTAAACACCTTATCGGATAATAACCGCAAAGGTAATTAAGGGGTTAAGCCACACAGGCACGATACCCACCCTTCACCCATGAATTTGTACTGTGGCTTCATCATGCAACTATATATATATACTGTATATATATACATACAGAGAGACAGAGAGAAAGAGAGAGAGAGAGATATATACAGTATATATATATACACACGTTATATACACACCCATGATAAACCAAATATACAGTACAAATAAATGTAGAAGGGTTATCAAAACCATACTGTTCTACAACCAAACACTTCTCCATACAGACACTACATTAAAATCAATTTCCTTTAAAAATCCTAACTGATCTCACAATCTACTGTACTGTATATGATCACAAACCAATGAAAAAAGTCACATTCCAAAATGCATAAAATCTATGCACCATACTGTATACATTCTGCAAATTAATCAACGTAAACAAAAATCAATTAGCAATCATTATTTACATCCCTAAACATTTCATACTCAATCATGAACAATGAAACCATTAACAGATTCACGCCTAGAGCAGAACAATTAAGCCTTTGAAAAAAATATAAGTACCAACAAAAATACAACCTTTACAGTACAACCAAGGCTATCTATCCCTGACCTTCCTCAAACACACAATACAATACCAAGGAATAATACATCTATCTAATTTTAAAATACTTTAAACTCACAAAATAATTAAAAACACATCTAATCCAGCTTTTAAAACATCATCATTTCTTACCCTGAATGTATACTGTACAGTATATCTCTCTAGACATATATATTGTACATACATACATACAGTGGCAAGAAATGATATACCACAAACAAAAAAAAAATACACATGTTAAAAAACCTTTTGAAATAATGAACAAGTTAAATAAAATACATTTCTTTACTGTAGTTCACTTACCATTACTTGCCCCCACCGACTCCCGTTGCCCAGCTTACTCACGAACCAATCCACGATCAGGAACCCATAAAATAATAAACCATTGAAAATAATAAACATTAAACTAAAAATCCAAACCAATCCACGGGTCTTCTACTTGTAATACACCTTCATCTGTATTCTTCTTTCTTCTATCTCCTTCCGGGCGGGGCAGGGCGTGGTCTTCTTTCCATCATCGGCCACGCCCTTGTCTTTTTTCTTCTCCGGAGGTCCTTCCTCCGCGGCGTCTGGCTGCAAAATGAGACGACATAGGCTTTTAAAGACCTATGACGTCACATTTTGCGTCATGGTTCCCACGGTCCTGATTGGACCGTGAAAACCATGTGTTTTGGCCGATAATAAAAAAATGATGACGTCACTTAAAGGGAATGAAAGCACAGCCAATCAGAATGGCTTTGCTTCAATTGCCTTTAAGATGACGTCATGAAAAGGCACATGGCCGTGCACACATGGTACTAGAGCCAATCAGAGCGTGGGAACTTTATCCCTACTCTGATTGGCTCTGGTATACCATGTGTCAGGGGCTTGGGGGAGAAAGGATGTGACGTCAATGAAAACCTGTCACGTGGTACGGTAGCCAATCAGAGCGTGGGAACTTTATCCTTATTGACGTCACATCCTTTCTCCTCCAAGCCCCTGACACATGGTATACCAGAGCCAATCAGAGCGTGGGAACTTTATCCCTACTCTGATTGGCTCTGGTATACCATGTGTCAGGGGCTTGGGGGAGAAAGGATGTGACGTCAATAAGGATAAAGTTCCCACGCTCTGATTGGCTACCGTACCACGTGACAGGTTTTCATTGACGTCACATCCTTTCTCCCCCAAGCCCCTGACACATGGTATACCAGAGCCAATCAGAGTAGGGATAAAGTTCCCACGCTCTGATTGGCTCTAGTACCATGTGTGCACGGCCATGTGCCTTTTCATGACGTCATCTTAAAGGCAATTGAAGCAAAGCCATTCTGATTGGCTGTGCTTTCATTCCCTTTAAGTGACGTCATCATTTTTTTATTATCGGCCAAAACACATGGTTTTCACGGTCCAATCAGGACCGTGGGAACCATGACGCAAAATGTGACGTCATAGGTCTTTAAAAGCCTATGTCGTCTCATTTTGCAGCCAGACGCCGCGGAGGAAGGACCTCCGGAGAAGAAAAAAGACAAGGGCGTGGCCGATGATGGAAAGAAGACCACGCCCTGCCCCGCCCGGAAGGAGATAGAAGAAAGAAGAATACAGATGAAGGTGTATTACAAGTAGAAGACCCGTGGATTGGTTTGGATTTTTAGTTTAATGTTTATTATTTTCAATGGTTTATTATTTTATGGGTTCCTGATCGTGGATTGGTTCGTGAGTAAGCTGGGCAACGGGAGTCGGTGGGGGCAAGTAATGGTAAGTGAACTACAGTAAAGAAATGTATTTTATTTAACTTGTTCATTATTTCAAAAGGTTTTTTAACATGTGTATTTTTTTTTTGTTTGTGGTATATCATTTCTTGCCACTGTATGTATGTATGTACAATATATATGTCTAGAGAGATATACTGTACAGTATACATTCAGGGTAAGAAATGATGATGTTTTAAAAGCTGGATTAGATGTGTTTTTAATTATTTTGTGAGTTTAAAGTATTTTAAAATTAGATAGATGTATTATTCCTTGGTATTGTATTGTGTGTTTGAGGAAGGTCAGGGATAGATAGCCTTGGTTGTACTGTAAAGGTTGTATTTTTGTTGGTACTTATATTTTTTTCAAAGGCTTAATTGTTCTGCTCTAGGCGTGAATCTGTTAATGGTTTCATTGTTCATGATTGAGTGTGAAATGTTTAGAGATCTAAATAATGATTGCTAATTGATTTTTGTTTACGTTGATTAATTTGCAGAATGTATACAGTATGGTGCATAGATTTTATGCATTTTGGAATGTGACTTTTTTCATTGGTTTGTGATCATATACAGTATAGTAGATTGTGAGATCAGTTAGGATTTTTAAAGGAAATTGATTTTAATGTGGTGTCTGTATGGAGAAGTGTTTGGTTGTAGAACAGTATGGTTTTGATAACCCTTCTACATTTATTTGTACTGTATATTTGGTTTATCATGGGTGTGTATATAACGTGTGTATATATATATACTGTATATATCTCTCTCTCTCTCTTTCTCTCTGTCTCTCTGTATGTATATATATACAGTATATATATATAGTTGCATGATGAAGCCACAGTACAAATTCATGGGTGAAGGGTGGGTATCGTGCCTGTGTGGCTTAACCCCTTAATTACCTTTGCGGTTATTATCCGATAAGGTGTTTAAGGGGTTAATTGATATCTGAATGTAATTGCAATGTATTGGCTTGGTTTTGGCTATGTTTTGTGTGGGCAAGAGAAGGAAGGCGCTGGCGTCGGACACTTCGTATTGATGAGGTCAGTAGTACTTTATTTATTTGTATATGCTAGTTAATGTTTTTAATAATGGGCAATTAATCTATTATCCATATCTGGATAATAGTTATTTTGCACATTATTGTACTGTAGGTGTTGGGGGGGAGGGTGTATGTATTGAATGTATTGGCCAGGTTTATTTTTTTTACATTCAGGGTTACTTCCGTGGTTTTGCGTGGGACCTCTGGAGACCACCCGCGGGGAATCCTCGGGTATCCTAAAGGGTAGCAGGCTGGTGGTTCCACGGGTGACACATGCGGGGATGATGATGTGTGGTCCCACTTCTGTGGGGGCACCGCGGACCCGTAGTCTGCGGGCATGACGATGTGTGGTCCCACTTCTGTGGGGGCACCTCCGAGCCGTAGGTGCGGGGATGATGATGTGTGGTCCCACTTCTGTGGGGGCACCGCGGACCCGTAGTGAGCACCCGTGAGTTCCCCAGACCCCCATGGGAACCACCCGAGGCCCCGCAGACACCTGTGGGTTTGACCCGGGGCTCCCAGACATCCTTGGGCCTACCGTGTGGACCCAATTGAGGCTCACGGTGACCCAAGGAGACCACCTGGGCGCCATGGTGCTGGCAGGATCCACCAGCAGGCCTCCAGAACCTGTGGAATGCTGCTGGTAAACTGTAGGTCTGTCCAGGTGCCCTGCCAGCCCACCGGGGACTAGCGTGGGGCTACGTTATGGACCCTGAATGTAAAAGAATAAATCTTGTATTTATGGGGGGGGGCACAGGGGGTGGGTAATGTATTTAATAAATAGAATGCTGTTTATTGTGGGTGATTGTACTGTTTTTATTGTGGGTACTGGGGTGGGGGTGGGGTGTTTCCCCAACGGTATGTGGGTAGGCCTCCCTTGTGGGTACTGACTGGGTGGTTAGGCCTCACGGGTGGGGGGGGGTTAGTGTGGGAGGGTATGTAGGCATCCCGAGTGGTGGGTGGGTGAGGGTGGGTTAACCCCTTCATGACTGTAGCGGTTAATAACCGCTATGGTGATTAAGGGGTTAGGGGACATTACTTTGTATGTTTTAATTTTTGTGTCTGTTTTGCAGAAGCGGAGGGGCCATGGCCAGGATGGGGGGGGGGGTTAACGGTATGTGGGTAGGGGGTGAGGGTGGTTAGCAATGCAGGGAGGGAGATTTACTGGTAACAGAAACATCTCTCTCCCTTCAATGTAATCTGTTTAAAGCCCCCTCCCCCCTAATGTGTGTTTCTGTAAAATCTCTCTCCCTTCAATGTACTGTAATCTGTTTAACAGAAACATTAGGGGGGAAGGGGCTTTAGGCCTTTATATCTCTCTCCCTTCAGTGTAATCTGCTTAACACAAACATTAGGGGGGAAGGGGCTTTAGGCCTTTATATCTCTCTCCCTTCAGTGTAATCTGTTTAACAGAAACATTAGGGGGGAAGGGGCTTTAGGCCTTTATATCTCTCTCCCTTCTGTGTAATCTGCTTAACACAAACATTAGGGGGGAAGGGGTTTTTAAACAATGCTGTGTATAATGTATAAGGTTTTTTACAATTAGATAGATGTAATCCTTGGTATTGTAAGGGTTAGTTTGGTTTTAAATTGTCTTTTCTGGTTGTTACTTACAGTATATATTGATTTTGGTTTACTTGCTTGGTTAAAATACTGTAGTTAAGTTGACTTGTTTGGAAGTGTTTGTACAGTATTTACTGGTAGAGTAGCTTGCAATTATATTGTTAACATTCATTTGCAGAATGTACAGTACTGTATATGGTGCATAGATTTAATGCTATGCATCATTTACAGTATACAATGTACTGTAAATGCAATGTACTGTGTGGATTGTAATGTTATGTTTTACTGTATACTGTATGCTATTCATTAACTTCATTGCTCTACACATCTAGGGATTTCATTCCACCTTACCACCTTTCCTACACATGATTTGTGCTGTAGGCATTGGTTATATTACTGTATGCTAATGCAGATGTGTGATGCTTTGAGACTGTCATTTATACTTTGACAAGTCTACCTTTTGGTGTGTAGTGTGCATTATCCTTAGCGTTGTATACTGTAGGTGCCTTTAAACCCAGTAACCTATTGTGATTCACTTTGATTCTCCCTAGTGTTTTTTGAGTCACTATCCTTTTCATGTTTAGGGTTGACAGTGTGTGTCGTTCCCTAGTGCTGTTCATTAGTGTTTAAGGGTCCATGCCTCTTTTTTAAGTGTTTTTAAATCATGTACTGTTTATTCATCCCTTTTTGCACTGTGTCAAATAAATAAACAAATATATCAATTGCATACCTGAGTGCTCCCATACGGGTTACTTTTTTCTCTTTTCACTCACATACAGTATGTATATATATATATATATATATATATATATATATATATAGCTGTATGATATATATATATATATATATATACACAGTGTATATATGTATACTGTATATATATATATATATATATATATATATACATATATATATATATATATATATATATACAGTGTATATATATATACAAAGTATATACTGTACAGTATATATTTATTTCTCTTCATGTCTTTATTTATTTATTTAGATTTATTTATTAATTGTGGGGCTGCTGTGCGTGAATTTTTTTTATTGGGGGTGAGGGGGGTGTTTGGCCCTTGGTGTGAGTTTATGACTTGCAGCAGCAGCACAATTAATAAATATAAATAAATAAATAAATAAATGACAATAAATACATTTGAAATACATTTTTATTGATAGTGTACATGTGCAGGGGGTCTCCGGAGCTGAAGCGCACAGGTTTCAGGTCTGGGGACCCCGTGCCCCCCGAGATACAGGCCCCTTTAGGGGGTGCCGGTATCCCTCTGCTCTGCTTGGTTTACAGGCCGCGATCACGTGATCGGGACCTTTAAACGCAGAGCACTCAGCACTCAGAAACACAGGCCAGCCAGATTTAAACACACACACAATAGGGGGAGGTTTTTTTACATAGCTTGCAGGGAAGCTTAACGCACACACACAATAGGGGGATAGGGGGAGGGGTTTTTACATAGATTAGAGAGAAGGCAGGGCGTTTTAAAAGCGAGAATAGGGGGAGGGGGTTTTACATAGATTTTATTTATTTATTTATTTAGATTTATTTATTAATTGTGGGGCTGCTGTGCGTGAATTTTTTTTATTGGGGGTGAGGGGGGTGTTTGGCCCTTGGTGTGAGTTTACGACTTGCAGCAGCAGCACAATTAATAAATATAAATAAATAAATAAATAAATAAATGACAATAAATACATTTGAAATACATTTTTATTGATAGTGTACATGTGCAGAGGGTCTCCAGAGCAGAAGCGCACAGGTTTCAGGTCTGGGGACCCCGTGCCCCCCGAGATACAGGCCCCTTTAGGGGGTGCCGGTATCCCTCTGCTCTGCTTGGTTTACAGGCCGCGGTCACGTGATCGGGGCTTTTAACGCAGAGCTGGATACCGGCACCCCCTAAAGGGGCCTGTATCTCGGGGGGCACGGGGTCCCCAGACCTAAAACCAACGCGGTTCAGCTCCGGAGACCCCCTGCACATCTACACTATCAATAAAAATGTATTTCAAATGTATTTATTGTCATTTATTTATTTATTTTTTGGCGGCTGCTGTGTGTATTTTATTGTTGTGGGTTGCGGGAGGGTGGGTGAATGGGGTATTCGCCCCAACGATGGTTGGGGAGGGCTTGCGGGGGGGGGGGGGGGGTAGCGGGAGGGCTTAACCCCTTCATGACCGTAGCGGTATTAACTGCTACGATCGTGAAGGGGTTAAGTGCACCCGCAAACCCCCCCCCCCTCCCGCAAGTCCTAAACTCACACCAAGGGCCAAATACCCCCCTCACCCATCCCCACTACACACAATAAAGCGGGCACGGTGGGTTAACCCCTTCATTGCCTTAGCGGCTATCCGCTATGGTAATGACGCAGCATTTCTGTATTTTTAATAATATTGAGCAGGAGCAGGGGGGGTCCCTGAGCATTAATTTCTGGCTCAGGGAACCCCCTGCTCACTTTACAATATTATTAAAATAATGCTTCTTTACCATAGCGCATAGACGCTAAGGTAAAGAACGAGTGTTTATTTATACTGTATATTGTATGTGTTTTATTGATACTGTACATGTGCAGAGGGTCTCCAGAGCAGAAGCGCACAGGTTTCAGGTCTGGGGACCCCGTGCCCCCCGAGATACAGGCCCCTTTAGGGGGTGCCGGTATCCCTCTGCTCTGCTTGGTTTACAGGCCGCGGTCACGTGATCGGGGCTTTTAACGCAGAGCTGGATACCGGCACCCCCTAAAGGGGCCTGTATCTCGGGGGGCACGGGGTCCCCAGACCTAAAACCAACGCGGTTCAGCTCCGGAGACCCCCTGCACATCTACACTATCAATAAAAATGTATTTCAAATAATTTTTAATGTGCGGATGTTTGCGCAGAGAGAGAGCAGCGGATCTCTCTCTGCTGCAAACACATCTCGCCCCCGCCGCCCATACAGTAGTATCATTTATGTATGTGCATATACAGTACAGTACAGTACTGTACAGTACTGTATGTTAGGGCTTACAGGGGTTGTTGTTATACAGTATATATATATATATATATATATATATACTGCATTACAATTCATTATAGGGGACGGCTTCACAGAGAATAGCTCGCAAGCGCCACCATGTGTATTTTGACGGCATTGCAGTATTGTAACCAGCCGGAATAAAAAGCTTCAATTCCTGCCGGAAAATAACGCAATGCACTCTGGCTGAAAAATATCAGAAACCTGAATACACCCGAGTATACCCGAATTCGCGGGACTAGCCGTGCTCGAATAAAGTGTGTCGCCAGTGTAACATGGAGATCTATCTGACAATCCTTAAAACCAGCGTAATAAACGTGAGAACAACTCTTAACAAGCTCAGTACATGAAAAGCATTATAACCTCTCTTTTTGTCAGTCGGTCAAGCTTATAGGTTTTAGACCTGGGAAAAGGGGGTGGAGATGAGGGGGGGGTGGGGAGATAGGGGGGAGGGGGAGACCTAGGTTGACAGGTAACACAACAGCACATTGCATTAATGTTTTTAGGTATCATGCTGAACATAAACGGAATATTTCCTACGCTTGCTGGTCGGGGAAGAGGGGGGGGGAGGGATGGGGCTCTTAGCATAGGAACCTTCCTGACTAACCTCACAACCATAGCATAAAACATGGGGGTAACATTTAGTAAAGTTAATATCCGAGGATCCTTATGACATTTCTATTTGATCTATGTGGCCCGCCGTGTGCCTTCCTCAGAGGGTTTGACAACGTATTTTATTACTGCAGGCAGCATCATTAGTATGGGGCCGTGCGGCCATATCTTCTGCGGCGGAAGGGCAGGCTTATGGGATTTGGAGCGTGAGGGGGTGGAGGGGAAAGGGGGGGGGAGAGAAAAGGGAGTACATTATATTATAACACATACAACTTTTCTCAACTTCAACATTCATCAACTGAGGAACAGGTTTTTTTTTTTTTACATAACTCAACTGTGGCATAGGGACGGCTTAGCACTAGATCCATGTGGCCAGCTAATCTAGACTGCCAGTTACTGTAATAGTGTCACTGCCGCTGCTTCCATTATCGAAGTCATTTGGGCTTCCTGTCTTGTGCAGGGCTCATTAGGCAGCTTCCCAGTTAACTAGTATTTCCTAGTCCGGGGGGGTGGGGAGGGTAGCAACAGTCGTGCGAACCGAGCCTGGGGTCCATAGTCCTGTACCCGGGCCTTAGACAGATTAAATTTTGCTACTTACAGTTAGTAGATCGCAGTGCTGTTGTCGGAGCATCGCGCTCCCCTCCTATCCCACCCACAAATCCCCCCGCCAACCCCCAAAGCCCAGCCGGACCTCAGCACTCTTCAACTGCCATCCGGACAGCGGCAAAAGTTATACTGCTGCGGCCGAGTTTATTCGAGCATTTGCCCGTTCTCGGCCGCAGCAGTAGCCTGGCGCGCGCCGGAGGGTGACGGGCGCGCGCCGAAGCAGCTCTCCCTCCCGCTGCCGGGTCCGCCGGGTCCCCCGGAACCCCCTGCCGCCGTCCCCCACCTCGCGGGACACCAGGGCTCCCTCGGGGAGCCCTGGACGCGCGTGCAGGAGGCGCACTCTCCCGATGATGCGTGACCGCGCGTCTGTGACGCGCGGCATGCCGAGGGGTGGCCACTAGCAAGCCGGGAAATCTCCCGGCTTGCGGATCTGGCCGCAGTGCAATAAACTGTGTCGCCAGTGTAGTAGCTTCAGCTGGGGGCTGCCTCCGATCGTCAGGGGTCGGATTCTGAAGCTATGCATCTGGCTGGGTCTGGTGTGGTTCTTGAGCCGTCATGTGCTCCCGTCTTCGCTGTGGACTACGGTGCTTCTCATCTGTTCTTAGACTGCCTTGGCGCCGCCGTTCTCCTCGTGGGACGGGTGCTGCGTGGTTCCGCGTCCTCCCGGTGCGGTGGGTCTTGTAGTTGCTCCGTTGTCCAGGAAAGCGGCGGGGGCAGACCCAGGGCTTTCACGAATGGGACCATGTCCTCAGGGCGGCGGATGGTTAGGAATTTGCCGTCATAGCTTACCCTAAGCTTGAAGGGAAAGCCCCAGCGGTACTTCACCTCCTTCTCCCGGAGGAATGAGGTCAAGGGCTTCATTTCTCTCCTTCGGTCGACTGTTATCCGTGACAGGTCATTGAAAATTTGGAGAGTTTCATTTTGGAAAGGTAGTGACTCTTTCCCTCTGCAGGCGGTGATGATCTTCTCCTTTACTGTATAGCTGTGTAATCTTATGATTACATCGCGTCGCCGGTTGGGATCTTCTGATCTGGGAGCTACCCCCGGTGGGCCCTATCCATGTCTAGGTCCATGTCCTCTAGCGGGCCGCAGAGCGATGTGAACAGTTCCGCAAGATAGGGACGAAGCTGGCCAGGTAAGACCGTCTCCGGTACATTTCTTATGCGCAGATTCTGGCGCCTGTCCCTATTTTCTTGGTCTTCCTGCCCGTCTTTGAGACGGGAGATCTCCTCTCCTAGCCGGATGATTTCTTCCTCGGCTGCTGTTTGTCTTGCCAGGGACTCCTCCAGTCCACCTTCCAGAGTCGTTGTCCTCTCTGTTAGGCCAGACATCTCCTGTTTAATCTCCGCTACTGCTGGTTTGATTTCGGCCTTCAGGGATGTTTGGAGCTTGACATGCATGGTGGAGAATAGGCTCTCCAGGTAGGATCGGGTGATCGGTTCCTCTATCTCCATTTCAAGAGTTGCATGGGCTTTCGTACCCATATATAGAGCTGCTTGCGGCTCTTGTGAGCCTCGTTGTCCGCCACCCTCTTGGTTTGCTGGACTCTTCTGTGTCGGAGAGAAGAACCGTGACACCGCCGGTGCTGCGGGCTTCTTTGTGTGTTTGGACATGCTCCGATCTCTCCAAGTAATGGGTGTATGTTTTTGAGCCTTGAATTTCTGGTTTGGGAGCGTTATTTATTAAGTTTTAGCCGGTGGGTCCGCGGAGCTCCCCTCCTACACCCCCACTCCTGATGACATCATCGGAAACCCATCCCTTTAGCACATTTTTAATGGATCATCAACATTCAGTATTGTCATAGACAACTTAGGATCTGGCTGTGGTTTTTTTTTTTTAGGGAAGCTGTGTCTTTAACTGAAACGGGAGGCGGCCATCTTGGATCCAGATGGAACGCAGGCTGAAACACATGACATGAAGATAGCTCCTACTCAGAAAGCTCTTATTCAGACCACAGTTCTGATCAGACCCTCTCTTCACAGTAGGGGCGCAGGCAGGCTCAGGAGGGATCAGGTAGGGCGCAAGAAGGCGGGCAGCCAATATCTTCAACTGGTTTAGCCAACAAAATAGTCAGTGGGTCCATAGAAATGGACACATCCGTTATTTCTTTTTTTAATAGATTGGATAACGATCCAATATTTCTATTGCCGGACACGTCCACCAAATGTGGACCATATCGCTTCTCTGCCCACAACCCCTCCAGCACAGATCAGACACCACAGGGTAGATTTGCTTCAGCCGCCATTGCGTGAGGTACCAATGAATACAATTTTATATATATTTTCTTTAGTTGCTCTGCATATGCAAGTTTTTGCAGCAAACTCCCATATATCCTCCCAATCATCCCTGTCAATTTCTATTTTCAAATCCGCTGCCCATTTGAGCATGCAGTCATGATCATGTGAATTGACCAAGGGCTCCAAACTGTTTTTTTTTTCTAGTTATCAAACCTTTTTGATAACTACCTCTCCTACATTGTGCTTCAAAACTTGTGAAGGGAGTAAATTCTAATTTTGGGGACATTTTTGGAAAAAAATTCTGATCTGTAGATATTTAAACATACTAAGGTCTGGTGCCTCATACCTAGTTAGGAACTCTTGGAAACTAGAAAGTTTTCCTTTATGCACTAGGTCGGCAACTACTCTAATATGTTTAGCTTTAATTTGGTCAAATTGTTTATAATCACAGCCTGGGGGGAAATTGGGATTATTAAAAAGCGGAGTGAGTTGCGAAACGGGAGACACAAGATTAAATTTGCCCTTAGACTTGCTCCAAATCTCTCAGGTAAATCTCGTCGGATCTAGCTCAAACATTTTGGCGTACACCTCCTTATCCAGTGCCCATAGGGACACTGGCAGAGAAGACGTTCTAGCATATTGGGATTCTATGGCTAACCAACAATATTGTGTTGGACCAGCGTTCCACATCACCACCTGCCTTAGTTGGGCAGCTTGGTAGTATTTCGAGATATCTGGGACACCCAAACCTCCTCTTGTCTTTAAAGCCATCATCACCGATCTAGCTGTTCTAGGCCTTTTACCTTGCCAAATAAAATTAAATATTCTATTTGGGAAATTTTTCAGTTCGGATCCCGGTATCCGGACTGGGAGAGTCTGGAAATGATATAATAACCTAGGGAGTATATTCATCTTGACTGATACTATTCTCCCAATCCATGACACCTGATATCCTTCCCACTTTGAGTGCACACTAGGCCAGGGATAGTATATACGGTATCAATTCCTATCTACAATGATGGTTCAGTCAACCTTTACAGGGAAGCAATTGCTCACTGCATTGAGTGAGGACAATTGCCACTAAAATGCCATAGCCAAAATAACAAAATTTTATTAAATATCAGCAAAACTCACAACATAAACGGTGCATGCTCTAAACTAACTAAAACCAATTAAAATCTGGATCCGGGAAACAGTCTCAATTGTAGCGGTCGGAATAATTCACCATCTATTTACCATATTGGTATATATAAATTGCCACCATTCATTGGCTATAATTGGAACGAATAGCTATGCAACCATATTGTGTAGGTGTTGTGACAGAAACCAGGGGTTGGTAATAAACTCCATATACAGGGCTCCCAGGATACTGAACAGTTTCTGTCCTGTCTAAGCTGAACAGGGCAGCCTCGTGGTACAGGCACTCCATTCCACAGTTTGTCTGCTGCCTGTTTTCTGTCACCTGTCATGCTGATTAGAGTTCAGGTATATAAGACCTGTTTCCTGTTTCCTCTGGGCCCCGCCCAAGAGCCTGGAAGGCTGCTGAACTGCAGAGGGGTGAGAAAGCCTCTTTCCCAAATCGCTTCATTCATTCTGTTAGTTTGTCTAAAGACTGCAAAGGTACTTATTTTGTTGGTGGAAGTGGACAAGCCACTTCCAACTCTGAGTCAGGGACATCTAAGTTTAAGTTATCGCTCAGACGAGCAGCTTTTTGTTTGGCTTTGTTTTCTGTTTAAACTGTGGCAGTCTCAGTGCCTGGGACTGAATAAACCAGGCATAGCCTGTTTAAAGGAACAGTACGTGACGTCTCATCATTTAACCTACCCTAAAAGACCGTGTTCTAACAGTCCCGGACAGACGGCGGAGCCCCGGAGTAAGCCGTTTGTCACATATGGTGGAGAATGCGGGCAGAACACTAAAAGGTCTGGGGGTTAAAGAACTTTAAAGAAAAAAAAAAAAAAAAAAAGGTTTTTTTTTCTCTCTCTCCAAACAAGATGGAAGACGTGGTGAGTGCGCTGGTACGCAATGTCGCTGTCCAGAGAGACGCGAATGAAGCCCTGCAACAGGCGAATGCAAACCAGCAAGAGACAAACCGCTTGCTGAAAGAGGAGCAACAGCGGTTCGCTCAGGGCTTACAGCAGGAACTCGAGATCCTGAGGGAGACTATCAGTAACCTTCCACTGGCAGCGGCAGCCCCAGTTCCGAAAATGACCAGGGCAAGCCACTACCTTCAGAAGATGGGACCCTCGGATGATGTGGAAGCCTATCTTCTCACGTTTGAACGCACGGCACAGAGAGAGGGATGGCCAGAAGCTGAGTGGGCTGGTCTAATCGCACCCTTCCTAAGCGGCGAACCCCAGAAGGCTTACTTTGATCTAGAGCCAGCCGAAGCTAACGTCTATGCAAAATTGAAGTTCGAGATCCTCGCCCGCCTCGGCGTAACCACGGCTGTTCGCGCCCAAAGGTTTCACGCATGGTCCTTCACGATGGATAAAGCCACCCGAAGCCAGATGTATGACCTCATCCACCTCGCCCGGAAGTGGCTACAACCCGAGATCAACTCAGCAAGCCACATCGTGGAACGGTTGGTCATGGACCAGTTCTTGAGGAAACTTCCCTCTGCCTTACGCCATTGGGTCAGTCGGAGTGACCCCCACAATGCGGATGAGCTTGTGGCCCTCGTAGAAAGGTACAATGCAGCAGGAGAGCACCCGCAACCCACAGTCGTGGAGCAACCCCACTACCCGAGGTTGCAGGACTCTTCCAGAGACGGTAAAAGGGTACCGGGGTTAAGGGGAGCTGAAGAGCGGCGACCACCTTCACGCAGCACCAGCAACAGTGGTTCGCACACTAAGGGCAATAGCCAACATGGGGAGCCGGGAAAAGGCTCTAAGTGGGACACAGACTATGTACCTAAATGTGTAAATTGTCATGAGAGGGGCCACACAGCAAAAATCTGCCCACTAAATGAGGAGCCCATGCAATGCAACAGCGTGGAACCTTATTCGCTGTTGTCCCAATGTATGGGCCCTAGCCCAGAGGACCCCTTGAATAACCATCTGTGGGCATTTGTAAAGGTTAATGGTAAGAGGGTTCGGGCACTTCTGGACTCTGGGAGTATGGTCACACTAGTGTCCGAATACCTATTGCCCATTAAGAAAAAACAGGTAAACAGTTCACAAAGAGTGGCAATTTGTTGTATACATGGGGATAATCATGAATATTCCACTGTTGATGTTTTTTTTTAAACAGAATTTGGTTCTTTAGATTTCAAGGTGGGTGTTGTACCCAAACTGGCACATGATGTGTTAATAGGGACCGACTTTCCCCATTTTCTAAAAATGTGGTCCCCAGCTCAGAATAGCGCCCAGAGTTCAATAGCAGACCATAACGAAGTGTTAGAAGAAACAAATCCTTTCCCTTTTTCAGAAATGGAGGTTGACGAGGGCCCAAATAAGAAAGGGGAAAAGGAGGAGTGCTGTGAAATTCCCTTCCCCATCACTACTTTGGTAGGGAATACCCCAAATCAAGATGTTGATCAGGCACTTACCACCCCAGTACAGGATAAGACCCTCGCTGACCTAGAGGTCAGTCCTGGGAGTTTTAAGAAGGCCCAGTGGGAGGACCCCACATTAGCGGTAGCAAGGGGAAATATACGGGACCAGAATAGTACTCATGGCCAACCAGATAGGTCACTTGCTTACCCCTACTTCGAGGTAGAGAACGACCTAGTATATCGGGTTGATAAAAGAAAATCAGTTACAACTAAACAATTGTTGGTACCACGGACATTCCGTAAAGTAGTATTACACCTCGCACATAGTCATCCATTGGGGGGACACCTAGGGGTGGAAAAGACAAAAGAAAAGGTTCTCCGAAGCTTTTATTGGCCTGGGGTTCTGGCAGAAATTACAAACTATTGTTCCTCATGCCCAGAATGTCAGATCACCGCCCCGTTCAAAGCATACCGCAGCCCATTGGTACCCCTTCCCATAATAGAGGTACCATTTGACCGGATTGCTATGGATCTAGTAGGACCCCTAATAAAGTCTGCTAGGGGACATCAGCATATATTGGTAATATTAGATTATGCTACCCGATATCCGGAGGCAGTTCCCCTACGTAGCACCTCTGCTAAAAACATAGCAAAAGAGTTAGTACTTCTGTTTTCCCGGGTCGGAATTCCTAAAGAGATCTTATCTGATCAGGGAACACCATTTATGTCCCAAGTAACAAAAGAGCTATGTAAACTCCTAAAAATCAAGCATCTCAGAACCTCAGTCTATCATCCACAAACAGATGGTTTAGTGGAAAGGTTCAATAAAACCTTAAAGAGCATGTTACGCCGGGCGGTCGATAAGGATGGGAAAAACTGGGACTGTTTGTTACCATACCTGTTATTTGCCATTAGGGAAGTTCCCCAGTCATCCACAGGCTTCTCCCAGTTTGAACTATTGTATGGCCGACATCCAAGAGGCTTACTGGATATAGCCAAAGAAACTTGGGAACACGAGGTTACCCCTTACAGAAGTGTAATAGAGCATGTTGCCCAAATGCAGGACCGCATTGCTGCAGTCCTACCCATAGTGAGGGAACACATGGAGAAAGCTCAGAAGCACAAAGGAATACGTATAATAAGGGTGCTAGGGTCAGAATTTTTTTTCCAGGTGATAGGGTACTAGTTCTGGTTCCCACCGTGGAGAGTAAATTCCTTGCTAAATGGCATGGGCCATATGAGGTTTTGGAAAGAGTGGGAGAAGTAAATTATAGGGTAAGGCAGCCAGGTAGGAGGAAACCTGAGCAAATTTACCATATAAACCTACTCAAGCCCTGGAAAGATAGAGAGGTCTTGTTAACCCTAGTACCCCCAGGTCCGTCAGAGAATCAAGAAACTGACCCAGAGGTTAGCATAGCTGAAACACTGTCCGTGCATCAGAAACGAGAGGTCCAGAGTTTAGTGAGAAGGAACAAAGAAATCTTCTCTACACAGCCAGGTAAAACTAACGTAATTAAACATGACATAGTCTCTGAACCGGGGGTCCTAGTTAACCTTAAACCGTACCGAATCCCAGAGGCCAAGAGAGAGGCTATAAGTTTAGAGGTTAAAAAAATGCTAAAACTAGGCGTAATTGAGGAATCCCAAAGTGGGTGGAACAGCCCTATAGTTTTAGTCCCAAAGCCAGACGGTACAACAAGGTTTTGTAATGACTACCGGAAACTAAACGCGGTGTCAAAATTTGATACTTACCCTATGCCCAGGGTGGATGAACTTGTAGAGAGACTGGGCAAAGCCCGATATCTCACAACCCTAGACCTAACAAAAGGGTACTGGCAGGTTCCCCTCACAGAAAGGGCAAAAGAAAAAACAGCCTTCTCAACCCCAGACGGCCTCTTTCAATATAAGGTGCTGCCTTTTGGCTTACATGGAGCTCCCGCCACATTCCAAAGAATGATGGATAAAATTTTAAAACCACACGTTCGGTACGCTGCCGCCTACCTGGATGATGTGGTAATCCATAGTGAAGATTGGCAGTCCCACCTTCCAAAGGTCCAAGCTGTGCTCGACGCAGTTCGGTCTGCTGGACTAACTGCTAACCCCGCTAAATGCACTATTGGTCTGGAGGAGGCCAAGTATCTGGGGTATTCTATTGGTAGAGGGTTACTCAAACCACAAACACTCAAAGTAGAGGCGATACAAAATTGGCCAAGGCCAGTCACAAAAAAACAAGTAAGGACCTTTTTGGGGTTAATTGGCTACTATAGGAGGTTTATTCCCAATTTTGCAACTAAGGCAACCCCACTAACCGACCTCACAAAAGCAAGAGGACCGCTAATGGTAAAGTGGTCCCCCGAAACCGAACAGGCCTTTAGAAGCCTGAAAGAAGCTCTCTGTGCCCAACCAGTGTTGGTCACACCTGACTTCTCCAAAGAGTTCGTAGTCCAAACCGACGCATCTGAGGTAGGGCTGGGGGCGGTACTCTCCCAGGAGTCTCAAGGGGAGGAGCACCCCATCCTTTACTTAAGTAGGAAACTAAATCCCCAGGAGAAAAATTACTCCATAGTCGAGAAAGAGTGTCTCGCAATAAAGTGGGCTGTAGAGACACTCAAGTATTATCTGTTGGGGAGAAAGTTCCGATTGGTCACAGATCATGCACCCCTTACCTGGATGTGTCAAAATAGGGAGAAGAACGCTAGGGTGACCAGGTGGTTCCTAAGCCTACAGCCCTTTAAATTTTCTGTGGAACACAGGTCGGGGCACAAACATGGCAATGCCGACGGGTTGTCAAGGATGCACTCCCTAATATCCATGGTCGCTCACCCCTCGAGGTCTGAGCTGGGGGGGAGGATATGTGACAGAAACCAGGGGTTGGTAATAAACTCCATATACAGGGCTCCCAGGATACTGAACAGTTTCTGTCCTGTCTAAGCTGAACAGGGCAGCCTCGTGGTACAGGCACTCCATTCCACAGTTTGTCTGCTGCCTGTTTTCTGTCACCTGTCATGCTGATTAGAGTTCAGGTATATAAGACCTGTTTCCTGTTTCCTCTGGGCCCCGCCCAAGAGCCTGGAAGGCTGCTGAACTGCAGAGGGGTGAGAAAGCCTCTTTCCCAAATCGCTTCATTCATTCTGTTAGTTTGTCTAAAGACTGCAAAGGTACTTATTTTGTTGGTGGAAGTGGACAAGCCACTTCCAACTCTGAGTCAGGGACATCTAAGTTTAAGTTATCGCTCAGACGAGCAGCTTTTTGTTTGGCTTTGTTTTCTGTTTAAACTGTGGCAGTCTCAGTGCCTGGGACTGAATAAACCAGGCATAGCCTGTTTAAAGGAACAGTACGTGACGTCTCATCATTTAACCTACCCTAAAAGACCGTGTTCTAACAGTCCCGGACAGACGGCGGAGCCCCGGAGTAAGCCGTTTGTCACAGTGTGCATAGGATAAATGCACAACGTGGCAGCACAGGTAGAAAACAATACTTAAACGCCACCGTGGCTTAGTATCTCCAATAGTACTCGCAGCTGTTATGACACAATTATGGATTGTACATAGACTGACCGCTTAGGCAGACTTAAAAGAGAGAAAACAAAGGAAATACCTACGCGACAAAGTAGATTTTGAGGAAAACAGAATCTTTAAATATAAAATCTTCAAACAAAATAGAAATACACGTCGCCCTACACCGCTCAATTCGTCAACTGAGTGGGAAGGATCTGCAAGTGACCTAGAACAAGAAAAAAGTAAAGACCCTAAACAAACCACCACTACATCCTTAGTCGCCAACAGTACAGGGGTTTTTTTAGATTTGGAGGGGCCTTCATACCTAAGCGACACACTAGGAGGAAAACCAGAAGGGGATCAGGACGATTATTTGAGAGACAGAAAAGTATGGGGGTACAAAGGTCCCGGCCACCAGAGAGGCAGCAGGAACAAAAAGAAAAAGCAACCAAATTACAGGTCATAAACCTATCCTCTAAGATTCTTAATACCCATCACTTGCAGGTTCTAGCAAAAGGCCTATCATTTTGCCCAACAAGTAAAATGAATCTGTTCGAAATTGTTAAAGATCTGAACCTCTTCTCCAGGAAGTTACTTCTTCAGAAATTTTTCATTAAACAAAAGAAAAGGAGCTTAGTTAACAACCCTGATTTGGAGAATCTAAATACTAATGATCTGGACAATTTGGCCACTCTTGAGGAACTTGTAATAGACAGTGACAGACCTATAGGGGAAGGTCCGTTTACACAGTTTAGGGCAAAATCTACCTTTACACCACCACAGGAGATTAGTGCACAAATCAAAGTGTTCACTGAACTAGTCACACATGACCTTGAAAAACTAAACAACAGGACAAGCAAGTACAACTTGACTAGAGATGAACACAATGCATTGAAAGAACTGAGCCAAGATGATGACTTGATAATCAAGCCATCAGATAAAGGTGGGAATGTGGTGGTGTTAGATAAGGTAGCCTATCAACGTGAATGCCTTAGACTACTGTCTGATAAATCCTGTTACCATATACTCGACTATGACCCCACATCTAATTTCCAAAAAGATCTATTCAATATACTAGAGACAGGTAAAACTAATAAGATCATTACGAATAAAGAGTTTGAGTTTCTTTATATTAAGAACCCGAAGGTGGCGACATTTTATCACCTTCCAAAGCTACATAAGGACAAGATACCGCCCCCAGGGAGACCCATAGTTTCTGGCATTGGGAATTTGACGTCCAATGCCAGTATCTATGTGGACAAATTATTGAGACCATTTGTCAGTTCTCTCCCATCATATCTGCGCGATACTAAGGATATACTGCTTAAACTGGAGGGCATCACTACAGGCCCTAACACACTCCTAGTTAGCCTGGATGTTGAGGGACTTTATACCAGCATCCCACACATGGTTGGTATGAAAGCCGTTGCCCATTTTTTACGATCAAGAGGACAAGATCTAGTAGGTCACAATGATTTTATCCTACAACTTCTGAACCTTACCCTTACAAAGAACTATTTTGTATTCAACAATAGGTATTATCATCAAATCCAGTGTACCGCCATGGGGACCACCTGTGCCCCCACTTATGCGAATTTATATCTTGGCTGGTGGGAGGAAACGGTGGTCTTTGGCGAGGACCTGGAGGCCTATACCATCTTCATTGACCTATGGGTAAGGTTCATTGATGATATCTTCCTCCTTTGGACAGGTCCGGCGGATCTTCTAACCGAATTTGTGAATAAGCTAAATATTAACGAAAATAACCTTAAACTCACCACTGTCTCAAGTCTTTCAAAAATAGACTTTCTGGACATCACCATCCTAAAAGATGCAATAGGTAAAATAGAGACTACTATCTTCAGGAAAAGCACGGCAACAAATAGCCTGCTCAGAGCAGAGAGCCAACACCCACGACATGTCATAAATGCGATTCCTATAGGGCAATATCTAAGGGTCCGGCGTAACTGCTCGACGCTTGCAGAATACAAGGAACAGGCCAATTCACTTACAAATAGATTCCTGGAGAGGGGACACTCGAAAGGCAGTTTAGTAAAAGCTTATAATCGGGCCATACATACACCACGGACACAACTTTTAGCAACTACTAACCAGAGGAATGGAGGAGATGGATTTAAACCCATACGATTTGTTGGAACTTTTAGTGACCAATGGGGCTCAATCTACCGCATTCTTAATAAACATTGGCATATCCTTCTAGATGACGATGACATAAAGGAGGTGTTGCCAACACACCCCAAACTCACTAGTAGGAGGAGTCGGAACCTAAAAGACATCCTAGTGAGAAGCCACTTTAAGTCTAAACAAAAGGGTACCTGGTTAGATCCAAAACCAGTAGGATCATATGCCTGCGGAAGGTGTAAAGCCTGCAAATATGTGCCAAAGACCATTGAATTTTCAGATTCAAGTAAAACAAGAACATTCAAAATCAAACAGTACATTAACTGTACTACTGAGGGGGTTATTTACCTGATCATCTGCTCCTGCGGGAAATTGTATGTAGGGAAAACATTCAGACACTTCAAAACCAGAATACTTGAACATCTGGGATCAATACGAAATGCGAAAGATACTCCACTGGCACGGCATGTATTGACTGAACACAATGGAAATAGTGATAAACTAGTATTCATTGGTATTCAGCATATCCCATGGGGCCAACGCAAGGGCGACTGGAATAGGATCCTTCTGCAAACAGAATGCAGATGGATATATACATTAAAAACACTCAGCCCTGTAGGTCTGAATGAGGGCTACATATACACCTCCTTCATATAAAATACATACACAACACACAGTATGCTGCGATAAGATGTAAGCTATGGATATATAATCGGATCGGGAATTATCCCCATATCTGTCCGTATTGACCCTTTGGGCGGACATTAGTAATACTAGTAACACTCCTACACAATTACTACCACACTTATGGAATGTTGAGTGGCTTACACGAGTTTATGTCAAATATCTAGTGGGAGGGCTTTAGTGGGATACAGCTTAAAATTTAGAAGTTCGTTTTGACCCTCGGGGCGGACAACTTAGGTTAGAACACTCCTACATAGCAATTACATTAGACTGCACTACTGGATTATTCCCTCACGATTTCTTAAGACCATTTTGCTAATCACAGTATCATATGAAGGAGGTGAATGTGAGACTGATTTATGACATTGCCCTATACCCTGCACACTGCCTAAACTACTTCCATACAAATTGGGCACCCTAATATAAATGTCTTAGAGTGGGAAGGATATGTATATAACAGGACAGCTTTATAAGTACCAAGCAGTATAACTATTTATACAATTTAGACATTCTCTTTGTAATTGGTACAATGATATGCATGTAGAAGCATTAAACAGCTACTACTACATATAGGTTGGAAGCAAAACACACACACTCAAAAAACCACAATCACAAACTCCATATTATACTTTATTGAAGTTCAGCTGTAGATGCCTATGGCTTTAATAAACAATTGCAGACACTTTCTGCAATCAATTAGCAGCATATATATGGATATAGCGCTGCTCCATACTGGCATACCTCCCATCCTTGAGAAAGCGCAGGTCCCCCTACGCGCGAAACGTACGTCAGAATGACGTCATCACGCTGACGTCTTGAAGGAGGCAGGAATCCGGTGAGACCAGTCCGTGCATCGGGCTGCAGCGGGGTTACAATATACAGGCTCGTTTGTATTTAGTGTGTATGTGATCGGGTTATACTGAAGTGTGTGGGAGGTTCCACCTACAGAGTGTATTATTGTGTGGATTTTTATGCGCAACCGCTTCGCTATACTAACGGCTGGAGGGGTGTAACATACACTGGTGCTGGAGACCCTGCGAACACTACGTGGATTACTGCGGTATGCAGTTGTATTGTTTATCAGCGCCACTAATACTATACACTTGCTCCACACACACTTATACACTCAATATCATAAGTGGGCATAATCCATAATCACTGATCACATAGGGCGATACCTTAAGCCTAATTACAATGGCGACACACTTTATTCGAGCTCGGCTAGTCCCACGAATTTGGGTATACCCGGGTGTATTGAGGTTTGTGACTGTTTTCTGCCCGAGTGCATTGAGGTATTTTCCAAGCAGGGATTGAAGCATTTTATTCCCGCTGGCTGCAATACTGCACAGTATATATATATATATATACTGCATTACAATTTATGAATTTATGCCATCTGGTAGACACGCGAAGCATTGCAGCCTATTAAATCCTAATCATTATCATTTAACAGATCAGCCGCCCGTCAGCCAGGCATGAACCCAGGCTCGGAAGGCAAACGCAACGGGGCTTGTCAGAGGTGAGGAGCGGCGCATTCCAGGTATCTGCCAGGTACATACTGGGTATTTGCTCGAATAAAGTGTGTCGGTGCAGTATTAGAGCCGCCCCGCTGCCTAAGCGGTCAGTCTATGTACAATCCATAATTGTGTCATAACAGCTGCGAGTACTATTGGAGATACTAAGCCACGGTGGCGTTTAAGTATTGTTTTCTACCTGTGCTGCCACGTTGTGCATTTATCCTATGCACACCTACACAATATGGTTGCATAGCTATTCGTTCCAATTATAGCCAATGAATGGTGGCAATTTATATATACCTATATGGTAAATAGATGGTGAATTATTCCGACCGCTACAATTGAGACTGTTTCCCGGATCCAGATTTTAATTGGTTTTAGTTAGTTTAGAGCATGCGCCGTTTATGTTGTGAGTTTTGCTGATATTTAATAAAATTTTGTTATTTTGGCTATGGCATTTTAGTGGCAATTGTCCTGACTCAATGCAGTGAGCAATTGCTTCCCTGTAAAGGTTGACTGAACCATCATTGTAGATAGGTATTGATACCGTATATACTATCCCTGGCCTAGTGTGCACTCAATGAGGATCTTTTGAGTGGGTCTCTAAACCCACTTTTATGTGTTTGTCGCTTGTCTACATTATCCTCTTCTGCACCGGCAGGGAATATAGAATTATCTGAGCATTAACACAACTGTCCAGGTGAGCGGTGAATCTACAAGTTATGTATACATAATCCTTCCCACTTTGCCAGATCCCTTTTAATCTTATCAAACAATGGTGGATAGTTGCCTTGATATAGGGAGTGGTAGTTCCTAGACACATTTACTCCCAGATATTTAATATGTGAGGAACTCCATCTTTAGCTGAAATTCAGTTTTGGTAATTTTATCTCTGGATCTGAAAGATTCAGATTAAAAGACTGTGACTTGTCGCTGTTCATTTTATATCCAGAGGGAGAGAGAAAGAAAGGAAAGATCCCCTAAGGCCACGTCATGGTCTGTGGGGTGTGGAAAAAGAAAGAGAGGAGGGGGGGGAGAGAGGGAGTCATTCCACCCTCGTCCAGCCGGGTCCCGGCATCCATCCTTCACGGCTCTACTGTGGTTCAGATCCGTCTGGGGTTGTATCCTGATTTGGTTCGGATTAATGGGTTAACCAGGGTTCCCAGATTTTATAGAAACCTTCAGTTGAGCAGTTCAAGAAGGCCGTGAGTTTTTCCAAACTCATAACATCGTTAACTCTTTTTTTCACTAGCTGTTTGGTGGGGGGCGCTATCTTCTTCCAAGAGTATGCGACTGAACACCTTGCTGCTGTTAGAATAAAGGAGATTAATTTCCATACTGGGCGATCGATGTCCTCTATCGGCCTGCCCAGTAGGAAGGTCAGTGGATCTATAGGAATTGTGAGGCCTGTGACCTCTTATATCAAATCTTGTACCGTAAGCCAATATTTCTGAATTTCTGGACATGACCACCATATATGGGCCATGTCCCCTCTATGTCCACAGCCTCTCCAGCATAGATCTGAGGCCAGAGGGTAGATTTGTTTTAACCTCACTGGGGTAAGATACCAATGATACATTATTTTATAGATGTTTTCCTTCACCGTGGTACAGATGGAAGTTCCTGAGGCCGCGTCTCAAATTTCCTCCCAGTCCTCTCTGTCAATAACTATGTCCAATTCCGCTTCCCATTTAAGCATATAGTCGTGAGCGGTAGAGTTATCCGGATTCTCCATGCCGGCATATATTTGTGTTATTAGACCTTTTTGATGTACTCCTTCGTGACAGAGTTTCTCAAATTTTGTGAGAGGGGGAATTTCAATGATGGGGACATTTTTGCAGAAAGTGTCGAATTTGGAGAAACTTAAATGTATCCAGGTGGGGTAATTTTAATTTGGTTCGCAATTCGTGGAGACTCAGGAACTGTCCATCGCTCAGCAGGTCCGCGATCGCTCTGATCCCCATTGTTTTAAATAGGTCGAATTGTCGGGTTTCACACCCTGGTGGGAATTTAGGGTTGTCAAATATTGGAATGAGCTGAGAGCAAGGGGACGAGAGTAAGAATTTAGTTTTAGTTTTTGCCCATATGTCCCAAGTATGTTTCATTGCCCCCAGCCCGAATTTGGGCACCATGTCATTTCCCCTGTCACTGCTCCAGAGAAAAGCTGGTAGAGAAGGCGTTCTGGAGTAATGAGATTCAATTGCTAGCCAACATAGCTTGTCTGGGTCCCGAATTTTCCTAAATAGGTTGGGATAATTATTTTGGTATAGGGAGCAATAGTTCCTCGATACATGTACTGTACTCCCAGGTATTTGATGTATATAGGGCTCCACTTATAATTAAAGTTTGATTTCAATGTCCGCATCTCTGGTTCTGATAGATTTTTTTTGTTTCAATTTTTTTATTAGGCAGTTATAACAGTCAACATATTTTCTATGACAGTACATTTGTGGCCTAACACAATTTTTTACATATGAAAGAAAAGTCTCGACGTCCCCCTGTTCCTCCAGGGTCTGTCGGGGTGACGCGAGAATTGAAGTAGAAAAGGGAAGAGAAGGAGGGGAAAAGAGAGAGAGGAGAGGAGGTGGGGGAGGGGAGTAGTTCTACCCTTCCCTCGCCTTGGCATGCGCCTTTAGTTTCCGTTACCCATTGTGGCTCCTACCTCTATCCTTACTGTATATGGCGTTTCTGTGTGTCAGGGCCATTCTAGTGAACCATGGGTCCCAAATATTGTAGAAGGCAGTGGTGGACCGTTTCAGAAATGCTGACAGTCTCTCCATTTCCTTTACTTCGTTGAGTCTATTTATTACTGTCTGTTTGGAGGGGGGGACACTTTCTTCCAGGCGGCTGCCACCGCACATCTAGCCGCAGTGAGAATAAAGGAGATCAATTTGCCTGTTGGTCGGTCCAGTGTTTCTAGGGGCCTGGCCAATAGGTAGGTCAGCGGTTCAACCGGGATTGTGAGGTCTGTGACCTCTTTTATAAGATTGTGTATGGTTTCCCAGTATTTCTGAATTTCTGGACATGAGCACCAGATGTGGGCCATGTCCCCCTTTTGACCGCAGCCTCTCCAGCACAGATCAGAGGCCAGGGGTTAGATTTGGTTAATTTTGGCTGGGGTGAGATACCAGCGAAACAGTATTTTATATAGATTCTCTTTTATTGTGGTACATATGGAAGTTCCTGAAGCTGTTTCCCAAATACTTTCCCAATCCTCTCGGTCTATAACGATGTCCAATTCTGCTGCCCAATGCAGCATATAGTCATGCGTAGGGGCTTCTGAGGCTCTCTCCAGTTCTGCACAGATTTGTGTTATGAGACCTTTCTGATGGCCGGACTCCCTGCATAGCCTTTCAAAGCCAGTGAGAGGGGGAAATTCCAACGTTGGGGATAATGTTTGGGTAAAGTGTCGAATTTGTATTTGAAGACATTCAGCCCTACTATCTCATATTTGGATTTTAAGTTTTGGTAACTCAGGAACTCCCCGAAGCTCAGGAGTTGGACAATTGCTCTAATATTTTTGGTTTCAAATTGATCAAATTGTCTGGGCTCACATCCAGGTGGGAATTTTGGATTTTTGTAGATTGGTAGATTGGTGTGAGTTGGGAACGAGGTGTCGTGAGCTTAAATTTATATCTGCATTTTGTCCAGGTCTCCCAAGTGTGTCTCATCGGGCCTAGTTTGAATTTGTTGCTTAGCATGTCTTCCCTGCTCATGGACCAAAGGCAAGCTGGTAGTGAAGGCGTCCCGGCATAGTGTGTTTCTATACCTAGCCAACAGTATTGTTTTGGGCTAGCGTTCCATACCACTGCCTGCCGTAGTTGTGCGGCTAGGTAGTATCTTGTTATGGCTGGAACTCCTAGTCCTCCTCTCCCCCTTGAGGCCAAGAGAAACGTTTTGGCGACTCTAGGCTTTTTGCCTTGCCAGATAAAGTGGAAGATTAATTTTTGAATATTTTTTAATTCTGAGCCAGGGATGGGAACCGGGAGGGTCTGGAAATAGTATAGTAGCCTAGGGAGTATGTTCATTTTGACCGAGACCATCCTCCCGATCCATGATATCTGGTATCCTCCCCATTTATCTAAGTCTTGCTTAATTTTTTTGAACAGGGCCGGATAGTTATATTGATATAGTGTTTGGTAGGTCCTCGATATCTTAACTCCTAAGTATTTGATACAAGAGGAGCTCCAACGATAGTTAAAATTTAATTTGAGGAGTTCCACCTCTGGCTCCGGCAGGCTGAGGTTCAGGGCCTCCGATTTGTCGTTATTTATTTTATATCCCGAGATTTGTCCAAAGTCTCGGAGCTCTTTTTGTAGGTTGGGCAGGGAGATTTGGGGTTTGGAAAGGGTTAGGATGACATCATCAGCGAATAGGGATATTTTGTGCTGCCTGTGTCCAATTTCTATTCCTTGGATGTCTCTATTGAGTCGTATTGCTGATGCCAGCGGTTCTATGGTTAGTGCAAAGAGGAGAGGAGATAAGGGGCATCCCTGTCGAGTACCATTGGTGATCTCAAACCTCTGGTTATTGCCCCCTGGTAGTTTTACCGTTGCTGATGGGTTTTGGTATAATCTACGGACCCCCTCTAGATATGCGTCTTTGAAGCCAAATTTGCGCATAGTTTGGTCCAGGAATTGCCAGTTTATTCTATCGAACGCCTTCTCTGCATCTAGGCTTAACAAAAGTGCTTTGGTCCCTGTGAGGTGTACATGTTCAATGATGTTGATTATCTTCCGAGTGTTATCCGAGGCTTGTCTGCCCTTGACAAATCCGACTTGGTCAATATTAATTAATCTCGGCAAGATGGGGTTTAATCTGTTTGCTAAAATTTTACTATATAATTTGAGATCACTGTTGAGGAGGGAGATTGGACGATAGCTTCCACACTGCATCGGGTCTCTGCCTTCCTTATGTATAATGGCCAGGTTGGCTAAAGACATTGATGTGGGAATATGGTTCCCTTCCATGAAATAGTTAAATGTTTTTAGAAGATGCTTAGATAGTGTGGGCAAGAATCTTTTATACTGTAGTAGACGTTGGTGAAACCGTCAGGGCCAGGAGACTTAGTGATCTTTAATGATTTGACCGCCTCCTCCAGTTCCTCTTTTGTAATCTCAGCATTGAGGACTGTGTTTTCCTCCTCCGTTAAAGTGGGGAGCTGACATTTGTTCAAATATTGTGTTATGGCCTCTATGGCTATTGGTGCGGGGCGGTCAATTTTAGATCTAGCCTTGTTTCCCTTGTCGTAATAGAGTTGGTTTGTCCATTTGAGGGCCTTTTCTACATCCTCCAGCTGAATCTGCCTAAGTTTTGTTCTAGCTGTAACCAGCGTTTTATATAATTTCTTTGTAGGGTTGGCCTTATGGGCTTGTTCTATGGTTTTAATGCTATCTGTAAGTTCTTTGATTTGTGTTAGGCGGGCTTTTTTCCTATGGGAGGCGATGGAAATAAATTTCCCTCTGATGTTTGCCTTATGGGCTTCCCATAGGATTGCTGGAGAGGAGACTGTTCCTGCGTTGAAGAAGAAATAGTCCTTAAGTGAGGCTCTAATTTCTCTTTCTATCTCTGGGTGGTTTAATAACGAATCATTAAGTCTCCAGGAATAGCTTGTTGTTTTTTCAAAGGGGAGTGATAGTGTTAAGGTGATTGGGGCATGAGCCGACCAGGTGATTGAGCCAATGTCTGATTCAATGGCTGCCGCCATCACGTTTTTTGTGGTCAAGAAATAGTCTATTCGAGAGTAAGTCTGGTTAGGCGCTGAGAAAAAGGTATAGTCTCTCTGGCCTTGATGTTGGGATCTCCACACGTCCACTAGTGAAAATTCGTTTAGAATTCCCCTGAACCTTTTCCCCATGATCTGGGAGTAGGTTGTACGGGGGGGACCCATCGTGGTTGATCTATCCTCGGTAGGGTTTAAGACCATATTTAGATCACCCCCTACTATCATCGATGATAGATATCCCGGGTCTACGCCCTCGAGAACAGCTTGGAGAAATTCTGTTTGGTTCTCGTTTGGGGCGTATACATTGATCAGGGCAATTGTCGAGCCCGCTAAGGAGCCATATACCACAAGGAATCTACCCTCTGGGTCCACTGTCGTTTTGATATGATTGAATGGGGTGCCTTGTCTGATTAGGATAGCCACACCCCTCTTTTTACTACTAAATGAAGCAAAAAAGCTTGTTGGGAACATTTTTTTGAATAAATTTGGGGGGTCTTGAGATGTGAAGTGTGTCTCCTGTAAGAATATGATGTCCCCCCCTGATTTTTTCATGTCCTGAAGGGCCAATCTCCGCTTCCTGTTGATTTGCAACCCTTTGACGTTTAAAGATCTCACTTTAATCGGGGCTGTATTTGCCATTCTTATATTTTATTTTCGTGGGTCGTGGACTCGGGGTCTCATCTCTCCCACTAGTTGAGACCTTGCTCCTGTTTCCTGGGAGTGTGACATATTTTCATCTATGGGCTTGGTGGGTTGAAGGTGTAACTTCTTTATTGGCCCTTTGCGGCTTGCTGTTGAGCTGCCAAGGGGAGGGGGGGAGGGGGGGGGAAGATCTGCTGGGACAGGGTCAGCAGATGGAAGAGAAGTAGGATTAGGCCTTGTACAGGTCCTAAAGTGATATTGCCATGTCTCCTGGAGACCGGCATTCGGACAAATTTGCCCATTCTGGGGTGGGTCCGGAGCCCGAGGCCGGAGTGCAACAGGGAGGTCCTGGCCAGCTGCTGCGTATGTTGCCCTTCGACCCCTCGACCCTTGGGTACGGGTGGCTATGATGGGGGGGGACCAAGGTAAAGGTGTGGGGGGGGAGGGGGAGTGACGGGTGAGGAGAGGGGGGAGAGATTTTTGGCCGGGTGTCGGAGTAGAGAGCGGTGGGGGAGGGGCTATAGAGGGAAGAGCAGTGCGGTGAGGAGGTGAAGGGTTGGGGGGGGGGGTGGGGGAAAGGGGGGGAGGGAGGTGAAGGGAAAGTAAGTAGGAGGGGAAAGAGGGAGGTAGGTCCGGGTCTTTAGTTGGTCAGATGCAAACCATATTTCACATTTACCCCTTTTACCCCATCTTTTGCTGGGGTATGAAGCTCAGTGCATATTATACATACATACATATATTAGTACATTTGTTGAAATTGGGAAAGGGGAATACATGCGTTTATCATTTCAGTGCTGGTACATTGATTTACGTACATGGTATACATTTGGTATAACGCTTTGTTTTTATCACCACGTGATTCCTAGCGGTTGTCATGGACACCCGCCTTCCCTCTGTTAGGCTGTATGTTTTATTTCTATCCGTGGGTTAGCAGAGGATGCGCGGGGGGGAACCTGGGTGGATTTCGGGGCGGGTTGCGTGGGGGGGGAGCATGTGGGGGGCAAGGGAGGGGAGAGAAGGGAAGGGGGGTGGGGTCTGCTGTTTGGGTGGGTGGCTAACGGTGAGTACAATTATGTCGACATAGCTGATGCCTAGCTTTTGACATATGATATGCATGTGATAATACAGTGTCGATCCGGCAAGACACAGACCGCAACTGGTGTTACTGGAACCTGCTGGTTCTTACTTAGCGCCTTCGTTTCAGCACTGTTCTCGGTCTGTTGGTTGGAGTGGTAGGAGTTGGAGGCAAGCTCCGGATTCAGCGAGTCTTGTAGTGCTTCTGTTTAGGTTAGTAAGGGGGGGGGGATAGGGGAGTGCGGAGAGGGGGGGAAAGGGGAGGGGGGGTTACGGGTAGACTGGGGGGGAGAGGGAAATGTAGGGGGGGGAGTGGGGGCAGGAGGGAAACGGGTAGGGATGGGGTAGGGGGTGTGTCATCTATTAGGTTGTAAGGACTCTGAGGACTCAGGGATTGCCTGCTTATGGGGAGTTGTTCCAGGGAACGCAGATGCCACACTTGTAAGGGTAACGTACTTACAGTTTCGGGGGGGGGCCGATGCCTACCTGGTGTGGACCTGTGTGCCGGCCTCTCATAGGGCTGATTGCCCTGAGGTGCCGGCTGCTGTTGCTCGGGGGTTGGTGAGGAGTGGGGGCGACGGGGGTAGAGGGGGCCATGGGGTTTCCCATAGAACCTTGCTACTCCTGTAAGATTCTCTTCCCTCCCCCCTCCCGCAACAGTGAGCCCCCCCCCTCCCAAATAGAAGGCCTCTTTAATACGGCTCCGGCTGACAGCCTTGTGTCGGTCTTGCGGCCGGCTCCTCTTGGGCGGATGAGCAGCCTTTCATGGTGGACACTCCGGCTTGGCAGGCGGTCTTCTTTATTCTCTGCAGCAGGCAGGTACGGCGGCTCCCTCTGTTATGCTTGATCCTCGTTGTGGCTGGGTTTCTAGTAGTCGCTCTGGTTTATGGGTAGGTATCTTGCTGAGTCCTCGTGTGGCGTTTTTGTGACACTATAGCGCTGAGACTGGGAGAACAGACAACAGAAAGATACGTTTATTATGTCTTTATTTTCTTTGTTTTCGACCTGCGAGGCGCTCTGAGGTCCTCACTGAGGGACCCTCATTCTCCTGTTCGTGGGAGTCAGGTGGATCAGCATTCCACGATGGGGGGGGAGACAGGCCCACTGCTTTCGCCAGTCTGGACATCTCAGTCAGGTGTCTAATGACATGTGTCTTCCCATTTCTGATGATTATTAGTTTAAATGGGAACCCCCATTTGTACTTGATACCTTTGTCTCTGAGGAGGGTGGTCAGGGGTTTTAAGTCCATCCGCTTGTTGATAGTTTGCTTTGCTAAATCATTATAGATTTGCATATGGTCATCTTGGTAAGTGAGCGGGTCTTTTTTCCTGCAGGCTGTCATAAGCTTCTCTTTGGTGGTGTAGTGGTGTAGCGGTATAGCCTGACTATGGTGTCCCTGGTCTTATTTGGGTCGTCTGACCTTGGCCCGAGGGCGCGATGGGCCCTATCCATCTCAAAGTCCTTTTTGTCCAGGTCTGCGCACAGCGAGGAGAAGAGCCCTAAGAGGTATGGCTGTAGTTTATCTGACTGGATCGTCTCTGGACTTCCGCGGATCCGCAGGTTCTGTCATCTCTCATGGTTTTCCTGGTCCTCGAGGTTATCTTTCAGATATCTAATCTCCATTCCAAGCCGGAAGATTTCATTGTTTGCATCTGTTTGTGTCTGGAGAGATTCCGCCATTTTAGTTTCTAGTGTTGTCGTCCGTTCAGCGAGGCCTGCTATTTCGTGCCTCAGTTCTGTTACGGCAGCCTTCAGGTCTTGCTGTATAGAAGTGTGCAGTTTGTCTAGCATGCCCTTCATCAAGTCTTGCATGAATTCCCTTGTTGGGATAGTCTCTGGGCTTTGCGCTCGCTCCCTTTGTTCTCGGGCCGCGGCCTGCTGCTTAGGGCCTCGTGTGTTCGTTGGCCCGGCGCCATCTTGGTTTCTCGGGGTAGGCTCCGAGCTCCGCTGAGATGGCGGAAAAAAGTTTAATGAGCCCTGGCCGGGCGGCGCTTTTTGCTTTGCAGCCATTGCGGGGTGTTTATTCTGCTAGGGGTTATGTTTTTGGGGTCGGGTGGTGGGGTGAGGGGCGCTTGTATAGCGGTCTATGCGCGCGGGCCGGCGGAGCTCAGCTCTCACACGTCCATCTTATCTGGCTTTGTTTTTTTATTTTCTGTTTATTTAATTATTTATTTTCCTGTGGGGGGCTGTGTCTTTAAATCAGACCTGCGGCGGCCATCTTGGATGTAGCCGACACACAGGCTGAAACGCAGGGAGCCAGGCAGCACTATTCCCAGCCGGGGGGGGGAGGGGGCTCAGGTATCACTTGGCCAGGCTTCCCCACTCTCCCTGCGGTCAGCTGTCCGGTCGTCTCTGGGGAGCCTCCCCGTCTGTTATGCCACTATGTTATGTCACTATTCCCTGCGTGTGAGCCCAGCGACCATCTTAGGTGGTGCTGCTCCTCCACGCCGGGGCTCAATCGGGACTGGAGGGGTACTCTCGGCCTCGTCTCCCCCGGCCCACGGCTCTGCTCACCTCTGTGGGGCTTCCTCCTCTCCCCTCCGGGACCCCGCCGTGTCACTCACCCCTCGGGGAAGCCGCGCTTCTCCCTGCGTGAGCCTCCGCAGCCGAGTCAAGATGGCCGCTCCGCCTTCCCCCTCGGCTCCCTCCCGAGCACTCGAGATCGCCACTGGTGCTGGCGAGTCTCCTACCGGCTGGTAAGCTGCTCCGGGATCTGTCTGCTGTGATAATCTTTTGCGGGGAAGCGGAGAGGGGGGGGGCTGGGCGGTTTTGTCGGGGGCCGCGCTGCACCTCTCAGCTCCACAGAGTCTCCCTGTCACGCACGGGCCTCAGCAGCTTCTTTTACTCACTTTATTTTCTGCTCCCTTGTTCTGTATATTTGGGGGGCTTAGCAATGTCCAATTTCGTTATTGTTTGTGTTAAAATCACCCCCGTCTCCTGCTGTCTTATAGTGTGGTGTTTGAAATTTATTTTGGCCAGATTGATGTTCGCTATTTCTTTGTTTGAAGTTTTGTCTGCAGGAGCTTAAGACAGACACAGCCTTTGCAGTTAGACTCCAGGCCACGCCCAGGTTCTGATAGATTTAAGTTGAGGGCTTCTGACTTATCACTGTTAATTTTGTATCCTGATATTTTGCCAAATTCCTTTAATTCTTTGTGTAAGTTGGGAAGGGAGATCTGGGGCTGCGTTAATGTTAATATGATATCGTCTGCGAACAATGAGACTTTATAGTTTATTCCGCCAATTGGTACCCCCTGTATATTTATATTGTCTCGTATTTTAGACGCTAGTGGTTCGATTGTTAGGGCGAAGAGGAGGGGGGACAAAGGGCATCCCTGTCTCGTTCCATTTTTCATTTCAAATTTTTTTGCTGTACCCCCCGGGAGTTTCACCACTGCAGACGGGCAGCAGTACAGCGCTCGGACTCCCGCTAGATACGCATCTTTTAAGCCGAATTTCTGCATTGTTTTGTCAAGGAATAGCCAATCAATTCTATCGAACGTCTTCTCTGCGTCCAGGCTTAACAGAACCGCTTTGGTAGCTGTGAGGTGGGCATGATCAACTATATTTATAATTTTGCGGGTGTTGTTTGAGGCTTGTCTGCCAGATACAAACCCCACCTGGTCGTTGTGAATTAATCTCGGTAGGATGGGATTCAGTCTATTTGCCAGGATTTTGCTGTATAGCTTAAGATCGTTATTTAGTAGGGAGATTAGTCGGTAGCTCCCACATAGCAGTGGGTCCCTACCCTCTTTGTGGATGATGGTGAGATTGGCCTGGGTCATTGATGGGGGGATTGGGCTGCCCTCCATGAATGAATTGAATAAGCTGAGTAGGTGTTTAGTTAGGATCGGGGAGAATCTTTTGTAATAAACATTGGAGAAGCCTTCGGGGCCAGGGGCTTTTGAGATTTTTAATGTTTTTATTGCGTCCGCCAGCTCTTTTTGGGTAATTTTTGCGTTAAGCATTTGATTCTCCTCCTCTGTCAGTGTTGGTAGGAGGCAATCGGACAGGTAATTACTAATAGGTTCAGTGGCTGGTGTCCCCGTGTTCCCACCCTGAGCCTTGAGGTTATAAAGTTTAATATAAAATGCGGTAAATTCCTCCGCTATTTTCTGTTCGTTATAGATTATTTCTCACGATTAATTTTTTATCGCTGTGATCTGGGAACGCTTCTGTATACCTCTTAGTTTGCTCGCCAAAGGTATGTCAGCCTTATTGCCCTTGTCATAGTATTTCTGACTAGTCCATGTAAGAGCTTTTTCTAGTTCTTCCATTTGGGCTTGTTTTAGCTCATTCCTGGCTGCGGTCAAGGTTTTATAATGATAGGCAATAGAGAATGCTAGAGCCTCTGGCCTCAGGATATTGTGGAGGTTGCACTAATCATTGCATGCTGTGATTGATCTGCTCAGTATCAATAGTTGGATATCACACTGACAGTAGGTAGTGATGCATGCAGAGTAGTGAATGCAAATAAATGTGCCACTGTCATATATCACAAAACCTATATAGGTACTAGGTCACACGATCAATGATTCAGTAAATCATTAATGCACATTATACCACATTATATAAATGAACCGCGGCATGTGCATCAAAAACCGGACCTGATATATGCATAAACTACCTCTGCTAGGCAGTTAACAACTCGAACAACCCCACACAAACTACCAGGAACAGTCTCACCCGTGACTCCTCCTACACGACGTCAACATGGTGACGTCATGCCGACGATCGTTTTGCGCATAAGAGGCTGGCGCTTTCTCAAGGTTCAGGTATCCAACAATTGATACTGAGCAGATCAATCACAGCATGCAATGATTAGTGCAACCTCCACCATACCCTGAGACCAGAGGCTCTAGCATTCTCTATTGCCTATCATTTGTATTTACCATTGTGTCTCACACTACCACCTGGTACTGGTAAGGGGACATACACTAATATTTGGGAATTCACCTTATAAGAATATCCCCTTACCCTGCCTCACCCGTGATTTATGTTTTAATAGTTTTTATGGTTATTTTGAGTGTGTGTTACTGCGTCGACTTCTGAATATTAATAAATCATTTATTATTTTTGCCCTAGGGCATTTTAGTGGTAATTGTCCTCCCACAGTGTTGGGAGCGGTTACTTAATTGTACCCTTATAGCCTTACCATTACTCTAGTGGGTTACTATACCTGTGGACTATTTTCGGCTTTGCTGTGCATTAAAGTGGGATCTTTTTAGGAGCATCCTTTGTCTCCTTATATATGTATAATTATTTTAGTTGTCAGATCTGTTATTAATTTCACCTTGGCCTTTCTGTGGGATGCAATTGAAATAAAAGTTCCCCTAATTGCTGCCCTATGGGCTTCCCACAGAACCGCCGGAGAGTCTACTATACCCCAGTTGAGAGCGAAGTACTCCCTAAGAGCCTTTTTACTTTCTTTTTCTACCTCCGGGTGGTTCAGTAGGGAGTCGCTCAGCTTCCAAGTGTAGGCGGTTAATTTATGAAATGGGGTGGATAGGGTTAATGTGATGGGGGCGTGATCTGACCATGTAATTGGGCCTAAGTCCGAATTTGTGCAGGCTTCCAGGATATATTTGGTAGCAAAAAAATAGTCTATACGAGAATATGACTGGTGGGGTGCGGAATAGAATGTGTAATCTTTTTGGCCCTGGTGTTGGATTCTCCAGATGTCCATTAAGGAATATTCCTTGGTGATTGTTTTAAATTGTTTCTCCATCCTCTGAGGTGGAGCTCTGTGTTGGCCTTGTTGGCCTGAGGTTCTGTCCTCCGCAGAGTTTATGGCCATATTAAAGTCTCCGCCCACAATCAACGAAGATAGGTAGGTAGGGTCAACCTTTTCTAACACTGCTTTCAGGAATTCCGTTTGATTATCATTTGGCGCGTAGATGTTGATCAGAGCGACCGGCGAGCCAGCCAGTGAGCCATATACCATTAGAAATCTACCCTCTGGGTCTGAAGTGCTTTTGGTGATATTGAATGGGGTTCCTTGTCGGAGCAGGATCGCTACTCCCCGCTTTTTACTGTTAAATGACGAGAAGAAACCCGTAGGGAATACATTGCTAATCAATTTGGGCAGCTTTTGGGATGTAAAGTGCGTCTCTTGGAGGAAGATGATATCTCCCTTGGACTTTTTCAGCTCTTGGAGCGCCAGTCGTCTTTTTCTATTATTATTCAGGCCCTTTACGTTTAGTGATACAAGTTTAATTGCGGACTGACTAGCCATTTGGGCGAGAGAGTTTAGTGTCCATCGGGGTCTCGCCCTTCCCACTGGGGAGATCCTGGTTCGTTGGTTCAGAGAACCTTTTTAACGCTTCTTAATGGTGCTGTTTGAGTATGGGTGTCAGGCCCGCCCGACGAGGGGTTGGATGGGAGGAGGGCAGGGAAGGTCGAGAGGGGGGGGGGAATAGGCTGCTGGGACAGGGTCAGCAGCAAGAGGCAAAGTCGGACGAGGTCAGCTAATGACCTCCAATAAGTACTTCCGGGATTGGCTTCCGGCATTTGGGCTTAAGGCCCAATGGGGGGGAATCCGATGGTTCAGGCATGGGCGTGCAGGGAAGGTGCGGACCCTTGTACTTGCTTGGTGTAAGCTCTACCTTAGTTTAAGAGGGGGGGGAGGGGGGGAAATGGGAGGGGGGGAAAGGGGTCAAAGGGACGCAGGTCCCGAAACGCGTCAGAGTTACTATGTACTCCTTTTGACCACTTAATAAACCTTTTTATATCCGATACTGGTTTGCAGCCCCCATTGTTTGCACGGTTGTGCTCTGCCACTGTACCCTATGGGACTACTCTCTGCAATTACGTCTGGCGTGACGCACCCACTAATCAAGGACTGAGCTGTGCTTCGAGGGAGTTCCTCACATTGATTGTTTGATTGGTATGTACTTTTGTTTTGCTGGGGGTCTATACAGGACCTTTATGGTATATATAGAGATCTGTGTTAGCCGTCCAGCGTAACTAGTACACTCCTATGTTTATATCATCCTAATGAGTCTCCTTAGCTCTTATACACGCTCTAATGCCTTGGTTACTGTCACGGTAGCTTGTGACAGGTTGTAATTTACACCAAAACTATATATAAATATATATATACCTGGGTTTGTGCTGGGACGAGACTTAGATATGATAAATATAATTTATTCCTTGATAAAGGTGAACACAACAGATATGTTCAAATAACAGGCAAAATATAGACACTTACCTAAAGATTAGGACAGAAGGCCATCAGGACACAGACTTGGCCACTTCTCCCAGATTTCAGTTGACATCACAGCAATACATGCAGGACACATGCAGGACATGAAGCCTTTGCATGCAGGCTTCAAGACATTTGCATCAAGACAATGAAGAACATGAACAACATGGGTAAAGGGTGGCTTTGACTTATATACTATGTCAAACTCATCTCTTTAACCCTAGGTGCCGCGACGGCTAGCAAAAAGTCTTTGAAGCTCTTTTGGCTTCCATTGAAGTGTGAATTACCACATTTACAAAAACATCCACTTCCCTTGGTCCCTAGGCCAAGCATAAACAATTAGCAATTTGGTCTTTGATGACCAGGCTATGTAAATTCTAGCCTTTCCTGCTCATCACAACAGGGGTTCCTCAGAACTCAACCAAAATGTCATATTTACTGCAAATCACCTCATAACTTGAGTTCAGTAATACATACAGTCAGGTGAGATATATTAATACAGTCCGTCCCACCGGACGCTCACAGAGAGACCAAACTTTACAGTGTAATATGAAAATTAATAGAGATATTAATATCTGGCATTTAGCAGCAGTTACATACTGTATACAGTGTTTAGACTCCCAAAGATATGCTAAGTCCCACGAATACAAATATGTAGTTCTTATCCTTTTCAGCCAAGGACATCTCATAATATTCTTATATTTAATAAGGTTACTCCTTTTGATTCCCTTCTTGGGTAGCTCCACTCCTACCCCATCAATAAAACCTTTTGAAGTAGGCTTGTGGCTTCTCGCATAACCAACTAGGTAGTTACCTGTTGATCCTTCCTGGGTCTTGCATAGCAATTCCCCTGTGAAGCCAGGCTAAATTCTAGCAGGATGTCCTATTTAGCATCCAACTGGCCAATTCACACCTCCTTTCTGGATATGCACTTCCAAGGAGGAAGCTTGCATATCAAACGTGAATAGACTCATGAGTCAAACCAGTTGGTCCTGGTACGCATTACAAAGGCAGGCAGAGGTAGTTAGCATTTGGCCTGTACCTTGTAAGACTGCAAAAAGTCACTTTATCAAAAATATATGTTCCTCTTATGACAAAGTTATATTTTTAATATGTGTGTACTTGGGGGGTGACCCGGAGGCTGTACCCCCAAGGCTCAGGGTCCTGGCTTACTCCGTTACCAAATTACCAGTTTTCACGTAACTGTTTATTCAGCACTGCATATAAGATTAACCCCTTTAGTCCCAGTGGGTGGGTTATGCAGACACTGACCCAGCAACAATACATTTTACACAGGGGAATAAGCATTTTCATGTTATAACAAAGGTTCAATCACATTTCTGGACCTCAGCCCAGTTAACCCCTTGTCTCCCTGGCGAGGTTAGAGGGGGGCCCTTGGGGAGTAACCCCGTTAATCCCGGGCCAAACCCTCACTATCGTCACAGTTACATATTTTATTACTCTGAATATGCATGTATGTTCCTAGGACAGCAGAGCCCTGAATATTGGGATAATATCCCTCACCCACTACGGTCAAGCTTATAGGTTTTGGATATGGGGAAGGCGTGGGGAGGGGAGGGAAAACTCCTAGCATAGCCGTAACATGGAGATCTTTCTGACAATCCTTAAAACCAGCGTAATAAACGTGAGAACAACTCTTAACAAGCTCAGTACATGAAAAGCATTATAACCTCTCTTTTTGTCAGTCGGTCAAGCTTATAGGTTTTGGATATGGGAAAAGGGGGGGAGATGGGGGGGGAGATAGGGGGGAGGGGGAGACCTGGGTTGACAGGTAACACAACAGCACATTGCATTAATGTTTTTAGGTATCATGCTGAACATAAATGGAATACTTCCTACGCTTGCTGGTCCGGGAAGAGGGGGGGGGGAGGGATGGGGCTCTTAGCATAGGAACCTTCCTGACTAACCTCACAACCATAGCATAAAACATGGGGGTAACATTTAGTGAAGTTAATATCCGAGGATCCTTATGACATTTCTATTTGATCTATGTGGCCCACCGTGTGCCTTCCTCAGAGGGTTTGACAACGTATTTTATTACTGCAGGCAGCATCATTAGTATGGGGCCGTGCGGCCATATCTTCTGCGGCGGAAGGGCAGGCTTATGGGATTTGGAGCGTGAGGGGGTGGAGGGGAAATGGGGGGGGAGAGACAAGGGAGTACATTATATTATAACACATACAACTTTTCTCAACTTCAACATTCATCAACTGAGGAACAGGTTTTTTTTTTTTACATAACTCAACTGTGGCATAGGGACGGCTTAGCACTAGATCCATGTGGCCAGCTAATCTAGACTGCCAGTTACTGTAATAGTGTCACTGCCGCTGCTTCCATTATCGAAGTCATTTGGGCTTCCTGTCTTGTGCAGCCCTCATTAGGCAGCTTCCCAGTTAACTAGTATTTCCTAGTCCGGGGGGGGGGGGGGGGTAGCAACAGTCGTGCGAACCGAGCCTGGGGTCCATAGTCCTGTACCCGGGCCTTAGACAGATTAAATTTTGCTACTTACAGTTAGTAGATCGCAGTGCTGTTGTCGGAGCATCGCGCTCCCCTCCTATCCCACCCACAAATCCCCCCGCCAACCCCCAAAGCCCAGTCGGACCTCAGCACTCTTCAACTGCCATCCGGTCAGCGGCAAAAGT